>NC_133479.1:4807167-4926299 GCF_025370935.1 Choristoneura fumiferana | reverse complement strand
GTATCCAATGTAAATGTCGGAAGTATAAAGTTTTGAGCTTCAAGCTAAATTCATTAACTTGTTGACATGGTTTTCGTTTTAAAACTTATAATTAGAATAACTGACATTAACTGTACCTGCTTGGAACAACTCTTGTCAAAGTAAAACCGACGCACATTAAGAACTAACTTCATCTGGCGTAGAAAGTCAAAGTTTTAAAACTGAAATTAGGGCATTATTGTTTGTAATACGTTTTAAACTTTCGTGATTCTCACTCATAGTCAATATACCACAAACGGGACTTATCACGCTATTATTACACAAGTAATATTTACCTCGACGTTTCGGCAACGTTACTGTTGCCGTGGTCACGAGTAGACTGAAGTTGGGGTGTCAAGTCTGCCTAGCAGCGCGAGTTCTTCGAACTACCGCACTTGATTACTAATAGTGCCGGCACTCGTATCACGAACTACCCGCACTTGGTCACTTTTATTAGTCACCCTATCACACGACACACACACTAACAACGTCCGATCGTCCTCCGAACATTCATCCCGACGCCGACACTTATTAATAACAGGATTCCACGAAGATGAAAGCTTATACCCATCGTCCGGTTGAATACTTACCTAACGGATCCAACTTTGTCCGTCACTCCTTTCACATAAGGCATATTATGCAGGCTGTCTAGCTACATCAGGATATCTGGTTCTACGTTTCCTTCTGGGCTGCCATTTATTCACCACATATCCGTTACGCTTTAGTACCTCCTGAACATGTCTCAACTCGTCTTCAACAAATTCAGGGTCACACAAATCAAATGCCCTATTTTGTAATGAACTCGCAACGGATTGGAGATGTCTGAGATGGTGGTGACCGACGCGTTCAAATATCTATCTGTGTGCGTCGGCTTCCTGTAGACGTATGTGCCAAAGAACCATCCGCCCTCGCCATTACCTTCAAATCAAGGAAAGCTAATGAATGTCCCTCTTCCAACTCATAAGTACTAATCTTGGTATGAATCGAATTGAGATATGCCAGAAACTGTTCCACTCAGGTTTCCCACCTTTCATAACACAGAAAATATCGTCGACGTACCGCTTCCACACTCTAATATTCCACGTTGTAGATCTATTAACGTCTCAAAATGCTCCATCCAGATATTGGCCATCACCGAGCCACGGGACTACCCATGGCAACGCCATCAAACGTCGAGGTAAATATTACTTGTGTAATAATAGCGTGATAAGTCCCGTTTGTGGTATATTGATTATTGTTTGTTACAAAAACCGGTATTTTTGTAACAATATTTTACGGAGCCATTTAGCGAAATATTTTATTATTGAGCGAAGTATTATTTCTTTGAAACAAGTTTTAAACTAAAACCACTAAATATAATAATGCACAAGGCGTCTTAAAATTAATCTGGAATATTAAAGTAGATGGTTAGGTAAGGTAATGTTCAACAAATATTATTCGGGATTTTAAACGTGGTTGACAAATGTTTTCATATATTGATAGGTGTACAAAATGTACTCGTATATTTAAATCGAAAACCCGTTATTCAAACTTTAGCAGGGTTGTTAATCTAGTAGTACCTACCTAACTTAAACTTCGGGACTCATTTCAAAACACCTTGCATAAATGTAAAAATACTAACTAAAATACACCGTGTAAAAATTCCTGTTCTCGATCAAATAGTTGTCACTCGCAGTTAAAGGGTTAAAAACACCAGGCGAAAACCACGTGACTACTGTCCATAGTCATCACAAATGTCAGATTGCTTAAAATAATGCAAGTGGAGTTCAACACTCGTATCTTGTGCCAAGCTCGTATATTGCCCGCATTCTTACCCTCCTTGTCTCTACGTTCGCCAATAGTAGTTTTGCAGAAAATCGCGTTTTTCTCCACGCCCCCATACGTGACTTTGGCCCCTACGTCCCTTTCACATATTCTTATAAATCAACTTTCCCCAAACACACAACGTTACAATAGCGAGGACTAGCGCAGCAGGATAGCAACCTAATGTTAAAGACAATGGAGTTCTTTTTTTTGCATTTGGATACGAGATAAGTGTTTTGGTTCTGTTTTAGAGATCATGACTTAGAAGACATTGGGTGTCTTGAGCATACATAACCCTACGACGACGACGACCCTACGACGATCCTACGACTTTGTTTAAGATTCATACGTAGTCTTAGATACGAGTATAGTTCATTAGTTTTTAATAAACATAACGAAATGATGACATAAATTTGAATTAACCTTGCACGTTTTCTTAAAAGAATTTACGCTATAAAAGTAGGTATATTTGGTTACTCAACATTACGACAGTAAAAATCGATGGCTTTACTTACAAATACGATCATTTTTAAAACACTTCTTTCATATTCCCTCTAAGACTTAGAGAAACTAAGTAGTTTCCGAAGGGCACTTTTATAATTGGTTATAACCGTGGACATTAAGAATAAAATTTAGTTTCCAGGTAGGTACATCTTTTTGAATAAACACGGCACACATTCGCGTTCTTGAACGCTTATGCACATACCTGGATCTTCATTACTCACAAGTAACACGTGTTTAAAAGAACGATTTACAACTCACTAAACGTACCGTTTCTCGAATAATCATTTATAAAATAAATTAATGATTACCATATAAAAGGAGCCGTTAAAGTGGTAACATATCAATCGGTTTCTTTATCGCAGCTATCATTAAGCTTTAAGTTACCGTTTAAAGTCATTACGATACTGAGTATGGAATAATGGTTCGAGTCTTATTTATTGACAGAAATTGTAACCAATTTTTTCAAGTTTCGAGTTTCGGTTGGTTGGTAGTCATTGACGCATTTGAAGGGTTAATTTTTACCATTTTATTATTGAATAGGATTATGATTAAAACCCATAAAAAATATATATTTTTTATGGGTTTTGTAATGATCAATATCAGGATTCGTTCTGGGACTAATAAAACGGCTAAGTGCTCTCTCTCTCTCTCTCTCTCTCTCTCTCTCTCTCTCTCTCTCTCTCTCTCTCTCTCTCTCTCTCTCTCTCTCCAACCAATAACAAAAAAACTACTACAAAAAATGACTTTCTCGCCCTTGACCTTACGATAGCTAGGTACATCTATGCAACAAATGTGTGTTAAGGCAGTTCCGCCACCTCCAAACTGTAAGAACACTGTTGTAATACACATCACAAAAAACCCATCTATCACCAACACACAACACAGACGCGCGATGTTAGATATCTAAAATCTGATAGCATGATGAGCGGTTGTGTAGCTCTGAGGTTGAACTCTGATTGAGTTCGAAACGCGTCAGTGTAGTGTGGTGTTGGTGATAATTGGGTTTGTAAGATTTGTGTGTGTTCTTACAGTGTGAGGTGGAGGAACCGAATGAACACACATTTGTTGCTTAGACGTAGCTATCGTAAAGTCGCATGTGAGCAAAGTTTTTTAACCCCCGACGCAAAAAGAGGGGTGTTATAAGTTTGACCGCTATGTGTGTCTGTCTGTGGCACCGTAGCTCTTAAACAGGTACTTAGACGGATTTGAATGCAGTTTTTTTATTAGAAAGCAGGTTTTCCAGCGATGGTTCTTAAACATGTTTTATCAAAATCGGATCGGCCGTTTTTGAGATATTGAGTTTTGAAGTGACAAAGTCGGGGTTTTCCAACTTTTTGTAGGTTAGGTTATTTACAGTTCATCTCTGCAAAGTAACACCTGATTCAATAAATAATAGTTACCAAGTTTTCATCGAAGCAAAAGTTACTCCTTCCCAAAGGGTGGTCCCGCGTCAATCCGCGAATCCTGGCCACCCACTTATACTTGTACGTATACGACACCGTTCACATATGACGGGAAAGTCCTAAAAATCCGCGAATGGAAAGGGTGGCCACACGTCGCGAGGGGCGGGGCTGGATTTTTCTTACAGGCCTACTGATAAGCCCTCTTCTTATACGTGTGTCGAGTATGCTACGACGAGTACCTTATTGCCTATTGGCAATGCCTACCGGCTTTTGTTTGGACAAAATCTTAGCATACGGAGAAAATTCATGTTTTAAACTTTCATGATTTTCACTCATAACTAATTATACATAATGTATGTCGCGGGAATAAAGTTCGGCTACTATTTATTTCTAAAATTACGTCTACGTTTCGTCCACATTGCGGCGACCGTGGTCACGAGTCAATTCGCTGCGGCTGATCAGGCCCAACTCCTCAAGCGCCGCAAGTACTCCACTTTATTAAAAGTTTACGAGTTTGCGGCGCTTGCTGTTGAGACTCTAGGGCCTTGGTCAGCCGATATGAAGTGTTTCATAAAGGCCTTTTCTTCCCGGTTGATCGACACCTCTGGAGACCCAAGAGCTGGTACGTATTTATCCCAGCGGTTCGCACTTGCGGTCCAAAGGGGTAACGCGGCCAGCATCATGGGAACTCTGCCACAGGCAGATCTTTTGGACGGAGTGTTCTTTTTATAATTTTTATTTTTATAGTAACATAAAGATATATTTAGTTAAGGTTTCTTAGATAAGTTTTCTTTATCTTCTTATTATTAATATTTTATTTAATTGAATCTATATTTAATAAATGTCTAGTAGACATTATAATAGTAATAAATAAAACCAAAAAATAATAATATGCAAAACAATTTCGATAAAATATTTTTATGACATTTTGATCATTCGAAGAAACGATGATATGCAAAAAAATTGGTTGCGTAAGAAATACAGCCTACAAAGTTTTCGACCACCCAACGGAGACTGGAATAATATGTTTCTAGAGTGGTGACCCCACTTAACTTTAATTGAATTATTATTATTTGTTGTGGAAGTGACAAATACTTACTAAATATATATGCATTAATTTCAGCTGCCTATTAAGACTTTTAAGATACAGTCTGTGATGGCCAGACAGACAGCGAAGTGACAGTAATAGGGTTTCGTTTGTCAGCTTTCGGATACAGGAGGACCCTAAAAATCAGTCCCTTAGCATTTTTTTTATTCTTATATGGGTGCTAAGTCGCTGAACGATGCTAGTGAATATGGCTACTGTCCAACTTGACCATCAAAGCGTAGCGAAATTGACATAAATCAACTAACGCCCATTATGTTACTTAACCGTAACTTTTCTTAAGTATACGAATTAGAGCCTACATAAGGAGTAAACTGGTTCGTTATAACCCATTACGTTGAGTTACGAAGCAAAACCATTGTTCACGGCAAGTGACCGGACACAATGTGTAGCGTAATAAGAAATGCCGGGTAAAGAGTTTCCAAAGTTATTGTACTTTTTAAGGGTACTGTACCTCAAAGGTTGGAAATTTGCCGAAGAACTATAAAGTCATCGACATAGCTCAGAGTTTGTAAGTTGAAGTGGCCGTGGGCACGTCTCTCAAAGAGCAGATAACCGTTGAGGGAGAAAAGTTCTCGAGTGCTAACAATGACTAGAAGGCGAGGCGAGGAGAGTTTTGGGAAACCGATGGATGCAAGATGCGAGTTCCCTTATTATTATGTTTTTTTAAGCAGACATATGTTTAACAGCGGATGTCTTCCGGCTGATGGTAATGATGACTTCAAAGGTAAAAACGGGGGTGACACTCTTTCCCGGCCCGGATAATACCGGGATGGTTAGCGACCCTGTTTTTCGTGTACACGCCCATAGAAGCTCCTGTCAGTTTCTATGGGCGTGTACACAAAAAACAGGGCCGGTATTTCCATGTCGGTGTTATCCGGGCCGGAAAAGAGTGTCACCCAAAAACGGAACTCACCTAGATAACTTTGTTGTCTATTAACAAGTACATAGGTGTGCCAATATCTATGTATAGTCAAGAAAACTGAATTGCATACCCTTTGTCTATCTACTTCACGATGATTTCTTTGGCAGAGTGGTAGTGGTCATCGGATAAGAATCAGTTGTGACCACCATTTCCCTAAGAAAGTCGTCTTGCCTCCATGGTTTCCCCTTTCTGTCCCCACACAGCCGGAGTTCGGAGGTAGTATAGGTGAAAACTTAAATAATCCCTTAAGCCGTAGTGGCCTAGTGGTTTGACCTATCGCCTCTCAAGCAGAGGGTCGTCGGTTCAAACCCCGGCTCGCACCTCTGAGTTTTTCGAAATTCATGTGCGGAATTACATTTGAAATTTACCACGAGCTTGGCGGTGAAGGAAAACATCGTGAGGACACCTGCACAAACCTGCGAAGCAATTCAATGGTGCGTGTGAAGTTCCCGATCCGCACTGGGCCCGCGTGGGAACTATGGCCCAAGCCCTCTTGTTCTGAGAGGGGGCCTGTGCCCAGCAGTGGGACGTATATAGGCTGAGATGATAGGTGAAAAACTTAAATAATCAGGGTTTAATCAGGCGTTATTTTGCGGAGGTCCATATCAATGAACTAAAAGAATTTCCTTGCTCACCCGCGACCTTACGATAGCTAAGCTTATGCAAAATATGCATGTTCATGCAGTTCCTCCACCTCCACACTGTAAGAACACACACAAATCACACAAACCCATCTATCACCACCACCACACACTACACTGACGCGTTTCGAACTCAACCAGAGCTCATCTTCAGAGTAACACAACCGTACACCATTCTACCAGTTGTTAGACTGTCTCTAACAACTAACAACTCTCTGTGTCTAATAACTGGTAGCATTCAAAACATACGTTTTAAAAATGATTTTAATTTTAATTTAAAACAAGTGACTAAAATATAATGATGTGATATATTTTTAGAATTGGCTTAATAAGCCCTTTCATTAAATACCACACACGATAGGTTTCAGAACAAACATTTTAATTTTCCCATACAAAAAAGATGACGTCATAACTCCTCTCCTTTTTTTTTTAGTGCTACAGGTCAAATTGATGCATATGGCCCAAAGATCAATCGTTCCGTTTTTCATGCTTTTAACACCATTTGCAGCATTTTGCTGAATTTCGGGGCACTATCCCATTTAGGAATGGATATCAAATCAGTGATTAACAAAAAAAAAAACATTTATTTGTATTGTAAAGTACCTACCCTATAGATTTTGAAATCCACATGTTCTAATATTTTTTGATTATTATTGTGAGAGGGAGGGAACGAGCAAGCGGGTCATCTGTACTATGGTTCCCGATCTAATAGTTTATAGTTGTTTTCTGTAGCGCTTACTATTTCTAGTGTACAATAAAGAGTCATTGCTTTGTATTGTAACAGCGTTTTATAGGAAGTGTACTTGGGATGGCTCCAAAAATGTATAATAAGGTTCCGGATCAAGTAAGAAATATAGAGGATATGACTAATTTCAAAACCAAACTGTTTAAATTTTTAGTGAACAAAGCATATTATACGGTTTATGAGTTTTTGTCAGAATGCAATTAACTAATGGTAACTGCACAACTCCGTGGTGGCAGCCCATTATTAGTTAAGCTTTTGTACTTATGCCCTACGGCCCAACATGGTGATGTAATATTTATATACTTAAGATCTGTGCCTATGTACAATTTTACCCGTGTTGAACAAATAAACTATTTGTATTTGTATTTTGTATTTGTATTGTTTACGCGAGTGAAGCTGCGGGTAAAATATAGTTTATAATATTAGAAGGATTTCAATACTCTTCTACGCCTTAACTTCAATTATCACCTGTGCCCACGCGCACACTATCTGCATCAGTCCACACCCAGCTTTCGCAAGCCTCCACTGCTTAGAGCTACAAGCCAAACGGAGGCGGCATGCGCACTCGTTTCTATGCTAAATATGTACAAAATAAGTAAACAAACACAATTGACAAACAATGAGATATATGTACAAAGGCGAACTTATCCCTTTAAGGGATCTCTACCAGTCAACCTTTGAGTGGATGAGAGGAGCATTCAGTCAGTGACACAAAAAGCGAGTTAAAATTTAGAGATGCACATTTTAATGAGGTAGAAATTAAAATACTAGCCACAAATAGAAGTTCTGTGCAAATTTAAAAGCAATCAATCTTCCTGTCTGCCTGTTTGTCTGACCGTTTGTTACCTCTTCACGCTGAAACCCCTGAACTGATTTGGATGAAGTTTAGTATGGCGATAGTTCAAGACACTGGAAGGGACATATAGGATAATTTTATTCTCAGAAAAAATGCACAGTTCCCACGGGATACATTAAACAAATTCTTGGTAGCAGAAGACGCGTCAAAAGCTGTTAATATAATACAAAAGTTTGCTGTTTGTAATTAGGATGTTACAATGTGAGTCGTAGACATGATGAAATAAATACCTAATAGGGTAAATTAATTAGCCGCGGCAGCACATTCGTTAATCGAGGGCACATGCGCAGAACACCTAGTAATCTCAAGTAATTTATAGCATGCATGTATGTATGTACCTACAGTCAAGGAAACCGTATAGCGTACCAGGGACCTTTTCATAATGAATTTCGCTATGACTCTTTTGGCTAATGTATGAAATGTGAATATTATTATGACATCAGCACAATACAAGTAATAGGCAATTAACTGACTCAGCCGTATTCTTGAAATTACCTACCGCCGGTTGGCGTCTACAAATAGTAAAACAGACTTTTGTATATTTTTATTGTATGTGTGTAGTTTTAGGTGTAGGAATAACACATATGCTAATTTTATGATTATTTATTTATTAATTAAATTATAACTTAGTAACAGAAAAAAAATACGTCTATTGCAGCAAGTTCGAAACGACTTGTTGTTGAATTTTATCACATTAAAAATTCTCATTCTTATGAAGAGTTAGTACTGAGCGCTATAGCCAAGTTACGGAATCGATACGGGGGCGAATAAACCGGACTGCGCGGTGCGCGGCGTGGCACTGTGTAGTTTTGTCTTGCGAAGATTGGTTAGCGGCCGTGTAAATGATTTAGTCTGTGTGCGTGCGTCGATTCGGGCGCTAGTATGAAGTCGAACTACTACCTATTACTTGTATTGTGACATCAGTGGCACGAAAGTTCTACTCTGGTATGCGATTCAGTTTCCTGGACTGTATAACATGTTTTTTCGCACACGAGAATTTTTGCGGCCTACTAAATATTTATGTCGTTTGGGAAACTTTTTTTACCCTAATTAGCCTAATTCTTTGACGTGGAAAAAAATCCGAAAAAATGGATTATTGCCTTCTGCACAGTAACTTCCGACGATTTATATGTATGAATGCTTTTGGCAAAGCAGCCATCGATATCTCCTGTTGGTTTAATGCTCTATGCTCTAAGCTCAGTTTGTATGAGAAATGAGTATTATTTATTATTATGTTAACTTCACTAACGATAAGTAACGTGGGTGTATTGTGTTATTAGATGTTTGGTTTGATTGTGTATTGATTTGGTGGATTTCGTATTTGTAATGGTTCTGGGTACAGTCGTGAACACAAACGTTAGCATTTATAACTGCATCGCAGTGCGTTCGTTCTTTGTAACAAAGAGCTCTCTCTAATTTTTCGCCGAAAATGTTTGCCAAATTTATTTATATTTATCCGACTGAATGGCCAACGAGCAAGTGTCTCCTGATGGTAAGAGATCACCACCGCCCATAAACAGGGGTATTACAGATGCGTTGCTAACCTAGAGGCCTAAGATGGGATATCTCAAGTGCCAGTAATTTCACCGGCTGTCTTACTCTCCATTCCGAAACATAATCAGCACTGCTGCTTCATGGCAGGATTAGCGAGCAAGATGGTGGTAGCAATCCGAGCGGACCTTGCACAAGGTCCTACCACCTGCAAACTTGTGAAATGATTAATATCCCAACTGTTTCATCTAGACGCATGGTTTTTTTTTAATCTGTAGGTATTTATTTCAGGACTGATTAGAATCAAACCTAACCTAACCTATGGAGTTCTGCGGGCTAGTCCTGACATATATCCTAAATAGTTTACAGTTTTAGGAAAAATCGACCCGTTTAATTATTTGCCAAACTATTCCATAAAAAGGCACTCATGTCAAAATTTATTGTAAAAAACCGGCCAAGAGCGTGTCGGACACGCCCAAAATAGGGTTCCGTAGCCATTACGAAAAAATGAACTAATATTTTTCTAAGGATTTCGTATTTTATACGAAATCTTCCAAGTTTAGGTATATTTTATACCTTAGGCTGCTATTTACTCATAAACTACTAATAATTCTCAAGCAAACTTAGCCGTTATAGTTTTTTTGAAAGTTTGTAAGTATACTTACTACCATCCTGAATTTTAATTTGCACTTTAAAGTTGAATATTTCGCAAACAAAGCACTGAATCGAAATATCGTCTTAGCAAACCCCTAATGGTCTTAAAACACCTATCCAACGATACCCACCACTATAGGGTTGGATGAGAAAAAAAAAATCACCCCACTTTACGTCTATGGGAGGTACGCTAAAAAATTTTTTTTTTAATTTTTATTGTACCATTTTGTCGGCATAGTATACTTATATATCCGTGCAAAATTACAGCTTCCTAGCATTGATAGTCCCTGAGCAAACGTTTTTACAATATATTCGCCTGCGCCCTCTCACTGGTAAGCTGTAAAATAATCAGAGACTAACAGCAACCATATGTCTGAAAAACAAAATTTAAAGATGCTATTATTTGTCTGTTTATTATTATCTACTTACCTACCTACCTGTCACTATTGTACCTTTTTTGTCAAACTTTAAACCTAAAATTGCTAAAAGTGGCTCCGAAGCGGTAACGTTTCGTGTGCTCTGCCTACCCCATTTGGGAATACAGGCGTGATGTTTGTGTGTGTGTGTGTATTATTATCTTAACGACGGTTCCCAACTGTTTCATTTGCCATACTGTTTCATTTCCCAACTCACGATTTTCTATGAAACCATGTTTTTTTCGGAACTTTCATAAGACAAACATAACCTAACCTACTGTGTTCTATAAAAGCATAAAAATATAATGAGAATAATGTTTGATTTCGGAGAAAACTGAGAGATGGAAAATGAAACTGTTGGCAAATAAAACATTTGGCAAACAATAATTCTGCGAAAAGGCAGAACCCTACACGACGTTTGTTCTCCTGGTATCAATCTGTAGGTTTCAACGCTGAAGTAAGCTTGTCACCGATCATGGTATAACTGACAAATCGGGTGATCGTCGATATACACTCGTCGCTGCTTATCGCCCACGTATGTCGCTATTTCACTATAAATCACTATAGATATAAAAGATATAAATACAGTACGCTAACAATGTAAGTATAATGTACCCATGTCTATTTATTGGTCCTTTCTGTAGCCTAAACGCTGGACGGTTTTCAAAATATCAGGTATCATTAGACTCGTCAAAAGTAATGGAGTGACACAAGTAAGCATATAATATTTCAAGATGTTTTTTTTATTGTTACAATATGAGTACCAAATGAAAGTTTACAAAGGCCCATTCCAAATGGGGTACTTTCAAGCCACAATTTTCAAAGGAACATAAAAAAAGTTTTTTTTTTTTACATAGTTTGTATATTGTGTCCCACTGCTGGGCAAAAGCAGCATGAAAAAAGTATGGAATAATATAATAAAAAAAAAACCCAACGCCTTAAAATTTTTGAATAGGTAGAATCTTAAAAGAAAAAAAAACAATTCTAATTATTAACTAAAATAATTTTATGCAAAATATGCGGTCCCTCACTCTCTGTTAGACTCACATCTGGTAGCATGGTGTACGGTTGTGTTGCTCTGAGGATGAGCTCTGTTTGAGTTCGAAAAGGGTCAGGGGTGATAGATGGGTTTGTGTGATTTGTGTGTGTTCTTAGTGTGGAGGTGGAGGAACTGTATTTTGCATAAACTTAGCTATCATAAGGTCGCGGGTGAGCAAAGAAATTCTTTTAGTTCATTGATATGGACCTTCGCAAAGTACCACCTGATTCAATAAATTACAATTCTAATAGTCTAGATCTCGTCAATATTAAACTTTAACACCAATTCAAAATCGTTACTAGCTTAAAAATCCCTGTATTAAGTCGCGACTCTTGAAGTTCAAGTTTTTTCTTTTAAGTTACTTACGTAGTCCTTTTCCTTTTTTCCCAACTTTTCGAGTATTTACTAGAACATTATTTATACATCAAACCAAATTCCAAAACACAACCTGACCTACTGTATCGCCCCCCGCTGTGCGCCTACCGTGAGAAATCACGTGAAAACTACGCCATCAACGTCATGAATTTCAATTTCCAACCTTATTATCATGCCATTAGCATATAGATTTTATGTCCGTGTTTCGTGTAGGCAAGTGAATGGGTGCTTAGCAGTTTGGAAAACCGTGTAGGTTTGTTCTTGTCATAAATCTGAATGTGAATTTCAAAATAGTGTCAGTACATTGTTGTACTCGTTTGTAAGTCGTTACTGAGGTTCCGTGTAAGCTTTTATTTAACTTCCATGTTCGTTTTGAAAAATTTAAGAAAATAGAACTAAGTACAAATAAAATATTTTGTAGAATATTTGTGGGTTTGAGAAAAATGAGCTTGAGATATTGAGAAAAATAAAGTAGGTACCACTTTCTTTACTTAGAAGCTATAGTTAAGTTTGTTTGGGAATGAGAGAGAGAGAGAGAGAGAGAGAGAGAGATTTATTTACACATATTCGATACACAGAAAAAACACGTTAGGAAGAAATAATAATTAAAAAAAACATCGAATAGTATAAATTGGGACCCACTCAGCATAATGTTGCGGCAAGCCACAACGCTGTTTTTCAGTGGGACCCATCAGAATAAGTTTTTATTAAAATGTCATTTTTAATGCAAGCTTTTTTTGCTGACTGTACTTTTTGACGACTTTACTTGCATTGTGACCCAAACTACATTTGCATACCAAGTTTCAAGTCGATGCCATTAACCGTTGAAGAGTTCCGTTCTGTGGAGACGATCCTGGCCGGATTACCAGAATGTCAGTACCAGATTATTGTATTGTCACGCAATTTACATAAGTATGCCAAATTTCAAGTCAATCCGACTACCTGGAAGTTGGTCGAATTTTACTTGCAAGATTTGTCTACAGACAGACAGAGAACGGGACAGGTGAAATTAAATAAAAGCTTGTAAAAATAAAGTGGTTACTTGGGTTGTTTTGGTTTGGTACTTAGTCCTACATCTAGTAGCTTGGTGAATGGTTGTGGCGCTCTGATGATGAACTCTGATTAAGTTTGAAACACGTCAGCGTTGTGTGGTGGTATACTTGCATACCCTTGCAAAGATTTCAACTAGGTACTTGTTTTTAAATTCAAAATTAATTTCACACCAAAAGGGCTGACTACCAAAACTCCATTTCAAAATGCAGCGTGCAAATATCGGTCCGAAATTAGCGGGCTCAAGAGCGCACTGAAATTGGGAACATGCACTATCTACATCGGGGCGTCGAGTTCGTGGTCGCTTTGAGTAGCTCTTGGAACGTCGAGTACGAAGTGAGTGTGGCGAGAGTATATACTAGTATCCGGTCCGAGATAAGTAGTAACTGAGTTGTGTCACAGTTTAGACGCTCTGAGATCGTACATTTTTAAAAGCTCTTATTTTTTGCGGAGCGTTTTGCCTGTCATTTTGGGGCGATATATACACAAACTTGCGGATCGGTAGATCTGCCGCAACTGACTGTATTATACTGTAACATAACATAGCTTATAAGTTAATACTAACAACAGATTGTTCTTCTTCTTCCGGTGCCCTCTCCTATCGGAGGTCGGCGATCATTAGGGCTATCCTAACCTTAGAGACTGCCGCTCGAAAGAGGGATCTGGTACTCATTCCGAACCAGTCTCTAAGGTTTCTTAACCAGGAGGTACGTCTACGGCTAGGTGGTCTGCGGCCTTGTATCTTCCCCTGGATAATAAGCTGAAGCAGACCATACTTGTTGTTACGCATTATATGCCCCAAATACAACAGCTTCCTCAGTTTTATAGTACGTATCAAATCCAAGCTTTTATTCATTCTCTGCAATACCGTTTCGTTCCTTACTCTATCCGTCCATGATATCTTTAACATTCTTCTGTATACCCACAACTCGAATGCTTCCAACCTCTTGCACATGGCTTGAGTCAACGTCCAAGGTTTCACTTCATACAGAAGAACAGAAAAAACATAACAACGCATTAAGCGACATCTTGTGGAGAGTTTGAGATTCCGGTTGCAAAGAAGATGAGACATTCTACCAAAGGCTTGTCGGGCCTGTTCTATGCGACATTTTACTTCCGTACTGTGGTCTTCCTGTTCATTAACAATGCAGCCAAGATATCCAAAGGAACTAACTGGACTTTGGATTGTAATTGTCTGAAAATAAATATTTTTTAATTTTAATTTAACTTGTGTACTTGTGTTTATGAATGTATGACCTATCTATGTATGTGCAGGTCAAATCTTGTGCAAGTTGAATTTGATCCACTTCCAGTGGTCGGATTCACTTGAAATTTGCCATACTTATCGGCTGTCCCAAAAACATTTATGCACTTAGTAGGCTTTGGTGTGAGACAGCCGTTAGTTATGTAAATCTGGTGACAATGCAATAATCTGGTAGTCACATCCTGGTGGTCTAGGGTCGTCTCTGCAGGACGGAACTTCTCAACAGTTAATGGCATCGCCTTAAAATTTGGTACGGAAATGTAGTTTGGATGACAATGCAAGTACAGTCAACAAAACGTACAGTCAGCAAAAAAGCTTGTATTTAAAATTAAATTTTTCACAAAAGACCTATTAAACAGGGGTAGACTTTAGACGGATAAAGTTGCTATTTCACATTTCACCTTTGTTTCTCTTCTAAGTCACAACATTCTTGAGAGAGCGGACGTCGTCATGGAATGACTATCAGTAGTGATCCTTCATGAAGACTTTCTTGGGGAAATAGCGTGGTGGTTTCTCTTTGTCTTCCATACGGTTAAGGTGCGTTTTCACCAATAAACTGCTCTGGATGTGTTTTTCATTAACCAATAGAAACGCTTTCTTTACAGGTGGAAACATCTGAGCTGAGCGAAGCGAGGTAAATGAAGCGTTTCCGTTAATGAAAAACATATTCCTCGCAAGATGTCCTCACACATCTCTGGTGGAAACGCTGCTTTAAGCTGGAGTCTGGAGTTCATAGTTGGCAATAGAGCTGTGTCACATTAGGTCCCTTATCATAGTCGCCTAAACAAACAAAATGAAAGAAAGATACATCAAATTAAGATTGGTTTTTGGAGTCTTTTTGTATTTTTTATTTCAACTCCTAATTTTGTTACTTTTACGGTCGGTTTTTAGGAGGTATTCGTGTCTGTACCCCTGTCCAGTGGTGATGTAGCCGTATAGCACGTGGCACGGAATGCCGAGGACCTGGGTTCGATTCCCAGCGCTGGTCTATTTTTCTGGTTTTTCCTGTGCATCTATTTTTCAGTTTGTATTTTCGATAAAGATTGAACTCGCGTGGAGGGTTCCGTACAATGCCAAAGTAAAATTTTTCCCTCTATTTTTTTTATAGATATGTTTACGGTGCCTTTTAAATTAATACAAAAGTATCACATTTGAAATCCTCACAGTATGACTCGAGTTAACTACTACTAGCGCTATCTAGTGGTGTTTTAGTGAACTATTTTCCATTCTTATAAGTTTTCCTGTAATCTACAAGCAATGAACTTTATTTTGTATTTTTTTCTCTAAATTTTAGGCTCAGTAGTTTTGGAGTTTTTGTTTCCTGAACACTAAAATTTGGCCGCTTTCAAGTCTAGGGTGAATGAGCATTTACTAGGCAAGCGTGCTCCATCGTAGGCCTCATCCTCGCTTTCCATCAGACGTGATTGTGGCCATAAGCAAACCTATACTGTTTAAAAAAAAGATCAGGGGGGGTAAAGGTCAATTTTCGTCTTCTTTCAGGAATAAAATCAAAACAATGTATTTTACAATAATCAAAAAAATTATTTGATGTTGGGGTCAAAGAATTACACCATCCTACCAAATTTTACCTGATTTGGTCCAGTAGATTCGGAGAAAATTGACAGACGGACGGACAAACACAAGTCATCCTATAGGGGTTCCGTTTTTTTGTACGGAAACCTAAAAAGACCTTTTCCTACTCAATCCGTTTTCTTTATCACATTTTACGTCTCGACTCAAAGAGTATGTAAAACTATAATGATAATGTAAGATGGTGTCACGTCAAACAAGGCGCTCCCGAATGCAAGCGCACGCGCGCGTGCCTCCGCAAGCGTCCGGGAAAATTGTCGCTTGGATTGATAATAAAAATAGGTTTTAAAAACTAAAGTTGCCAAGGATCAGACTTAGGAGTTCGTGTAACTACAATATTGCCTTGCTCGTCATCAGTGTCCCACTGCTGGGCACAGGTCTACTCTGAGAATGAGAGGGCTTATTAGACTTGTTTCGCACTCATTTGTAGCCCTTCTTCTCGGAGCACACGCCACGGCGGCTGCTGTATAACACTCACTACGCGCCACTGCTCTGCTCGTGCGAGCAGACTCGATTTAAGAGCGTTTGTACCTGCTGAGCTGGCAATGTTGCATTTTTGTTATTTTTCTGGATTATTCCATAAAAAAATAATGAAAATTAAAAATGTGGTCTGATAGACCTGTTATTAAATATAAGTTAATGTGCTACTCCAATAATTATTTGTGATAGACTTTTATATTGTTGAAAAACGAACAAATGTTTATTAACGGTTTTTAAAGAAAATAAAAGTCTATCAAGCATTTTTATGGAATAATCGAGAAAAGCTGTCAAAAATGCAACTTTGCCAGCTCAGCAGGTATAAACGCACTTAAGACGAGATCAAACTCGATTAAAGACTTCAGATGACTTCATCATCATCATCATCAGCCTACATCAGTCCACTGCTGGACGTAGGCCTCTTCCATGGCGCGCCACAACATTCTGTCTTCAGCCCCTCGCATCTCGCACCCATCCGCCGCCAGCGACCCTCTTAATGTCGTCCATCCACCGTGCCTCAGGACGCCCTACACTACGTTTTCCCGTCCGTGGTCAGGACATGAGTTATCCGTTTAAAATTACTATGAGTGAGTCTCCCAGTAGTTTCATATTCAAAATTGGCGTCGAACTTATAACCCTTCTCTTTCCGTCTGGGGTTAAAAACACCTTCGACTATCTGGGGATATAAACCCTGCTAGAACACCTCTGCCTACACCATTCCAGATTGTAGTCGTGAGTAATCTCAGATCTCTTCAAAATAACAATGCATAATACCTTTCTTTGTTGCCACCTGCATTCACCCTAAGGGTGGCAAGGGGTTGTGACCCCTACATTATATTCCCTCTAGCAACTTCCCCATCCTCCTATCTTACTTAAAAAAACATGCAAAATAGCTCCTTGGCATTCGTTAAATAAGATTTACATTCAAAGTGCGACGTAACTGTTTTAAGAGGTTTGGAAAATGTGTTTTTGTCAGCGTGTGTCCTCCTCAGAGTTTTCTAAGGATTTGTATCAGCTTGATAAAAGACGCCTAAGCTTTTATGATTTACAAGAAAATTATTGCGCTGGCAGCCCGAGAGAAAAACAATCATCATTCACGCGAGTGAATATCTACAAACTAAATAAAGTATAAAAGAAAAGGATATTAACTATATTATTTTTATCCTGGTTCATGAAGTAGGGCAACATTCTTCACCTGCACGTTCTAAGAATCAAGGTAAGAACACATCTCTTGCAATAATGGTTATGACCATGGTACCTATAGGTACCATCAACCAAATAAGTGGTCTACTCATTTTAAAACAAATTTCTATCAAATGAATACGTCGCTAAAGTCGAACTTTCAAGTTGACAGACACGTCTATTGGCTTTATTGTTTTATGACATCCAAACGATTATCAGCTTTAGGGTGGTAGACCACATATTTGGCCGATGGTACTTATAAAAACCCAGCTATCCTCACCACTAACACTACGCTGACGCTTTTTTACGCTCCATTTCCGGTGCACTTATAACATTATCTACCTCTTTTAGTATTTCTTTAAAATTGGCACAAAAACTTTAGTTTAATCGAGCAAACATTTTGCTACTAAAAACAAATAATATCAACTGTTAAATGTTTTAAAAACAATACAAAAAGTAAACAAAAGACACGACACGTTAATAAATTAACCCCATAAGCCGCGAGTCGCTGTAATATGCAAAGCATTTTATATTCACTTACAAAATTCAAAAGGACAAACATTAAAATCGTCTAGCGTGCAGTCTTTAATGCCGCTTGCATTTTTAAAGAGGTGCAAATGAGATGGTTCGGTTGCAACGGGTGGGGCAAAACGTCCGACTCTCCTTTTGTTTTTACCCATCCAACGACCAGCCTAACAAAGCCCCTCAGTCCAACCCAAATCTTAACACACATCCACCCCTCACAGCTCTAGGTATACTAGCCGCGTCCACATAAAGAACAGAGGAACGAAATAACTTAAAAAGAAAAATTAATACGGCGAAAAGAAAATAGGAATGTTGAATGAGAAAATGGTGGTTGGCCGCGTGTTCTGTTTGTACATTTTGTTCTAAAGCAGTTCTTATCTCGTTGCTGGAAGGTTGTTTGTGAGCAAAGTATTTTGGACAATCCCGCAAAGTCTGGATATGTAAGGAAAAGTGTTTGTAAAAAGGTTGGCGTGGCTTTGCTACCGTAACTTTGGAAGTAATTTCTGTTTTTAAAAGAGTTCTTTTTGATATTTCTATGCACGAGCTTGCTGTATGAAATACGAGTACGTACAACATTAATTATTATAGAAAGTCGTGACGCCGGGTAGTTTTGCTATTCTGTCTTATTCAAATGTTAAATGACGTTCATTTTATCTTTTATCTGAAAACATCACATTCGTATACAGGCCGTCCCAAGACTATGGGGAAAGTACCTGAAATATCGTAGATAGGATATTTTGCTGAAAGAAGACTATGTTTATTTTTAAAAGTTAGTAATTCTGCATTTAAAGATTTTCTAAGAATTACTTGCTTCGTCTGGGAATCGAACCGAATAAAATGTGAAAAAAATCACCCCTACTTTTATGATGCCAATCGAAAGAATGGAAAAAAAAATCTTCCCAACACACACAATAACACATAGTAACATAATATCTTAAAAGAACGGAACAACGTGAAATTAAACATTTGAATAAAATTAAAAACATACATGAAACTGCCGAAGTCAATTAAGTATTTTTGTGTAAATTAATTAATTAAATGCTCAAAATGTAATCCCTCTTGTCTTATTTGCCAATCTTTTAATAACGTGTACTTATAAGGGAAACTGTGCTAGGAAGTCTTTTATTAAGTGGGTACTTATTTGCGAATAATAAATGTTATCTACGGAATGATAATATCGCTATTTTCCGAACGTCGTCGTCGGTAATAAATATTTTTCTTGAAATTTGACAAACATTTTAAAATGTTCCTTTTTTTTAAATACTATGTTACCTTAAAGCAACGCGGGCTTCCTACTAAGTATGTTACTTAAGAAGAATTACTATAGTTTTTGTCAATTCTTTCGATTGGCATCATAAAACAAGGGATGATTTTATATGAGGTTGGACTTTGAAATGACAATGTCATTGAACTTTTCTAATTATTATTACACTGTAAATTAAATGAAGATGTAATTTTTGAGAATACCTGTGAGAAATGACTCAATCCCGGAATTTCAATTTGACTGCCAGATCTAACGGTTTGCGCGCGCGCAACCAAGAGTAAAGGCTAGTTAATAATAAATTAAAAACCGTGATGGCCTAGTGGTTTGACCTATGGCCTCTCAAGCAGAGGATTGCAGGTTCGAGTCCAGGGTCGCACCTCTGAGTTTTTCGAATTGCATGTGCGATATTACATTTGAAATTTATCACAAGCTTTACGGTGAAGGAAAGCATCGTGAGGAAACCTGCACAAACCTGCAAAGAAATTAAATTGTGTGTGTGAAGTTCCCAATCCGCACTGGGCCCGCGAGGGAACTACGACCCAAGCCCTCTCATTCTGAGAGGAGACCTGTGCCCAGCAGTGGGACGTATATAGGTTGGGATGATGATGATGATGATAATGATGATGAATTTCACAAAGATAGTCCCATCAATGTATACAAAAGCCCCAAAGCCATTAAAGGAGTTAGAAAGCACAATATGCCAAACAGTTAAGTTACATGGCTTATGCCTGTAAAAGGCGATGTGCAATTATCATGTCTTCAGACCACGAGGCACTAATCACTGGAGTTCTGTTAAGGTTATTTTTGCGCTGTTTTTTGGTGTATTTATGGAGATTTACTATACAATGTTATGATGATTATACTATAGATTGTTATGCCTGAACACCTGCTGAAATCTAATCTTTACTTCTGTCTATTGTAAAGATTGCTTGGAAGAGATCGCTTTGAAGCGATAAGGCCGTCTATTGATTACCTTGGAAAATCTCTATTATACCTATGTTTTCTGTACAACTTACTATGTGTTGATGTTCAATAAAGAGTCCTTTTATTGTATTGTATTTGTTATGTAATAAATAAGTTACAAAAATATGTTTAGGATAGCATACTTATTACGTGCTTATACTTATTGCATGATTGCATGCTAGATGACGGCTGACTCTGAAGGACTTATTTGAAACATTGTTACACCAATGTGACTTTCATAGCAGGTATTTAGACTTATTTTGCTTGTCATAGTTTTTTAGCATAGTAGACAAACGAGCATACGAGCCACTTGATGGTAATCAATCTGCGCACCCGTTTACAATTTTGACTCCGTGGGAGTTACGGGGTTAAATAAGTTTTCAGCAGAGGAGAAAACACGCATAAGGTACCATCTCCTGTAATTAGTGTTCTACTTCAGACGATCGATTATTATTGGTATTGCTCTGGCGCATTCAATGCTTAGAGTTAAAACGATGGATGGGAGGACAAAGTGAAGAAAGACACAGAAGGTTATGAAGTTGAGAGTTTGATTCGGTCTTTCGACAAGCTCAAGAGAATATGGCGCAGCTGGGACGTCTCAACAGACGCTGGACCGAGCAAGTGAAGACTGCTGCTAATGGATCTCTATATGAGTTTATTCGAAAAACAGCAGTTTGAAAGGAGAGATAACCGCTCTGAGACCAAACGTATGCCAAACATCTACAAGCTCCAAGCATATATAAACGATAACGATTGAATACCATTTGCAATTTTGCATTCTTGCAAGTGCATTAATTGTATTTCAGACAGGCAAACATGTCAGACGTGGACCTTTAAGCTGCTTCGGCACTTAGATTACGTTTGGCTTGCCATATTTTTATTGTCAACGTGTAAATACGTTTTTTACTCATCGCAAGCTTACTTTGATCTGTGTTTAAAAAGCGATGCTGGCCGGGATCGGCGACAAGCTCTTGCAAGCTCGTGCAAGCCAAGCCAAACTCCCCTGTTCACACGCTTGTGCTTGTGTATGGTTATGGAAGCTTGGCAAGCGAGTAAATGTAAAAGATGGGTATAACGGCCACTGACTGTCGTGCTAACAACATCATCTACGTTGTAAATGCCTACTGTATCTCTCTAAACCATTACTATGTTTACAAACGGCCTCTAATGCAGTTTCCTTACGTGTAAAAGCAATGTGTTGTCGCATAGAAAACAATTGGCGATGGAGATGTTTAGCGTGCGCAAACGGTTCTATGCAAACTAAAGAGTTGAATGGTTTGTTTTAGTAGAAAATAAAAGCTAAATTGTCCAGGCTTTCACCGCGTAACGATGGCTGTGCTGTAAACAGAATGTCAACTCCCTCCTTTACATTATTTACTAGTGACGTGTTTGTATGAGGCGCTGGCGTGGCGTTGCAACAACTACGCGACCTCAGAGATGACATAGTCAAAATACCACAAACAGGACTTCATCATCCCAGAGTATATACGGATCGTCCACTTTACAGTGGCCGACTGGCCGTGGTCTCGAGTAAACTGAAGTGTGGGGTGTCAAGTCTGCCTAGCAGCGCGCTTCTTTCTTTAAAACAGTCAAACTTGGCATTTTTTCAATGAGTTACAGTGCCGACTGGCCGTGGTTTCAAAGTAAACTGAAGTGGGGGTGTCAAGCTGAGAAACGCTATCGCTTCCCGGTTAGTTCCCAGCTCATTAAGCTGGTGTGGCATACTGTATGGGTTAAGGATTGTTTTTGTTTGTTGTAAATTTATGAATCGGCAGAGCGGCCTCATGAGCTTGGCACAAACCCTACAGCTCCAACATATCCTGTATCTCTCAAAATAACTCCCTTTTTGATTAGTAGTGCACACCTATACCTATGATCAGCTGAGTTAAGTTCCCAGACATTCATCAACACCTAAAGCATGTAGCCCACCACGGCGCTATTGTGTGGGTTTGAATCCCGGCCCGTAATGAACGACATTGTTGCATTCGCCAAGCACCTGCGATGCCGTTCAAGGCGCTGAATGGAGAGGATATAGCTGCGGAGAAACTCATACAATTATAAGATAAACTATTAAGCATGAAATGGTACTCAATTTGGCAAATACGAGTAAACAACGATTAGTTCAGCGACTTTTAAAAATGATTAGTTGTTTAATTGCTATTGCACTGTAAAGTATATTTAAAAAAGCAATGGAGACCAAATATTTTTGATGTTTGTAGCGTGGCAGGCACCATCAACTGGGCACTAGGATGGCGTAGATTGATAACACTATTTAATTTGTATGATGAAAATCTACTTTTGGGAGGATTTAGAGTCCTCTCTCTGTTAAGTTCTTATTACGTTGCAATGTATGTATCTACATTATGTATGTACGGGGAAAATCTTGCGAGTTGAATGTAACCCACTTTCTGTGGTCGGATTGACTTGAAATTTGGCATGCTTAAGTACCTAATGAATGACATCTAGTAGTGACATTCTGGTAGTCTAGCCAGGATCGTCTCCGCAGGATGGAATTCCTCAACGGTTGATGGTATCGACTTGAAATTTGGTACGGAAATGTAGTTTGTATGACAATTCAAGTACAGTCAACTAAAAGTACAGTCGGGAGAAAATCTTGTATTAAAATTATTTTAAAAAAAACTTATTTTGTCAGTTTCTTTTGTGACAATCTCTAGTACTATGATGACTATACACAGGATAATGTATACGGCACTCAAAAGGACCCATGAAGCAGCATGATCCAAAAGAAGCGAGACAGCTCATACACTCTTGAGTATGAGTGCTCGAGACGTGCTCGAGCTGGAGCACCAAATGTCGCGTGATACGAGCTCTCTCAGACTCTTCAGGTAGAAAAAGATTAGAACAGAAAGGCCACTTCATTTTTAAAAGCCAGGGACCGATTGCATAAAGTAAAAGTAAATATTAATTACCAGGGGTATGCCTGCCACATTGCTAATACACTATATTAAGTTTTAAAAATAATCATTTTTTAATTTCAAAGTTCAGCATCTTAAAAACGGCTGAACCAATTTTGATGAAACATATCTAAGAACAATTGCTAGAAAATCTGATTTTAAATAAAAAAACGCATTCAAATCGGTCCACCCGTTTAAGAGCTACGGTGCCACAGACAGACACATAGCGGTCAAACTTATAACCCCTCTTTTTGCGTCGGGAGTTAAAAAAGGGTTGACAAGTGGACAGCTTTCTGTTTTTTCCAAGTTTTTTTTCTTCATGATACTGTGCATACAAACAGATTTAGCTTCAAACGGTCATGACTTGAAACATATTTGCTGCAGTTTTAGTAGGTACTAGAATTCTTACGATGTTTCGTTATGGAGCAATAAATACTTATATCGTGTCAAGTGTCAAATTGAGATCCTCGCAAGTGAGGCATTACCTATATCATATTTAGTACTATTGATGGAAGTGTAACCTCCGTAATTTATAAACTTATCTGTTGTGTAACTGGCAGTAGTTAAAGGAAGTGAACTAGCTGATTTTAAAGCTCTGTTAAAAGTTGCAGCCTTTTTATTCTGTCTCATTCGAGTTTTAGGCAGCGCTGAAAACATTAAAAAGGGTTTCAGACAGACTCACATTCAAACAATAGCCTTTTGAAAAGGAAAACTGTCGTTTCGTTTGTATTTTGCGAGACGTGTGCCTTTAATGTTTTGTGAAAAAAATTGACAGTAATTTTATAGAACAATGGATTTTATGTTGACATACAGTTCATCAACAATTATGTTGACGACTTGTATTTCACTGAATCTGTTATTATTGCCACGAAATTAAATTTAATCGAAATTTATATTTTTGTTAACTTCAATCTCGGCATGAACCTGAGTGACATGTACCTATGGGTTGTTTTAGACGTTTGTAACCCTCATTGAACCGCAATAAGTTTTTGTTAAAAAACAATTTTGTTTTTCTTGCTGACTTGCATTGCCTACATGTAAACCAAATTCTAAGTCAATCCGATAACAGGAAGTGAGTTGAATTAGACTTTAAGATTTAAGTCATACCTACTAACACGGCAAGCTAAATAAAAAAAAATCGTTCAAATTCTGTCAAATTCATTTCGGTAAAAAAAAAATCGGTCAAGTAACTTATTTCGCTAATGGATTTTCGAATAAGAAGAGAAAGTAGATTATTAATGTGTATTTTTTCCTTGTTCCAGAAACTGAAACCAATGCAGCACCTGTGCAGAAGCTTCTAAAGAAAATAATGAAAGAAAATTAAAGACCATCCTACGACTCTATTAGGTGTGAGTGAGATATAAATATTTCCGACTTCTAACAATTCACAATGTTTTAGACTATCGCGGTCATTACTAATTTTATTATTTAAATTCGGGTTTTGTTTCGCGTACCTTGATTCTAGAGCAGCTCGATGTTTCGGCACAGTTGCATGCGCCATGATCACAAGACGAATTGTCTTCATTTAAATCATAAAATTTCTATGAATTCGCCAAATAGCATACCGTAAAACGAGGCTACTTTGCCC
Organism: Choristoneura fumiferana; assembly: GCF_025370935.1. Taxonomy (NCBI): domain Eukaryota; kingdom Metazoa; phylum Arthropoda; class Insecta; order Lepidoptera; family Tortricidae; genus Choristoneura; species Choristoneura fumiferana. The sequence continues at coordinate 4,901,506 of NC_133479.1, read as the reverse complement.
CCACTAGGTAACTATGCTCCAGTTCTGTATTTTTAAATTGTATGTATTTTAAATGTCTTGCAGGTTGAAGTCCCGGTATCCGATACACTTGCCAATAAATTGATCTACTTTACATAAATATATATTATGAACATACCACAGCATAATATTTTTTAAATAAAACAAGGATTACGACATTTGGAGCAAAAATCGGTGCAAAGCAAGCCTCGTTTTACGGTAACTCCAAAGTTTTTTGGCTCAATATAGTAAAAACTGGAAATAATATATTGAATTGGAATAATATATTGAATATTGTAACGTGATTAATATTTACCTACTTACACTTTAGCTCTAATAATTCTACACCCATGAAATAAAGCTAATGATCAAAGTGATCTCCCTTATTTAAAAAAACGTGTTTTTCTTGTTATTGTGTACCTAAGTTAAAACAATTGGTGATCCTTTTAGATTATTTGAAAGAAATGAAATAAGTAACAAGATTTTCGCTGTTTTATTTACTCGTTTTGCTCTGTACAAAATCCGAAAACGGAAACGATCCAATCCCTCTAATATTATAAATACGAAAGTTTGTAAGTCGGTTTGTTTCTTTGTTACTTCATCACGTCTAAACCATTAACCCATTTAGATGAAAGGTGTACAGATAGTTTGAGTCCCGGAGAAGGCCATAATATAGTTTTATGCCTGAAAATTGCATAGTTCCCGCGAGGATGGGATAAACGAATTCTACGTGGACGGAATCGCGGGTAAGTTCATAAATTGAGTATTTGTTGAAATGAAAATTTGATCAAACAAAAAGCCGAAGAAGGATCCTATGAATATGTAATTCAACTCAAGAAATGGATGCGGTTTCCACTACCATACATATAATATACCATTTTATACACTTTAGGGTGGATATATAATATCCTGCGTCACTAGCTCATCACTTAAATATATATTTTTCGTCATATTAACCCGATTAAAGTTAAAGATCACAAAATTTGTTTCGCCAAGTTCAAGAAAAGGTAACTGTTATTAAAATCGAAATTATACCAGCCATGTTGAGGATTCGTGGAAACAAGAATAAAATATGTTTTTTTTAAGTTACAAACGGGACCGACGATTGCGAAAGGTAGGTAAGTAAGTCATAAACGTTGGTGCAAGTGAAAAGATCTACATAAGTATCTTAACCCTGGGATGTTCAAGACGCGAATCCGTGCCATATTTAAGGCTATCTTTTTGTATTCTTATTTTAATCAGCAAAATTTGTGGTTATTAAAACAGATGAGACTAGAATAATAATAATAATAAATATCATGGGTCACTTGACACCAATTGACCTAGTCCCAAACTAAGCAAAGCTTGTACTATGGATACTAGGCAATGGATAAACATACTGATATAGATAAATATATACATACTTAAATACATATTAAACATCCAAAACACGAGAACAAACATTCGTATTATTCATACAAATATCTGCCCGGCTGGAATCGAACCCGGGACCTCTAGCTTCGTAGTCAGGTTCTCTAACCACTTGGCCATCCGGTCGTCAAATGCAAGGAATGCAGTACTTTTTTAGTTCCCGCATAAGAGGGGTAAATTGATTCTATAGTCTGAATTAAATATAATGTGATAATTAAGGTGCTTTTTACCCGACTGCAAGGAGTGATAATTGTTCACCGATGTGGCACGAGGCGGGCCAGAAGCTAATTGAATTTTGTATGGGAAATTTTCAATTCTCTTAGCGAATTCGATGGAAACAGTATGGACTGGCGAGCAGGTGCGAGTCGAATTTTTTGTTTTTGTAAAAATGAATTCTTGAGTATTTCGTAACTCTGTAATGGAAACCATTAACAGCCACCCTTATGGGCACTCTTCCGCAGGAACAAGATTTGAGGGAATTGTATATAATTATAGTTAAGTTATTTTTAAGATAGTTTAGTATACTTCAATTGTACCATTTGTACTTATACCATAATGCGTTTGTTTGTTTGTTTACTTACATATTTATTTATTAACATGGAATCACATGTAGCGTATGAAAATTGCTATGGGTAGATTTTGGCTGATCCCAGCCTCAACTCGATCCGCCTTTTATTTACAACAGTAGTATGTAATGAGTTCTGTGGTGTCAAAAAATCCGCTTATCCCTTGGGCCGATTCTGGTAACGAAATTAAGACTTTTCCGATACTAACCACCGGTTCCAACAGACCGAGAAACAGCAATTACACACGACTCTATATAATTTCAACAAAGGGAGCTTTGTATTGCGTTTTATTTACGTATAATTGCCCCGTTCGCTGTTAAAATTAATCTGTTTATTAACCTGTGTGTTTTATTAATTGATTGAATGATTGTTGCTACCGTTAAGGCAGGTGATTGAGGTTTTTTTTATAATGGAAAGTTTGAAAAATGCTATTTACAGGTGGATCTGTGAGGCGTAGACCTTGAGAGTTTGATGCAATGGCCGAAATATGCTTTTTGTACGTTTTAAAATCCTCGTAGCCCGTTTTGGAAAATTTCCAAAAAATAATAACGGATGGTAATAACAGAAAGGGATGTGTCTATTCTTAAAGGTCTCTACTCACTAAATCGTATCATACTATGACCGTTATATGAACGTGTCAGGGACGGAATGTAACGCGCATGCATGGCAAGCGACGGCGACGGTTGGTTCATCCCATCATCATCATCCCAGCCTATATACGTCCCACTGCTGGGCACAGGCCTCCTCTCAGAACAAGAGGGCTTGGGCCATAGTTCCCACGCGGGCCCAGTGCGGATTGGGAACTTCACACACACCATTGAATTGCTTCGCAGGTTTGTGCAGGTTTCCTCACGATGTTTTCCTTCACCGCAAAGCTCGTGGTAAATTTCAAATGTAATTCCGCACATGAATTTCGAAAAACTCAGAGGTGCGAGCCGGGGTTTGAACCCACGACCCTCAGCTTGAGAGGCGATAGGTCAAACCACTATGCCACCACGGCTTTTTCACGGTTGGTTAAGACAGTGTTTTTCAAACTTTTTCAGCACCCCCCTTGGTTTGAAAAATATTTGGCGACCCCCTTACCTATTACTCCTACGTTGATAATACAAACATTGGAATAATCATACACAATAAAGATGGGCGTATTTGAAAGATACTGCGACCCCTCAAGATTGAACAACACTGGGTTAAGAAACGTGTTAGTGGGGTCTCATACTTTTCGATCATCATCATCATCATGACAGCCGAAAGACGTCCACTGCTGGATATAGGCCTCCCCCAAGGCTCTCCACTCAGACCGGTCTTGTGCTTTCCGCATCCAACGCGTTCCCGCGATATTAACCAGGTCGACTACTTACTACTACTACTCGACTACTACTTTTCGATACAAAGAATATATTTTTTTTCTGACACGTGCCTATTACGGTCATAGCATGATACGGTGAAGTGGGAAGAGACTTTTAACATCCAAACAACAAAAAAAGGAAGGTGAAGAAGCAAGGTTACGAAACAAAACTAGAGGGTACTATTGTAAATTGAGAGTTAAGCACATACTTACACATATGACGCCTGTATTCCCAAATGGGGTAGGCAGGCACACGAAACGTTACCGCTTCGGAGCCACTTTTAGCAATTTTAGGTTTTAAGTTTGACAAAACGGTACAATAGTGACAGGTTGCTAGCCTGTCGCCTACGGTATACCTTAACATATATCCTCTGTCGCCTCTTACGACATCCACGGGAGAAATGGAGAGGTGTAATAATTCTAACCCGACACCACATGGGTTAAGCACATACTTTACTAAATAATCAGAGTTTCAATTCAGATTTAGGAAAAAGTGGCTTAGGAAAATGTTGAGGTTGGCTAAGACATGGTATGTACCTAGACGACGGCCGTCTTGGTTGATAATCCAGTTTTCGGTGGGATGACTACTGGTTACTTGAGCAGAATTTATTCAATCACTATACAAGAAGGAAACAAGAGAGAGTGACAATAAAAAACAATGTCAATACAAATCTGTATAAAAACAATAATACGATGGAGTTGGCCAGGACTACAATAATTTATTTCCATCGAAATATAATGGAACCTACAACATGTAGGTATGTACAGTCGAGTTCATAAACTTGTGAGCAAAAATATTTGAATACGACTCTATTGTTAACGGCATAGAAGCGTGTTCAGATATTTTTGATCAAATTTTTGTTCACAAGCTCATGAACTCGATTGTACACTTTTTTCTGTTCTCAAAAATATTACATTATAACCCATTAGAGATACTAAATCCAAATTCCGACACCTCATTTCCCGAACAGCCCCCACCGAAAGTCGAAACCCCTTAATGCCCAAAGATGCTCAAACTTAAGTACCCATAAAACTTTTTACAGCTCTCAACAAAGCTCTTAGCGAGTTCCGTATAATGAGAAGTGACAGTTTCCTTTACAAGTCTTCTCATGCAGCCGACCGTGAAATGCTAGGGAATACTAACCATTAATTACAGACATCCATACAAGGGCCCTAGAAGTTCCCCGAGACCGAGAAAATGTGCAGAGCAGCGTGATTCAAACTGTTCTATTAAGCGACCTTCTTGAATAAGCTTAAAGCCTGTTCTTATTTGACACCTGACTGACTAGCGTTTACGTTATTGTCTTAAAATAAATATAAAACATAAGTTGGTATTCCTTTATTTTCAATTTATAGTTAGGTACTTATATAAAACGCATTAATTCTAAATTAACTCCCTATGTTATACTCGTATTTTGCATGTGAGATGATATTTGTGTTTGGTTAATAAGCCTTCTATATCCTATACTTTGCAGTTTTTGACCTCGAGGATCCGAGAATATTTTTATTTATTTAATTTGAGTTTTTTAGGATTCCGTAGTCAACTAGGAACAGTTGTAGTTTCGTCATGTCTGTCTGTCTGACTGTCTGTCTGTCCCGTCCGCGGCTAAGCTCAGAGATCGTTAGTAAGAAAGCTGTATTTTGGCATGAATACTTATATATATCAGTCACGCCGACAAAGTGGTAAAATCAAAAAAATGTAGGGTACCTCCCATAGACGTAATGTGGGGGTGTTTTTTTTTCTGGACTAACCGTATATTGTGGGGTATCATTGTATAGGTATTTTAAAACCATTGTTGCTAAGACGATTTTTCTATTCAGTGATCTGTTTGCGAAATATTCAACTTAGTGCAAATTTTCATTAAAATCGAGCCTCTCATCCTCCCCCTTCAAAAATCTAAACTGTTGGGTGGAAAAATTTGAAAAAATTCAGTGGTAGTAAATATATCAAATTTACCAGGAAAATTATAGTGGCTAAGATTGGTTGAGAATTATTAGTAGTTTAAGAGTAAATACTAAATAGCAGCCTAAATTTGGAAGTTTCCGTTTCCGTACACAATTACGAAAACCTTATAAAAATATTACTTGATTTTGTCGTAATGGTTACGGAACCCTATCCTGGGCGTGTCCGACACGCTCTTGATTGGTTTTTTCTCTTAAACTAAGCTAATTGTGTGTATCTTAATGCATATAAAATATGATAAGGTTGAAGAAAAGTCCATTGTCAAACCAGGTTCTAAGTCTTGGTAGGTTCTTTGAAAACCCCAAATCGACTATATAATATCGCGCCCTAAATCGAACTTTGAGAAACACTGGGCTGGAGTGAAAACGACAAGTTCTTCAAAACAATCAATGCAAATCTTAACTTTACTGTACTTAACCTAGAGCTGAAAACCGATCAGCCTATAATCTTAAAGACATCCACACATGGATGGCTACCGTGGGAAATTAAATTTGTGATTCACTTGTAACGGTCGATGTGGCTTTCAAGCAATCGTCAAATGAATATCATTGTAATAAAGCTCATTTTAAATTGACAAGGACAGCGTTACTTATGACGATTAATTAGAAAGTTACATTTGCATAGGAGTTGTGAAAAAGAAGTTTTTTTAAAGAGATATTTTTGTTAAGAAACATTTAAATCATAGTTTTAAGTGTTTGAGAAAACTTCAAGCTCATTACAAATGTACAGGGTTAAGCAAATCATAATAAACTTTTAAAATTTTTACAAGCAACAACAGCAATGTAAACAAATGTGTGTAGCAACTTAAAAAAATGTGCATTTTCTTTTAGAAATATTCATAGAATTGTCACATAGATATGCAATAATTTCAATTTATGTACACTTCTTTTATTTAATGTACAAATAATTGTTTTTTTATAAGTAAAAAAATTAAAACTGATAAATAGGGATGACGACCCCTCTTTCCTGATGTATGTATTTTTTTATGAGTTGTCATAACACGATTCTTCCATAGATTTCGATATGGCAGTACAGTCGCCATCAGATATTTCTGAGCGGGCAAGGCGGTCAAAAATATCGGAGCATGTACTCTATTCTCAAGGTCCCAAGGTCTCAAGTTCATGCCCCGATATTTTTGATCACCTTGGCTGATCCGAAATATCTGATAGCGACTGTACATGATCAACTCAAAACTAAAAACAATTTTGCAGTTAATTACGTGTGTGTAAGAATATTTTTTGTTTTCTCTAAAGTCGCGTCTTAGAATTAATTGTATTGTGGTGTTATCTATCCTATTCTCTTTCATGTCAGTATGTACTTGGAATACCATCCCTCTTTCCCTTTAAAGTATTACAACAAATCCGTAATCAATCAATGCTCAAACGCAATCAATTTATAGCAAGTCTAAAACCTATAAGTGATATTGAACAGCACTTATGGCCTGGCAAGGATGAACGGGCGACACGGGGATCAAATTCACTCTCCATTGCACGTTCCAGACGCTCTCCCGTTAGAGGTAAGTTGACAAAAATCGCAATGTATTAGAAAGCCGCTCATTGCGTCGCTGGTCACATATTATCGTGGCGGTCGCTAAGGCCACTACACACTGTTGACACGGTAATCCGTGGTTATTGAGTGTGCACCCCGCCGTTATAGTGATCGGTAAAGACTTGTGTCAGCATTACAAGAATGAGTATGGGGATTTATATTGTTTAATGAGTACTTATATTTAGGTATAACGGAGCTTAGTAGGTGTAACAGAATAAAAAAAGGTAAAAAGGTAAAAGGTAAAGGTAAAAAGCTAAAAGATAAGGTAAAAGGTATTCATTCAATTAATTTAATTGAAGTCAAAGTACGATCCTTTGGTTATATTGAAAGCAGGTACTAAGTCTTATGTATTTTTTTTGTGGAATCAGTGAAATTTAGTATTGACTATTTTTCTATAAGCAAATATTTCGTTTTGGCACTTTCTATGTAGTACCTACACACTTCATTCAGAACTGTGGCATTAAACAAAAAAATCTTTTTTGCATTTTTGATAGATACATTTATACACGGGTGTTTTGACCTATAGCATCTCAAAAAGAGGATTGTAAGTTCGAATCCGGGCTCACTCCTACTGGTTTTCGAAATACATTACATTTGAAATTGACCACGAACTATAATGGTGTAGGCATATGTGTGTCGATTGTATTTGTTTCATGTTTTTGCACAAACCTGCAAAGCATTTCAATGATGAGTGTATGAAGTTCCTAATCTGCACTGGGCCTGCGTGGGAACTATGTCCCAAGCCCTCTGTTTCTAAGACCTATTGCCTGTAGTGGGGCGAATATAGGCCGAGGTTATGAATTTATGCCCAAGCTGAAATGTACAACTTTCGCGCTTGGCGCTCGTTTGTTTTTAACCCCCGACGCAAAAAGAGTAAGTAAGAGTAAGTTTGTCTGTCTGTCTGTGACACTTTAGCTCTTAAACGGGTGGACCGAATTTTATTTGAAAGCCGGTTTTTAGCGATGGTTCCAAGGCATATTTCATCAAAATCGGTTCAGCCGTTTTTGAGACATTGAACTTTGAAGTGACAAAGTCGGGGGTTTTCAACTTTTTTTTTTTTAGTGTAAATAAATTATTTTTATAACAAATCAAAATAAATAAACAAACCAAAATTTTACAAAACTAAAAATTACAAATGAAAAATACCCTGGAGATCGCCCACTTGGGGCATCGTCCCCAGGACGGAGGCCGCATTGCCCTGCACCGCCAAACTTAGGCGCTGGGCAAAGAATGTTTTTTGTTGGTTAGGTTATTAATTAAGTATTTATCACGAGTAATATATCACGTTTTCTACCGTATTACTTACCATGTGCGTCATAAAGCATCGATGCTCTAATGAAGTGGTTAATATGCTCGTAATTCATAGTCATAAATCGAAGTAATAAAATTGATACAAAATAATCTTGTCCTGATGTGTATCTACGCCCTTACGTCGTACAAGTCGCTATAAAAGTGAAAACTAATTAATCGGAAATATTTAAAATTGCATGTAGTTACAGTTATTTTGAAGTAGCTTCATATTTAGATTTATCTGCCATTTCCTTACCTCGTGATGTTGTAAAAACCGCTTAGTGTACCTTTATAAAACTGTAGGTATTGTCTATCTGTCAAACAGCCATTCAAGGTACTCGTTTAGGGATATACGAGTACTTAGACGATCTTTGTAATAGTCTAGATTCCTTAAAGTATATGATTACAGCGTCAGTTAGATTTTCGAAAAAATATCAAACACGTATTTTTTATTGTGTCGATTAAACAAAAAAGTTATGAATACAGGGTGTGTCTGAGGGCTTCAAATTCAAGGTTTCTACTCGTACCTACACACGAAACTAAGCTACTTTTGTTTTGTAACCTTTTGAAAAAACTTAATTTTAGATAATTTATTTTGTATTATTTTTGTGTTATGTACAATAATGTATTTACATTATAAAATTGTAGCATCTACGTAGAATATATTAATAAAATCAAAATAATTATAGATACGTGTGTTTGTCATCTAACTCCCCCTAAATGGCTGGACCGATTTGGCCTGGATGGTTTGAAAATATAATTGGACCCGGTAGGAGGCGCTGCTATTGGTATGTTATCATATTTAATAAAGTCCTGCTTTTCCGGGCGAGACAATGTCTGCCGGATCAGCTTTTGCCTGCGGTTTCGTTCGCGTGGAATTCGGTTATCGCGCGCTGTTCCCTAGGAAACTGTGCATTTTTCCTGGATAAAAAGTAGCCTATGCCACTCTCTGGCCCATAAACTATATCTAAGCCAAAAATGCCGTCGATCCGTCGCTCCGTTACGGCGTGAAAGTAGGACAAACATACAAACATACACACTTTCACATTTATAATATTAGTATGGATATGGATAACCGTGCCAAAATTCTTGACTCTACATTTTTGTTTTATTTTTTCTCATTGGATCCACTTTAAGCGTGTTGTCCTCAAGCATACCTAACTAAGTAACTCCAGTAGCCACCACTGACTTATTGGCGATTGAAATAGCTCAGGATTTATGCATCGCCTCAAGCTGCGAGGAATTGAACTCCATATCTAAGAAACCTGTGTGATTGAGTTTACCTTAGTTTGTTCATTGCAGTTCATTTAATAAATAGTACAACGCTTTACTATTACTACATACATTATTAAGAGCGTTTATACCTGCTGAGCTGGCAACGTTGCATTTTTGTTAGTTTTTCTCGATTATTCCATAAAAATTGAGTAAAAATTAAAAATTTGGCCTGATAGAACTCTTCTTATTATAGGTGGTAGGACCTTGTGCAAGGTCCACCCGGATTGCTACCACCATCTTGCTCGCTAATCCTGCCGTGAAGCAGCAGTGCTTGCACTGTTGTGTTTCGGCGTGGAGAGTAAGACAGCCGGTGAAATTACTGGCACTTGAGGTATCCCATCTTAGGCCTCTAGGTTGGCAACGCATCTGCAATACCCCTGGTGTTGCAGATGTTTGTGGGCGGTGGTGATCTCTTACCATCAGGAGACCCACTTGCTCGTTTGCATCCAGTCAAATAAAAAAAAAGTCTATCACAAATAATAATTGGAGTAGACACATTAACTTATATATTAAGAAGAGTTCTACCAGACCACATTTTTAATTTTCTGGAATCAGTTCTTTTTGTAGCTGTATGTAATCATTCACTTCAACTCTCGTAGCACTATCAATACGTTTATATAACTAATGTGTATTCATGCAGCTTCTATGCCTCTCGTTATAAGAACACACAAAAATCACTACCACCACACTACACTGACGAGTTTCGAACTTAACCAGAGTTCATCGGCAGAGCAACATACCCGTTCACCACGCTATCACATGTTAGAGTTAGACTAACGAACCTAAACAATCATCTAATCATTGAAAATAGCCAAATATAAAATTTATTTTTCTGAAATAATTGTCCACAAATATTTTACAAACTTTAATCATCATTTAAAATTAATTTATTTATAGTGAAAGCATATTTAATTAATTCTTACTGTTATTGGTAAGTTGTTAAGTTTTGCAATCGTTAAGTTTTTCATCGTTGATTTTATATGCGTTTGTAATTTATTTTATACGATCCGAGTCTAATACTATATTGCATTGACAGGTAAAATGATGTTTTACTTGTTTTAAATGTCAAGAAAGCATTATATACGAGTATGTATGTAATTAATTCGTTTATAGTAATAATTTTAATGATATGTCGTTAGCCATTCCGATTATTTAAGTTAAATATTTAATCCGAATTCCTACTTATATAAGAATATAATAAATGCGACATATATATTCTGTGTGTGTTCCTTCCTATGTCACGCTACAACTGCGGGACTATTTTAACATGAAGCTAACACGTGATTGGCCCTTTTCGCACAAGATGAATATAGCTGCATCACTGGAAGCTGTCGATAGGCCTCCAACAAGATGGAGCGACGACCAGTGCCCTGTTTTAGAAGCTACAAGTTTTAATTTACAAGCGGTAGTCTCTTTTCTATGCCTACTGTTAAACAGACTATACCGCTTGTAAATTGTAACTTGTAGCTTCGTGAAGGCACTGGTTAAGATCGCGGGATCGCGGTGGATGCGGAAAGCACAAGACCGGTCTGAGTGGAGAGCCTTGGGGGAGGCCTATGTCCAGCAGTGGACGTCTTTCGGCTGACATACTGATGACTGGGAAGACACGTAAGTTACATTCGGGATGTACCTACCCATGTCAAATCCTGAAATCTGAACTACTAAGTCTAGAGTCTAGACTCTAGATGCATGAAAGTTTGCACCAATGTTCTTTGTAAAGCGTAAATTAGGACCACAATGAGACTTTTGGGAAATCATAATGGACATTTTTTGGAGTCCCCGAACTTTAGTATTAAAAAAACAGTTTAAGCATTTTGTGTCAATGAGTATATTAGGGATACAGTAATGAAGTTTTTTAGTTATGAGATTTAGGTATAGGTAGTATACATTATAGAAAATTGTTAGTTGAAGGTTAGGTCGAAAAATCATGGCGTTGTCATAATATATCCACATTTTTTACCCATGTTTGACAAATAAACGTTTTTATCTACACCCATATAGTAAATCCTCCATTATGCGTTCAAAAACCCATAGATAATGACCAGCATTACGACATTGGATTCTATAATGAACATGGATGTATCGTAATGGTCATTTCTAGTACCGGTGCAGTAGGTACCTAGAGCGTGGCGGCGAGCAGCAGGCGCAGGTCGTGGGGCAGACATACCTACCTACATACCTACCCGTAGTTCTCGTTGCAATGCAAGTCATTCTCAATGGTACGCGGAACACTTGATAGAGGATTTAATATATGAAAGTAGATAAAATATTGTATGCATCTGTACGTAATTAGGCCTTAAAACACTCATCTCGTGATTTAAGGACCCCTATTACGATACAGTTGCATAAATAGCTATTAAATTTTGAATTTTTTACTGTAAGATCTGGTTCAGGCGCATGGAAACGCGGGAAAGGGCTAGTAAATAAATAAATGAGTATCTGCCAATTGCACGACCAATCGAGTCACTATCTATGCAAATTAGAATTTAAAAAATTAAATAGGTCACACACACTGGCCAGCACGTCCATGGGGATAATGTCATAAAATAGATAACGACAGAAAGTTCAATCAGTCTTAATTTCATTTTAATAACAACGCCGGTCGGTGTCATAAAAGTAGTAATAACTGATAAAAAAGGTAACCTTATAATTTCTTAGTTTATCGACTGTAAACTCTGTTTTATATGAGACTATAGTTACCTCTATAACTCCCTATTTTTTAATAAGTGGGTATAAAAAGTCTATAGAGCTTATTTAGCTGACCGGATGGATATCAACTTTCATACAAGCAACACAAAGGTAAATAAATTTATATTGACGGTGCTTCCTTTATAACTATAACAGACTTTACTGTTTTGTGATTGCAGAATTACAACTTATTATTAGCTTGTTTGAACAACAGGACTAATAAACTGCACCCAATGTTATACTTTAACATCTGAAAGTTGATGCAATTTATTTATCTACGAGTGTAAGAGGCATCTTACAAACATTACAAATATAATGAATATTACAAAGTGGACATTGTTTGTATTTTCTACTAAATTACTTACAATTTTTAGAACGTTGGAAATGAATGTGAACCCAGAATAAACAACTCATCTAGGTAGGTACTTGTTATAGCGACGCACTCCCATATAACAGTGTACCAGTGTTCAGTGGACTCGCTGTATTAGCTTAATCTGTTTTGCACGCATTCGAACTTCAAAATGATATTCCAAATTTAAATTTGAAATAGAGCTGCGTTCCATTTCCCGCGAATGATTCACCGCGGAAAAATGAGGGGTAAAACAAAAAGTGCGTTCTCTGTGAGAAATAATGGTTACCATAGACATCATTTTTAGGGTACCGTAGTTCGACAAAGAACCCTTATAGTTTCGCTATGTTCGTTTGTTTATCCGCGGCTTAGCATTAAACTGTTAGTGCTAGAAAGAAAGCTGTAATTTTGCACCAATTTAATTAAATAAATTTTTAGGGTACCTCCTATATACATAGATGTAAAGGGGAATGGTTTTTTTCTCGTCTAAAGACCTTCGATGTAGGGATCCATTTGGAAACTATTAGGCTTTATACTCGTAAGGCTATTTTTTGTTAATATTTGTTGTTTGTCTGACCAACCCCTCCACAAGCTAAACCATTGGCTTGAAAAATCTGAAATAAACCAAGATGGTAGTAATAATTAATTTAAAATTAAAACTATCACAACTATACTTTACAAGTCCACGAGTACAAGTTAATCAAAATTTCACCATCCCGCATATTTACCCACGTCCCACTGCTGGGCACAGGCCTCCCCTCAGAATGAGAGGGCTACCATGTGAACCCAGTTGAGTACTTCACACAAACCATTGAATTGCTTCGCAGGTTTTTGTACAGATTTCCTCACTATGTTTTCCTTGACCGTAAAGCTCGTGGTAAATTTCGCACATGCATTTTAGAGAACTAAGGATAAAAACTAAATATTGAGGGAACCAAAACTTAGTATTGAATATTTACCGCATAATAGTACCCTTCACTTCGCGTGGCCCGACACGTACTTGGCTGTTTTTTTTTAAATGGATACCTTGTGTAACCGGACACTATGGTTCGGGTCTCCCGTTACGGACCGCAGCCCGGGGCATGCTCGCCTCTATACGTTTTTATTAAGTTACGTTGTCACCTTGTTTTATTTTTAACGTCAAATTGTGAGAACAAAAGCGTAGGCGTGTGGTCACACTTGAGCTGGTTGGTTTTATTGGGCCTAAAATTCCTTGGATTGTCTTTGGATTCTATTACAATAATATTGTTATGGATTGAGTAGTGTTGGTGGTTGTGTGAGGTCTGTGACGTAGACTAATTTATGGTGGGAGGTCTCGCTCACTGTTTTTTACACAAAGTTACAATATGACCATCTCTGTGTCTTATAATTAATCGTTATTTTTTAGCACATGCTTAAATTAGTATATTTTACACCCTTGTGATTGCATTTCGTTTTTTTATAATTTATGGTTGACAGAATGTTTCCATACATTGGTTGATGTTTAAAGCATACGGCATCAACATGTAGTCGTCACACCTTGAATGTAAATTATGATGAAACATATTTACATATTGTGTTCAACAAAACTAACTTACTGTAGTATCATATCATCAACATAACCAAATGTGGGAACATTTCGGATTATTTTAACCCTTTTCTTGGCAAGTTGAAACAAGTGTAGGTACCTGGGTCATTCTACTTTTCGTTGACCAGTCATTTTTTGTAATGTGGTCTTCAAATATTTTAATTACAAAAACGGTAAAGTGCTCGGTTTTATCATTAAACATTTAAATAGGCACATAATTTAAAATTATCACTACGTTTAAAAAGTAATCATTATTATTTATAAAGTAGGTAACGCAGTGGACATGCATGTCCCCGCCATTTGTATGGAAATTGGTGTATTTTCCGCTGAGTTACCAATTTTTTCCACAAAATTTCTTTAAATTTAAAGTTGTTTTGCTTTAAAAGATTAAATGTAGTTATTTCAGTTATTATATAAGTTATTTACACTTGAAAATAATCACTAGGTATGCCTTATACTTTACAAAACATGAATGGTTACTTAAAAGTAGAATGGCCCACCTACTGAATTGAAGCTTGTTGGATTCATGTAGAGCTAACAAAACCAAAAAACAAAAAGATGATCTAAAATGATGTATCTTATAAGATACAATACTTACCAACAAAAGGGGTAACCTTGCCAATTCCAAAATGCATCGAAACTGGCAAAAGGTCTAAATAAATACTGTCAACAGCCATAAAACAATCAAATCCCGAGGAACTGGTGTCGTAGTAAACCCTTCTAACGCTTTGGGGCATGTCGGGGGTAAAGAGGTCGCCAAGGATAAGGGAGACGGTCAAGGGACCGAGTGCACCCGAATGAAGCCGAAACTGATTGAAAACGAGCGACGGGCTGCGATCGGATTACATTAATGCAGTATATGCAAAATCGATCAATCCATGGCTCGGTTACCCACTAACAATAACGTTTTGAAGAATTTTCAGGTAATCAGGTAATGTTTTTAGGTAATCTTACTAATCCCATACCACAAACGTGAATATTTGTATGGATGTGTATAATGTATGTGTGAATGTTTGTTACTCTTTCACGCTAAAAGTAGATACTGAATAGATTTTATTGAAACTACAATAATATAGCTCATACATCAGAATAATATCATCATCATCATCATCATCTCAGCCGTAGGACATCCACCGTAGCCTCCCCTATAGACCTCCAGTCGCTTCGGTTGGCAGCGGCCTGCATCCACCGTGAACCCGTTTAAACCAGGTCATCCGTCCATCTCGTTGGTGGACGACCTACGCTGCGCTTGCCAATCCGCGGTGTCCACTCGAAAACTTTTCGGCCCCAACGGCCATCTGTTCTCCGTGCTATATGGCCTGCCCATTGCCACTTCAACGAGCTTATTCGCTTGGCTATGTCGGTGACCCTTGTTCTTCTACGTATCTCCTCATTTCTGATTCGATCCCGCAGAGAAGCCCCAAGCATAGCTCTCTCCATAGCTCGCTGAGCAACTCTGAGTCTATTTATAAGGCCTATAGTGAAGCACCACGTCTCGGATCCATATGTCAGAATAATATTATAGGCCTCTAAACTAAAATAATTAATTTGCTCACCCGCGACCTTAATATGGACGTGTTTGGATAAAATTTGGTATGTAAGTAGATAATTGAATGTCGGATCGGGAGACGAGCTGTCAGGCCTCCAACAAGATGGAGCGACTACCTGGTTAGGATCGCGGGATCGCGGTGGACGCGGAAAGCACAAGACCGGTCTGGGTGGAGAGCCTTGGGGAGCCCTATGTCCAGCAGTAGACGTCTTTCTGCATGATGAGATTGAATGTATGAAATAACACAAAGGTGACTTTTTATTCTAATTAAAGGAAACGAGAGTAGCAAGGTAAAAACGAGTATATTGTGTTAACAGTACGCGACACACGACAGGAAGTAATGACAGTAGACAAAGCAGAATAACAGAACAATATTCAAAATACAAAATACACACATATCAAAAATGCCCAGGGTGTTTAATATTAAAAATATAAACAAGAAGGTTTAACAATTCTCATATTCGCACAGGATCGGAATAAAATCTTAAAATGTTAACAACTAGGATTAAAGATCTGTAGCGTGGTTTGATATGGACCTTTGCAAAGTAACATCCAAAGCAATCAATAGTCCAGGGGCCCTTTTGTCTAACAACTTGGAATCACAATCGCTTGATTTCACCACTTCTCTCTATCACACGTTATAAGACGAGGGCAGGAAGAGATAGAGAATGCGGTCGCGAACTGGCTGACATACCCCAGCCTATACACGTCCCACTGCTGGGCACAGACCTCATCTCAGAATGAGAGGGCTTGGGCCGTAGTTCCCACGTGGGCCCAGTGCTGATTGGGAACTTCACACACACCATTGAATTGCTTCGCAGGTTTGTGCAGGTTTCCTCACGATTTTCCTTCACCGTGCTCGTGGTAAATTTCAAATGTAATTTGGCACATGAATTTCGAAAAACGCAGAGGTGCGAGCCGGGGTTTAAACCCACGATCCTGTGATTGAGAGGCTATGGGTCAAACCACTTAGCCATTACGGCTTTCAAAAAAACTAGTTTTTTAAGAAAATCCGCAAACATTTGCTTGGATCAATGATCGCAGACCCATTCAAACCGAAGTTAATGGTGAAATTGTAGTAATTGCACGATTAAGGGGCTGTTTCACCATCCATTGATTAGTGTTAACTGACGGTTAAATGCGATGCCGTCTCCGTCTATTCGAACAAAACAAATAGAGACGGCATCAAACCTAACCGCCAGTTAACACTAATCAATGGATGGTGAAACAGCCCCTAAACGTTTTAAATAAAAAACCATTTAAACCCGTTCCGCAACGCCATCCAGTGAAAAGCACTAAATCATACCCATTTAATATTTATGACCAAAACCGATGATATATAATGATGAGCTGCAATATGATGTCCAGGAATTGTACATGGACTTATGAGTATACACTATTGTAAATCTTCATGAAGCAGCAAAAAGTGTGTCAATGCGGATGTTTTGCTCCTGAGATGTGATGAGTTATGTCTGATGAGTGATGGCGGCCACACGTCAGGTGATCAAACTTAAAATATGACGGAATGGTGACTAAGGGACTGACTACACTGGTACTCAAACGAAACTGACGCTTTGTAAACGCAAGGACGTGGCTGGTGCGTCACGTTTTTATATATCCTGTTCAAAATACGCTGCTGCACCGTAAATGCAATGACGCGACCAATTTTACGCTTAGAGAACAGAGGAACTTCAATCATACGCGGTGTTTTTGCTTAGACTAATTTGTTAACTACCTTCCCATAATCTAGATATAATATAATGACAGCCGACGCAACGTTAGCATGACGCACGACGTCACACGAAGTCACGTTTTTACTCGTTTATCGCACCGTCCACAACACTGCTCAAAAATGCACATGCGTATTTCAAGTACTGGGTCTCGTATTCAAATCATTTATTTCCAGAACAATACAGGTCCAACTAAAAAAAAGGTATATTAGGTACAATAAAGTTAAATAAGCTAAAACTATAATAAATCTAAAAATGGACCCTGCGGCATGGTACCAAAGATGCTGGCAGCATTTCCCCGTTGGATCGCAAGACTGATGCGTTGAGCGAGGAAACTGCCAGCTTTTCGGTCTCCTGTGGTATCTCTGAGTAAATATTGGGTCATTTGAGTTTTGATGTCATTTGGTGTTTACGATGCATGTTTATTTGGGCATCCCTGACACACCGAAAATCCATGCTAATATACGCAACACTGATTTGAAAGTTATACGTCAAATAGTATATAATGGTTAAGTCGCTGTGTTCACGATGCGATGCGTCAGCAATTTTAAAGAAAAGAAAGACAGAATCCCGTCGTGACAAAATAGTTTTTTTTAGCAGCGATGTCGTTACAAACCAAACGCATGCGGTACGTCCATGTGTTTACGGTGCGTCAACGTATATTGAACACCGGTGTGGTAGATCCTTTAAAATTCCAGCCGGATTGTGGTAATAAGGAGACTATGGTCGTGTCCATATTAGGGGATGGATATGTATTTATTCATTGCGTACGACAAACATGGCACCTAAAGGGCTATTTAGGCAGTGCGAAAATCTTGCGAGTACATTGCCGCCGATGGACGATCACCTATAAATCTATAGCCACGCAGCCCCGTAATGTAACAACACAGTGGCACAGGTAGGCACAGGCCTCCTATCAGAATGAGAAGGTCCGGGCCATAGTTTCGAGCCCAGTGGGTATGGGGAACTTCTCAGACAACTTTGAATTGATTCTCAAGTTTTTGCAGGTTTCCTCACCAAGTTATCCTTCACCGTAAAGCTGAAATGTAATTTCGCACATGAGTATTGAAAAACTTAGAGGTGCGAGCCTGGATTTGAACACACGACCTTCTGCTTGAGAGGCCATAGGTCAAACCAGTAGCCCATGGCTGTTTTGGTGTCTAGAATTACACAAAGGCTAATTTTTGTCCCGATATTCTCACGGGCTTTGTGCCGTTACGGTGTAGGTACGTAAATCATTTATCCTTATCCCATATACTGTAATCCGGGATAATCTGCCGCAAGCTTGTCTGGGTCCGGTTACATAATCGATAACCCGGCCGGCATAGCTTTATCCGGTTTGGAGAAATCTTGAAAAAGTTTTTTTGTATTTATGATACTGTAAAAGGTATCTCAAAAAGTATGTAATTTTTCAGCCAGTGTACTGTTTGGCTATCCGACAATAGAACTAAGTCATCGACATAGCTCAAGAATTAGCAAAATAAAGTGGCAGTGGGTTGATCATATTCATATCTGTCGAAAAATCGACAACCGCTGGAGTAAACGAGTTGTTGAGTGGAGACCTCGTCTCGACAAACATGTAGGACGCCCTCCGGCGAGGTGGAGTGGCTATCTGCGAAAGGCTGCTGGTAGAAGCTAGATGCGTCTAGCCGAGGACAGGGCGATGATTGTTTTAAACTTTTGCGATTTGCTCTGCAATTGCACTGCAATTAATCTCATATATGTCCGATGTTTGAAATAAAATGACAATACTTCAGCGTTCGCACGACTTTAGACAAAGGCGTGTATACTTTAATAGAGTATGTGCCTATTTCTCAAGTCCATCCTTTCATATAAGGCAATCATTATCTCAGCCTACATAATGTCCCACGTGGGTATAGTGTAGATTGGGAACTTCACACACACCACTGATTTACTTCGCAGGGTTGCGCAGATTTCCTCACGGTTTTTTCCATCATCACAAAGCTTGTGGGAGGAAAATTTCAAATATAATTTTGCATGAATTTCGAAAAATCAGAGGTGCGAGCCTGGTTTGTACTCACGATCCCCTACTTGAGTTGCCTCAGGTCAACCACTTGACCACCGCGGATTTTTTATAAGGTAATAGAGTCACATTTTTAAACCTTTTGCAGGTGGTAGGGCCTTGTGCAAGGTCCGCCCGGATTGCAACCACCATCTTGCTCGCTAATCCTGCCGTGAAGCAGCAGTGCTTGCACTGTTGTGTTTCGGCGTGGAGAGTAAGACAGCCGGTGAATTATTGGCACTTGAGGTATCCCATCTTAGGCCTCTAGATTGGCAACGCATCTACAATACCCCTGGCGGTGGTAATCTCTTACCATCAGGAGACTCACTTGCTCGTTTTCCATCCAGTCGAATAAAAAAAAAACCAAACTCGAAAACTATTTGAAAAATTATGCCCACCAGCCAAGATCTTAAAGTTTCACGCGTGACATACATAAATCCTTACTCGTATTTTACAGGTGACAACATATTCATCCGCTCGGATGGCAGCCGTTCAAGCAAAAAGCATTCACGCATGCGCCGTCGATTCGCATACTGCGCGGTAATGCCACTAGTTGCGACCTACATAGCCCACATAGGCTTTTGACACGTTCGTATGGCTTCCTTTGATATCGGGGAACAAATGAAACCCTGTTAACAATTTGTTTTGTGTTGGGCTTTAGGATTGTTTGAGTTAATTTAAAGGATGAGGGATAACTTATTGCGATTACTGGACGTCATTGACTGGCCTAAACTTATATTGTACACTAGCTTTTACCCGCGGCTCCGCCCGCGTGGTATTCGGTTATCGCGCGCTGTTCCCTCGGGAACTGTGCATTTTTTCGGGATAAAAAGTAGCCTATGTCACTCTCGGGCCCATAAACTATCTCTATGTCAAAAATCACGTCGAGCCGTCGCTCCGTTACGGCGTGAAACACGGACAAACACACAAACATACAAACACACTTTCGCATTTATAATATTAAGTATGGATAGTTCTTCAAATTATATATAGGTATGTAGTAGTCAATGAATAAAGATATACTTAATCTATAATGTTGATCATGGAAAGAGGACAGATGGTGTACACAGGCCTCCACACAGACCTCCAGTGCTAAGGAGGGCATGGGCGAGCATCCTTCGGAGTCTGATCTGACCAGGTCTTACCCAAATTTAAAAATTTCATGTTTTTTTAACAACTTTTATAAAGTTCAGCAATTTAAAAATGAGGCATCCTCACGCGCATAGCTTTCAAACACATAATTCGTCAAAAATGTCTTGCAATTGAAAATTCCTCACTGATTTTAATCTCGGCGGGTCTCGGGCACGAAAATTCTCGGCACGAATTTTGAAAACGACGGCATTAAAGCGTTGAGCCGGGCAAAAACTGAAGTTTCAAGAAAATAATGCGTACTAATTTGTTTAATTGTAATTATTCCGCTGACATTTTACCACTCGAGATCTCTGTGAAGAACGCCAACCCGTTTAGCTGGATTATTCTTTCTGATTCTTTTACGACCATAGCTTTTTTGTGTTCGGTATGTAGGCCGAAGATACATAAGTATGTATATTACTATACTATAGAGATTTAAATTATTTTTTAGGGTTCCGTACTAGAAGGGTCCAAACATAAACCTATCGCTATATTTTACTATTTACTGTAGCATATACAAAATACCTTATATCGATTACACCAGGGGTGGCCAACTTGATTGGATCCAAGATCAATTGTTTACTGACGAAACCCTATGCGGTAATTACATACTTCTTGAAATCTTAAATACTATGCGAAGTAGTAACATTTTTGATATTTTATCGCCTTGCCCACAGACTACTTCTTAAATAAAACAGCATAGTTCAGTATTTATATTTTTTGCCTTGCCACGATCGACTGGACTAATAGTTGCGATCGACCGGTTGGCAACCCCTGGATTACACATGTACACGGAGAACAGATGGCTGTTGGGGCTGTCCAGTTCCCGAATGGACACCGCGAACTGCAAGCGCAGGGTAGGACGTCCACCAAACGGTGAACACGGCTAGGTACCACCACATAATGATAATTACACTTTTAGGAAGACAAACAAATACTCTGTAATTACAATTACATTTCATATGCACATGAACAATGATACTACCTATGTTTGAACTATTCAAAGCTATAATTTAAACTATATTATGCATACATATGATCGATGATTGCTCTACTCATATGAGTTAACCTTTGCAAGGATCGGTTTAAGATTTTAAAAACAGATTAAGTAGCTCAAGAAAAGGTCACATATAGAGCAGGGTTCCGTATAAAAATAACGTTCTCGTTCTTGTTTCTAAAAGGTTATTTATACGAGTAACCCGCCGTTACTCGCGGCTTTTCACACGTAAACTATTATATCTTGCTAAATCTCGTAAAAAAATCCAAAAATTACATCGTGATCTTCATTAAAGTTGCATAAAAACATGTGCCAAGTTTCATGTCACTAATTTTTTATGTTAAATATGTCAATATTGGTCTTCCTCTGCCTCGTCTCCCTTCCACTTTTCCTTCCAGCAGGTTTAGAAAGAAATTGTCGTGTCGTATCAAGGAGAAACTGGGTGCTATGTCATATCAGGAAGTCAACCAGCTGGCCGAAGACCGTGCAGAGTAGCGATGACAAGAGCTAGCTCTTAAATTTAAGAAGAAGACCCCATCCCTATTGGAACATTGGGATAAAAGGTGACCTATGCGTTGTAATGCCAAATTTGATCCAAATCCGTCCAGCCGTTTTAATATTAGTGCGTAGAATAAAGAAAAAACTTTATTTGTTTGTAGGTAATCTCTGGACCTGCCGAACCGAGTGAAAAAAAACTTTCATTAATAGAAAGTTGCATTATTTCAGATTATCCCGGCAAAGAACAAAGTTCCCGCGGGATTTAGTCGAGCTTGCAGGCAGCAATTAAGTATTATCAAGTGGCTATATCCCGTGACTTTGCTCCCGTGGAAGCAAAACATTTGTTTGTTATATCTACGGAACTCCAAAACCTGAGGCAAATCTGAATTTAAGCGCTAAAATAATTTGTGCGGAAAATAATCTGTTTCCAGGCTAGGATGTAAAAAGGGCAGCAATTCAAGCTCGGCATCCATCAAAAATCGATTAGGTACATACAAATTGCAGTTTAACAACCGTGCCGGCTTTAATTTTGATCTCCGAGGTGTAAAATAAAGCATTAAGACGTATTTAAATTGATAATTGATTTCTGTTTAAGAAACTTGCAGGGTTTTCTTTGGTGTTGATGAATTTAGAGCGATTGTCAAAAAAAATTCATCATCTTTATCTTGGTGGACGGCCCACTGCTGGGCATAGCTGAAGCTGCTAGTACAGTCAAGAGCTAAGATATCAACACGGCCAAAGTTGCAAAAATATGTATCATCATCATCATCATCATGTCAGCCGAAAGACATCCACTGCTGGACATAGGCCTCCCCCAAGGCTCTCCACTCAGACCAGGAAAAATATGTATACACGGCCTTAATTTTAAGTGCATAAAGTCGTGTATACATAATTTTGTAACTTTGTCCGCATCGATATCTTTGCCCTTGACTAAAAGAGAGCTGAAATATCGCTAGATGGCGTTAGTATCGTGAGGTTTTTTGACGTTACGGTCTTGCTTGCAATTGGCTCACTTAGTTTTAGCCAATTGCAAGCAAGACCGAAATGTCAAAAAACCCCACGATACTAATCCCAAAAAAATACGTGAAAAGAAAAAGTCAAAGTCAAAATATCTTTATTCAATTTAGGCCAACACAAGCACTTATGAATGTCAAAAAAAAATCTACCACCGTTTCGGAAAAACCTCTGTTGAGAAGAATCCGGCAAGAAACTCAACGAGATATATTCTTTTTTAAACAGAAAAGAAGAAGAAGATCAATAACAGGGATGTATGGGGTCCCTTAGTTACAAAACTAAAACTAAACATGTAACTATATCTACGCTCAGTGGAAGTGTAAAATGCTTCCACCGTCATGAATAAAAAAATAACTAAAATATACATTTCAGATCAAGTAACCATTAAGCTTTTGTATTCGGAAGGCAAGCTCACGCCTGCCGCCCCCAAAGTTAGCTCAGATCATTTTTATAAATACCACAAAAGTGTATACAACATTTAACGTCTACACCGTCACCATTTAGCACCGTCTGACGTTTTAATTGTCGCAACACTAGCGCTTGATGTTTTATCAAATGCTTTATGCGCATCCTTTTATGGTCCTTGACCAGTAAGAGTGACATTTCAGCTTCTACATATACAGTTAACCTTATGTTATCCCAATTGACTATCGGTTTTATTGCTGACCTATTAGTAATCTATAAATAAGACTGACTGTCCACTTTTCTTTTTAGAGTTCCTTAATGTGGTAAAAATAGAGCCCGTTTAAGTTCGTCATGTCTGTTTGTTTGTATGTCCATGGTTTAGCTAAGAGACTTAAGCAGCGTTTCCACCAATAGCGAGGAATGAGTTTTTCATTAACCAATAGAAGCGCTTCATTTACACATCCTCACACAGCACATCTCTGGTGGAAACAGCTGAGCGGAGCGAGGCGAGGTAAATGAAGCGTTTCTATTGGTTGATGGAAAACACATCACTCGCAACACATCCTCGCACATCTCTGGTGGAAACGCTGCTTTAATGCTTTCTAATAGTAGACTGTTATTTGAAATGATTGTATGTAGTAGACAATCGCAGAAACTAAGTGTTAGAAGAATATTATTTAAAATGTGCGATTTTAAAAGCAAAACCATCACCTTAGGTTTTACCAGTTAACGAGTGGTGGTCGTTTAAAAGTTAATATTTGCCACATATTAATAGTACAGTTGTAGTGCATAAGGATTTATCATCGTATTTTTTCGGAAAAGTTCGTGTTTATCATGCTCCCTCAATAATAATTAGCCTCAGTAGGTACCCATCGTCCAGCCGTTTGGACAATTTTGACATTTGACACTAAATATAGTAAAAGATCCGAACTGAAAATACCGGGTGTGGCCTGTAATACGAGTAAAAAATTAAAAACATAGATCGTCCTCGTCAAACTGAACAACATTAGTTCAGCGACTTGTAAAAATAATGGAGTCTTTGAATTTTCCTTTTTTCATACAAATTAAATACTGCTATCAATTCAATGTACGCCATCCTAAAACCCAACTGACATCGCCTGTCACGCTACAAATATCAAGCATTTTGCTTTACATTGCTTCTTCGCATAAACTTAAGTGTAATAGAAATTACAAAACTAATTATTTTTAAAAGTCACTGAACTAATGTTGTTCAGTTTGAGGAGTATGATCTATGTTTTAAATTATTTGCTCATATTACAGGCCACACCCGGTAGAATGAAATGTTTTTTAGAATAAATTTAGAATATTAGAAAATATATTAGAAATGATTTTGTTTAAAAAATCCTGTACAGGCAATTTTTTGTTAAATATTTTTTAATGATTTTTAATTAAATGCAGACGACCCTATATCAACGTGTTCGCAATAAAACAGCGCTTACGTTGATATACAATTTGTTCTATTATCTAATCAAGTGAAAGTAACTGGCATCGACATAAAGAACTGTTTAAGTTTACACCTGGAAACCCAGTATTTCGTCCAGGTAAACAATAGCAAACCCGACGTCTACGTATTTTATAGGTTTTATACTTTAAATCAATATAAAATTTTCTTATTATCTCGATGATGCAACAAAAACTTATTAAAAATCATTTTTTTTAATAATCAAAAATAGCCTCTCCAGGATTTTTTGAGCAAATCCATTTCTAATAGTAAATTTATTATAAAATAGGTTTCATTCTGTTATCAGACCGGTGCAGATCTTTTCAAGTTCGGATCTTAGACCAATAACAAGTTCCATATTAATGTGCACTGTTTGGGTTCCGTGCGACCGGCACTGGAGTAGAGGTAGCCTTGGAGGTGGCGGGACGATTTGGAAGCGATTCCAGCCGGACTGGCAACATTTTGCTGAAACCAGAGACGAGTGGGAGAAGAAAGAGGAAGACTGGACCCAGCAGTGGGAAACTGTGTAGGCCATTAAAAAAATAAGTATGAAAATATCACTCATTCAATACAATAACTCTTTTCCCGATTTTAACATTTTATGCACTATTTGATCTCTACAGAACCTTACATTGCGCTTGGTTAGACTCACACTTGACCGATTCTTTTTCAAGTATTTGTCACCGACATCAATATGCTTAAATATAATCGAATAACCCTGTTATCCATACGTGAAATGTCGTAAAGGAAATTATGTACTTACTGTTGAACTCATAAGGACATAATTTCTTTTATGACATATCACGTATAGGCACTTCAAATTATATTATTAGTGTGATATAATAATATTATAATTAATGATGGTTTAGTGATAAATTGAATTTACTTTGTACGTGTCTTTGAACTACATCTACACCGCGTAATTGTTGTAATTGTAGTAATTATACTTCAGTTTTTAAGAAATAAAAATGACGCAAATAATGCCATGTTTTTTTATTTAAACCCTAACTAGTATACCGGGTGTGGCCTGAACTGAACAATATTAGTTCAGCGACTTTTTAAAATAATGAAGTCTTTAGATTTTCCCTTTGTTACACAAATTAAATACTGTTATCAATGTAAGCCATCCTATAACTCAACTGACGTCACCTGTCACGCTACAAACATGAAACATTTTGCTTTACATTACTGCTTCAAATAAACTTTAAAGTGTAATAATAATAAAAAAGATAACTATTTTTAAATGTCGCTGAACAAAAGTTGTTCAGTTTGACGAGTACGATCATTGTTTTAATTATTTGCTCAGGGCCCCAACCAGTAAGTAAATAAAGATTTTTAGGATTAGAGTAAGTTAGTTTTAGTTCTTTTTTATTTATTTCTGTTAATTATTGTATATATTATTTGTTTGTTTATAAATAAATTTATTACCAGTATGTGAATATGAGTATGTTTGTTGTTCACGCTATCACGCTCAAAGTACTTAACCATCGTGCTTAAATTTGGCATGGATATGGTTTGAGAAAACCTAATAAATTATTATGGGATTTAGGTATATAATTATTTATATCGTTATGGCTTCAAATATGCCAATAATACATATTTTTTTCATGTTTTTAAATAAAATTACATGATAAATTATCTTAGAATTTATTAATTAAAGAGAAAACGCTGCCCGCTCCGCTATCCTCCCCCTGACCGCTGGCGTCCAGACCCCGGCCTCAAGAGGGTCGTGGGATCGACGCCAGGCTTCGAATTTCTATAATAACACCACGAGCTTTACCATTCGAAGCGCAAATCTTATGCTCACAAAATCCAAGACGCTGATAATCCTGATAATCGCTCCATAAAATTCCAAACATGGACCGTAAGTACTAGGTTATTGTATTATACGGTATCCCAGATAGCATTAGAAAAAGGAAGGTATAATGCTAAGTCTACTTATTCAAAGAACCAGCGCGAAGCACGAGCAGTCTCTATTTTGTTTTGGGAAAAATGCTTTATCCTGCTGTTATTCACGACAGGTATCAATTCAGAACCGATTTTTTTCGACAACGGCCGCTTTCAGTACTTGGATCGGTCAGTTTTCATCTTTTTGTCTCAACATAAGCTAATTTTATTCCGCTTTTCCTACGGGATCTTCCTGCGGTGTTTTTCATACAACGTTAATGAAGAACACGAATGATATTTTAAGTAGATGGGAATGGAAATTCAGTGAAGTCCTGTGGAATTTCAATTAAATTTCCAGATCAAATCTTCTCTAACATACAACGTTAAACTTTATTGCTAGTATCTACATCTGGTAGCAATTGTTAATAAATAATTAGGTATTCTACTTATGGTACGGATGTTCATGGACTGCGCTGATTACTTTTAATCAAGCAATGTATGCTCATTTTCCTCTTACACAAAAAATAAGTTATAGAGATCGCTCTGAAGCGATGAGCCTACCTAATACTTACCTTGGAAAACTTCTATATACCTGTGTTTTCTGAACTGCTTTATGTTTTGTTATTGTATTGTATACCGGCAGTTTTCGTCTAATGTTATCTAGAACGAATCATGCATAAGTTTATTCGCGAAAGTTTATTCCCGTGCTGACCCGACTACTTATCTGGCGACAAATAACCTAAATGGATTTAGAGGCGGAGGTCAAGTGACAACGGTGTCGCCATTACGCCGATTAGGCCGGCGCGCCCGCCACGCTCCGATGCGGCCCGGCAAATCTCACAAGATACATAAATACTAGAAGACAATTGACATCAAGTGACCTAGTTCTAAAGCAAGCGAAGTTTATGCATACTACTTACATGTACACAGCGGCACAAAATTTGGCCCACTCTACATACAACATTACCTATTACTGCATACATTTGAGGGACAGATTTTTGCTTTAAATAGTACTCTATGCAACAGTGGTAGTAAAGGGGTCAAAAAAGGCGAGTGGCGTGGGTTACGATGCGAATGCGAGCGTAGATCGTAAGAGAAAAACACCACGGGCTTTTTTTTGACTTACTTATAGAACGTTGCATGGAATATTATTTCTTCGACGAGGTGCTCATAAAATAACATATAAAATTAGGGAGAAAAGTAAACTTTTAACTTTTCATACAGTTTAGAAAAAAGTGGCAAACTACAAATAGAGGGAGATAAACGAGCGGGAAGTTCGAAGGACTCTCGCTGCTAGCAAATGTGATATTCTACACTTCAGTCCACTCCTGACCACGGCCACAGAATGTGGCCGAAACGTCGAGGTAATTATTTATTTGTTGTTAGCGTGATGATGCCTGGGTGTGGCAATTGTTATGATTAAAAATAATTGATTCAATCAGGCGTTACTTCGCGTTACTCTAGGATCAATGAATTGAAACAATTACTTTGCTCACCCGCGACCTTATGATAGCTACGTTAACGCAAGAAATGTGTGTTTATGCAGTTTCTCCACCTCCGCACTGAAAGAACACACAAATCACACAAGCCATCTATCAACCACCACCACACTACACTGACGCGTTTCGAACTCAACCAGAGCTCAGAACCCTTCACCATGCTACGATGTTAGACTAACATCTGAGTCTTTGAGAGTCGCATAGGGAACAGTCCACCGACGCCGGCGCAAGCGTCGACGGGTCAAACTTTATTATAGGGGCCAGAATTGGCTTAACTGCCCTTTCGAGCCCGTATCATTAAAACGAAGATACTTTCGACAATTTGTCTTTGGTCTGTTAAGACTTTTTACGGAATTCCTTAGATAAATTGGTTTATTATACAGATAAGGCAGTAAACTATTTGTGTTTGACGACAATTTATTAGTACTATTCGTTTTTTTTTAACAGATGGCCGTTGGTCGAAAAGTTCTCGAATGGAGACCGCGGATCGGCCAACGCAGCGTAGGACGTCCACTAATTAGATGGAAGGATGACCTGGTTAAAGCCGCGGGTTCACTTTGGATGCAGGCCGCTTCCGAAACAACTGGAGAGCTATGAGGGAGGCCTATGTCCAACAGTGGACGTCCTACCTCTGATATTATTCTATAAGTAGGCCACAAAGTGCTATTTTACATGTCATTTTTTTATACGCTTTGAAAAGACCATCATTGTTAAAAAGAATGCGCCCAAAAAAACATGGCAGAAAGTCATATTAATTAACTAAAATAATTACTTTGGTCACCTGCGACCTTATGATAGCTATGCTTATGCAAGATATGCGTGTTCATGCAGTTCCTCCACCTCCACACAGTAAGAACACACACAAATCACACAAACCACCACACTACACTGACACGTTTCGAACTCAACCAGAGCCCATGTTCAGAGCAACATAACCGAACCATGCTACCAGATGTTAGACAAAAACATACACAAACACGCAAACAAACAACAACAAAGACAAAGTCAGACGCAGACACACACACAGACAGACAGATCATATATCATCATGAACTAAATAAGAAATGTAAATACTTAGATTTTGCAGAGATGTAGTGGGTCTAAACATCGTGAGAGATGATATGAGTGAGATCTGCTGATTATGACATAATTTTAAATAAACTATATCTACCTAAGTTTAGTGGAAGTGTAAAATGCTTCCACCGTCAAAAAACGAGGTATAAACGGGGTCCTAGTTCTGAAACATACAACATTTCATTTATTCTCTTTCTCGCAACAATTGCTTCATAAGCATCACCATTAACCGCTACCGAAAGTACTTCGTCATGCAGCATCCATCTCTTTCGCTCCAATGTTTTCACCACCCACCCTCTCTCTCGCACCTACTAAAAGCACCGCAACTGGCAATTTACTGAACAATTAAAAGTATCTGAAAATAGCGAGATAAATTAGTTCACATTAAAAATAGAGGTTTTAATCAATTTCAATTGAGCTGGCTTATCAAGACCCGCCACAGATAAACTAACCAATAGAGTGAAAACAGTGCGTTACTCCATACAATAGACCACTTGTCCAGTGCCCAACAACATAGTTGACATTATATCTAGTGATTCTATTATCTTAGGGACTCTTTACATAGTCTACGATTAAAAAACTAAATCGTTAATGTTAGGTAACGAATGACATTCTATGCATTTTGAATCCGTCTTAGATATGCTTGATCTGTGTTAAACTTATGTTGGACAATATTCTAACTTTTTGTGGAAATGTGATATATTTTTGAATGAAACTGAGTTTGAGTAAGACGCATAAGCAATAAGGGACTATCCTGATTGAGAGGAGAGGCCTTTACCCACACATCGCATCGAGCTAGTAGAGAGAGAGAGAGAGAGAAAGGGAGAAGAAATACTACAGCGAAAAATGTATGCTAACTTAGTACGGCGTAAGTAACATAAAATTTATTCCTTCAGGCTCTACTAGTCAATCTTTGAATGAATAAGAAGAACATTTAGTTATATCGGAACTGAAAAAGATAACGAAAGAAGTTAAAAAATTAATGAGTATACAACTATTCTATTGGATGATTCATCTATGATACCCGTGCATTTCCTTCAATTGTTATAACCTAGAAATAAAGTAAACATACAGTTACAGAAACCAAAATCAATTAATTTTCAGCCTTATTTTTGAAACGATAGGGTCTTCATGTTGGTTTTGTGAGCGTATTTTCATTTTGTGACACATTACAAATTATACAACGTGTGTGTTTTAGAATTGAGCGCTGTGCTAACTAATTTTAGCACACTCTTTAACCATTAGCTTAACTAAGACGATATACACTATACAGGATAAAATATATGTTGCGTTAATTTTCAGACTTTTTTTGGTTGTGCTATAAGACCTACTTATAAACTAAGTTTCTAAGAAATCTGGAAGTACCTTATAGGTTTTGATTCCCCGGCGATTTGCATGGCAACACCTTTTGAATGACTGTATCATTTGATTGCATTGACATAGAAATTTGATTTTTTCATTGCTCCAAGAAGTAGCAGACTTAAGTATTTAGTATAAATCTTAGCTTGGTAGGTTCCACACGTTCCTGAGAAAAAAGGCTTAGATATTTTAGTTTTGGCCGACTGGGGTGCGGAAACCTTAAAATAATTTATACCTATACAAACTTTTATAGGGCATACTTTTCTTGCTGCCTAATTTACTTGCATTATTTATTGAATCTGGCGTTACTTTGCGGAAATCCTTAAGGTCGCGGGTGAGCAAAGTAATTGTTTTTAGTTTATTTATTTATTTGCATTTTCATCCAAACTACTTAAGTAATTTTATTATCCATATCCAATTTAAAACAATGCGATCATTAGGTAATAAGAAATGGTCGCATTACCGAATTACAAGATTTAACTTTAACAAGGATTGCAATTTTAATAAAAGCTTGTAAAATATGTACTGGCCACATAAAATGTCAACCCTGTATATTTTTTGTTTCTTATCACTGCATTAATTATACCCTACCTATTTTCATAATGAATCAAGAAACAGAGACAGTAGTAAACGTCTGCATTTATATGACAATTAATTAATGTCATAATATTAACGGCTGGGTAATTAATAATACTGCTATGATTTATGGCTTTGGTTGTAACTAGTTTTGCTCCGTGGCTTTACTCTAAGACATTGCTATTTATTATTCAAGTTAAATCGTTTTAGCATGGAGAAACTGCGTGGTTGCTTTTTGGCTTGACCATTTGATGCTGTGACGCAGAAATGGGTAAAATTTCTCTATTTACGAATAAATAAATAAATAAATATCACGAGACAATTCACACCAATTGACCTAGTCCCAAAGTAAGATTAGCAAAGCTTTGGTTATGGGTACTACCCAACGGATAAATATAATTATATAGATAGATACATACTTAAATACATAGTAAACACCCAAGACCCGAGAACAAACATTCGTATTTTTCATACAAATATCTGCCCGACACGGGAATCGAACCCGGGACCTCAAGCTTCGTAGTCAGGTTCTCTAACCACTAGACTAGGCCATCTGGTCGTCGAATAACCGAGAAGATAACTAAATTATTCGTTATTTGAAGGAACTAAATAGTTCGTCATTTGTTATTTAGATTTTATCTAGATGAGTTTATTCTAATGTAGATAAATTATTTGGGCTTTTAAATAAAAAAAATAGTGATGAGTAGGTAGTGCAACTTGGCGAGACTTCAGTGCGTAAGCTTCGTATGGATGGATACCTACAGCATAACTTCTTCTGCAACTTCTGCAAAACGAAAATTTGGCCAAGCGTTACTTTAAGCAAAAGTTATTCGATGAAACGACAGGTCGAAGAACAGCTTTAAACGACGATGGACTGCAAAAATATCGTATCAGTGAAGTGGCAAGTATAAATAAAGTAATTGATGATCGTATTGAAACAAACGAGTCATAAATTAAACCGAACAGACTAACTGAACAACCGACTTTACCACATACAAAATCAGAACAATCTTTCCTTTTGTCACTGTCTGCTGTATATCGTGCGTAAGAGACAGAATTATACGTCGATTTGTCACAAGATCTATTCCTGTATGGAATGCACTACAAAGTTGTATGTTCGTTACTTATTATAATAGACACGTGACAAATAACTTGGCACTTATGTCTATGAAATAGCAGCTAGAATTAAATGTAATTTGTGGACTTGTGTTTAATTTGTGTCTATGGAATGTTAAGTGCGGTGTTGAGAGATGGTGGTATTTTGACATAAGAATTTAAATTCGTGTCGGATAGTGAATCAAGAAAATGCAGTCAGCAGCAGAAGGCCATGAGTATCATAAGGCATCGGAGTTTTCATCGCACGGTAAGACGTTAGCGAGTCACGGAGTCGACATTAGCAATAACATCCAACTCCTATTCATACTCATACTCACTCATTTATTTAATTTTAAAATGCCTTTATAACGATCCTTATAAAAATCGTGAGCAATATGTGATTTAAATTATAAATAAAATGATTATATTTATAATTATTCTTTTTATTTTGTGATTGAACTTTGGGTGTCACGAACTATTTGACGCTGACTCGTATACTCAAAGACAAAATTACAGGATCGTGATCATCATCATCATGCCAGTCTATATACGTCCCACTGCTGGGCACAGGCCTCCTCTCAGAACAAGAGGGTTTGGGCCATAGTTCCCACGCGGGCCCAGTGCGGATTGGGAACTTCACACACACCATTGAATTGCTTCGCAGATTTGTGCAGGTTTCCTCACGATGTTTTCCTTCACCGCAAAGCTCGTGGTAAATTTCAAATGTAATTCCGCACATGAATTTCGAAAAACTCAGAGGTGCGAGCCGGGGTTTGAACCCACGACCCTCTACTTGAGAGGCGATAGGTCAAACCACTAGGCCACCACGGCTTTATCGTGATAATACTCACTAACAAAACTACCGCATCACTTTTAAATTTTTCATACAACTTTTTATGGGAAGTGATGCAGTATATTTGCTCGTAGGTATATACCTAATCGTCAACATTCTTTTACTTGATTATAAAATTAAAATTACTACTTAAAGAAATTATTGAGTATCAGTATGAATACAAGTTTAATTTGATTGCTAATGTCGACTCCATGGCTCGCTAACGTCTTACCTTACCGTGCGATGAAAACTCCGATGTCTAATCATAACTTCTCATCTACTTATGCTGCTGACTGTACATTACCTACACACCGCTACATTACCGTTAAGTATACAGTGTGTACCGGTGGATGCAAGTGGCGAGTTGCGGCGTTCTAAGGGGGGGAGTCCAGGGGGGAGGACCTGGTTCAGCAGTGGACGTCTTCTGGCTGATGATGATCATACCTACACCGTGTTATTTTTGATGTCCGTTTACTTTAAGGGGACAATTTAAAGGTCAAATGAAGTTAATTTCTCTAATTATCTTTTAAACACTAATAATCAAGAGTTAAGACAATTAGATAATTATCAGCATTAAAACAGTGTAAAAGTCCTAAATTTATGATGTGTTTTCAAAGTCCATAACTAATCCTGATTGCGGGAGCCATGGTTTAAGCTCTCTCCTTCCCTTTGCAGTGAGACAAGAACAAATATACGTCTTTGTCAAATAGGAGTCGATCGTTTAGGTAGCGTAACATTTCTTTTCTTGTTTAGTTATGTGATCAACCTATTTGTACGCTAATTTGTAAAGCAAAAAACCTAGTGTCTACTTACTCGAAACATTGTATTCACTTAATTGTATACTCAAACAGCGCCAGTGGAACCCTGTTATTAAGTGAAGTCTCTTCGTTCCATTCTCCATACAAACGAAGTCCCGGTCTCATTTGAAAGCTAGGCAACAGAAATAGCTTAAATTGTGTAAGTATGGACTAGACGTAATTATCTATGCCTGTGGTTTTTCAGATTTTCATATAAATGTGTAATATCAGAATTACAGGAGCTCAAAAGTCGACAAAAAAATGTCAACTTTGCGCGAGAATTACCGACTAATAAAGCATTTTTACAAAAATCGAAAAAACCACAGGCATAGAAAATATAATGAATATATTGATTGTAAAATATCATTGATTTCTGTGCTCTACTTTTCGTATAATATGAGGACAACGAAACCCAAAATTCCAAGCCCAAATCTTGAAAAGCCTACAGCTATCTCGATATAAATTACGGACGTCGTTGCGGAAGGCATGGGGGGGACAGCTGCGAGCGCTTATGTCACGAGCGACAAAGACAGCAATATCCGAAACGAATACCTAACGCGGCCGCGCGGCCGGCAGGGAAACTTCTCTTAAGGTTCAGCTGTCTTTCCTTAACCTTAAAGCAACAAGGCGAATAAGAGAATCGTGAGTTAGCAAAAATGTGGATCACCTTAGCCATATTTGTCACTGGTGTCATGTAGGTAAACAATTATCGGTACAGCAGGGCTACTACGAAACTCGAAGTTCGTGTCGTGCTGTCCCTCTGACACTTATACTATTTAATACAAGAGCGAGAGGGACCGCACGACACGAACTTCGAGTTTCAAGTTTCGTAGTAGCCGCCTGCAGTACTTGGGTGTCTTACGAAATATACAGGGCGTCTCCGACCATGGGGATTCAAATCCAAAGTTCGATTTTACTCACAAAACTAAGCTACTTTTGTTTTGTAACATTTTCAAAAAACTTCAATTTAGATCATTGATCCTCAATCAATGTATCGGATATGGCGGAGCTCTCTCTTGGTACGGGGGCCTTGAAATATTTTTTGACATTTATTTGACATCTCTAAGATAAACATTTATATATCAATGTGTCGTCACTTTAGTATTATTAATGTTACGTGTGTTGTTGTTGTACCTATGGACGTTAAACATCTGAGATTTTTATATGTACCTTAGAATATAATATAAATAGTCAAAGTATATGTGTTCATCGTTAAACAAGGTATTATTATTAATAGTTCTTTTTTTTTTACAGAAATATACTTGCGTTTGACCACAATCACGCTTGACGGTAATCGAAGATGTAGACTAAGATGGAGCACGGTTACTTAATAATAAGTTAATAACACGCAATTCTATGAAATCAATATTTTAATATTTTATTTATTTACACACACACAAACACACAAATATCACGCCTGTATTCCTAAATGGGGTAGGCAGAGCACACGAAACGTTACCGCTTCGGAGCCACTTTTAGCAATTTTAGGTTTTAAGTAGGTATACCTTAACCTATATCCTCAGTCGCCTCTTAAGACATCCACGGAAGAAATGGATAGGTGTTATTCTAACCCGGTCCATACGGGTATTTTGTATTTATTTATTTATCTTTGTAATTATCCTACGATTACATATCAGTTTATTATATTCAGTGAATTTTATATTCAACTAGCTTATATACAGATTAAGTTTGTATGGGATGAGTTTATATAATTTGCTGTTATACTTTGCTGGAACTTTGTAATTGTTAGTGAAGGAAACAGGGAAACTTCTCGGATTTTTAGCTATTTATTTCGTACCTATTATTTTAGAGAACAATTTGGCTTTCCAATACTGACGTGTTCTAAATCAAATCATATTTCTCACAGACAATACATTAAAAACTAATATTCTATCTAATTGGCTGCCAGTCAGCCGACAGTAATAAGAATTCACTATCGTACGGAGACCTGCTTGTGCGAATTTGATTCACACTTGACTCTTTTGTTAATTAATTAAACGTGTAGGTATGTTAGCCCTCGATTAGCAACAATGTTGCAGCGTCCACTCCTGCGCAGTGTGGGAACGCATCATTGGTAGGTACAAAGGAGAACTAGTACTAGGTACAAAGGAGTACTTGTATTAAACTTACTAAGGTCGTTAATAAAATATAATTACAACAATAATACGCCTTATTTTGTAGATTTAAGACGTGTTTTTCTACATAACGGTTTGGTGAATTTCGCTGTTTTTAGTCGACTGCCCGAAGGAGGGTTATGTTTTTTTTTTAAAAAAGCTTACCTTTCTTTTTATTTTGATGTATTTTAAATTTCTCGATAATTTTGCTTGATACGTTTTTGTGGTTTAATTACTCGTATACTCGTTATCTGCTTTTTAAGGAGTGATTACATTGACGCCTTTTTTAAATTGATGATGACTGGAGCCGATGTTGGTTATACGTGCACGCTCGCAATTGCATTCACCATTTCTTTCTCTCAAGGTGCTGATAAATTTGAGCTTTGTAATGAGCATTCCAACGAATGTTACATTACATGCAGGTAAAAGCTTGTCAAATAAACAGAGTGCCTACTCCGAAATTCGAAAAACAAAGTTCGTACTGTACCATCCCTCTCGCTCTCGTATTAAATAGTATAACTGTCAGAGGGACGGAACGACACGAACTTCGAATTTCGAATTTCGCTGGAGCGTTTTAGCGAGAATTCTAGCGAAACGACGTATGCTTTGAGCCGCCGAGCATCTATAAAACAATAATAAAATTTTTGACGAGCATTATTTGCATGAGCAGCCATTCTCAAAGTGTGCTCCGCGGAGTCCCGGGGGTCCGCCAAGCTTCTGCGTGGGCTCTGCAAATCTATAATCAAAGTTAATACTTATTTATTTATTTATTTGGGAAACAAACAGCATATATGACACAGTTGAATATAAATTAATTTAGATGATACATAAGCCAAAACAGTTTCCACTTATAAAGAAGTTACATTT
Source organism: Choristoneura fumiferana (assembly GCF_025370935.1). Lineage (NCBI taxonomy): Eukaryota > Metazoa > Arthropoda > Insecta > Lepidoptera > Tortricidae > Choristoneura > Choristoneura fumiferana. The sequence continues at coordinate 4,864,599 of NC_133479.1, read as the reverse complement.
TTTGTTGCTCAAACGAGCGTACGTTACAAGTAATAGGCATGCAAAACAATTTTTTTAGCAAATTAACAAAACAAACAATTAAAGTTTAAATTATAATAAGTGTTTTGTAACTAGTTTTAATGGTAGTTTTTGTTGTTCTTATGGTACAACCTCCTATCAAATTAATTGCTTTTGACTATTTTTAGGGCTCCGGTAATAGTTAGTTTACCAATAAATGCTCTGTCAACAAAAAGTTTGAGTACCGTTAGAGGGTTTCCTGGTCAAACCAGATAAGTCAAAATAATTGACTGTTGAAAAAAGAACACTATGTAGAAGTTTAAATTAATTTTTTTATGAATTATTAGATCGAGTTATTGGGTTTGATCAGGGAACCCTCGCGCTGATCTAAAGCGTTCCCTAGAATGGTCGTGTAAATGTTCGTAGCAATGTTTGGCTCTTTGCTAGGGTCTCTTCGTTGATCAGTTCGACAAATTTTAAAACGGCGAATACTCCGATGTTCTGTTATAAGTGAATGCTCAAACATCAACACCCTCAAATGGTATAAGGCAGCCTTAGGGGGGGATGAAGGCGAAAGCTTATTATTTTGATCTAGATGACACTTGCGGCGGTAAATAATGGCGGACAAGGAATTCATACCTCAACAAAAAAACACTAGGTATCAACCTGTCACTTTTCAAACGAGTAAAGTTCAAACAAAACAAAAGTTTAACGGTTCCGTGTGACGTCACGCTTTGGAACACTATTTACTTAGTACGACCCTCAGTCTCCAACTTCGACGAGCTCTATCTTTGTACTTTTTCTTTGATTGACAAAAAAATGTTGTTTACTAGTGTTTACCCACGGCTTTACACGCGTAAACCATACCAGTAGCTTTTGCGTTTTTCCAGATACTCAATACTCAATACTCAATATTTTATTGCTTTTCCACAATGTATGGTATCCAGCTATCTACGTACCAAATTTTACCAAAACCCTTTCAGCCGTTTCCGCGGGAAGGAGTAACAATTACACACAAACACACACCTATTTACTTACACACTTTCAATGAACTGAAACAATTACTTTGTTCACCCGCGACCTCGACCTTTTCAGTTCATTGATATGGACCTCTGCAAAGTAACGCCTGATTCTATAAATGAAAAACTTTTGCATTTATATTTATAACATACTTACGTCGGAAATGTATATTAAGTATGTAAACTCTTTATTGTACAAAAAAAGGAACAAAACATAATTGACAAACTTTGAGATACATGTACGAAGGAGGGGAAAGTAGGAAGTAGGATTTTTTTGGCTGCAGCTGCAGCTAAAAATCAGCACCGTGATTCCGTACCACAGCATTGCTGACTTGCTGAGCTGCCAGACCTTTCGACTAGAGGTAATAAGATATTTCTTAGGGAACTGTACGTTGGAGTTATCTCTTTATTTAAACTGAATAAACTTTTGCTTTCCAAGATCTACTCCAAATCCTTTTCTGTGCATGCGGCTAGGCTGTGGATTGGCTGTTTATGTGGAGTGTTCCTTGATTATTTAGTAGGTAATTATCCTTTATACCTACTTGTGTTATTTATGTATTGTATGTAAATGTGTCTATTTATTTATTTTATATTTAGTTACAGATGTATTAATGTTTAATAATTAATGTTTTATTCAAATGTTTCTTTCAGGGATGAGGCCGCCTTTGCACTTAACACCCTTTTTTGTAACCTTTATGTTTTTCCTTTTTGTACACTAAAGAGTATAACAAACAAACATTTTCTTTCTAACAATATAAGTGACGTAATAATTTTAATTACATTTATTTCCCCATGCACTACCCAATTCAGCCTCACATTGTATGGATTGTATGAAACATTAAGAACTCATGACAGACGAACAAGCTCCGAGCAACCTACGAATCGGCTTTTCATAAATATTAATGAAAGATTGTGCAATCCCATTTTGGTTGGCGTGTGCGGTATTTGAGCTAATAATTATTCGTTTAACCATTTACCTCGTAAATCTTACTCCGTTCAAGTAACGTCGGCAGATAAGATTTTTATTGCGAACATAAAATGACTGAATACTCATCCCCGACATTGTAATATTTAAACGCATTGTTGATTCCGTTTCTAATTTTAACAATAATGTTAGGATTAACATGTCAATGGCGAAAAAGCTGATTTTAGACGTTTAAGTTCGCTTAAAAGATTAACGAGTCGAGATAATCTTAAATAATTGTCCGAAAATAAGACATTAAAAGTTCACGCTTGGTAACATTGTTGCATTCTTAATGTGATCGTTTTTTTGGAGATTTCAATCTGATTACTGATGACGAGAACATTTTTATCACCTTTAAAGTTCATTTAACCAGCTGCTAAAATTATAGAACTAATAATAACCGACGTAGCAATATTTTTTAGTAAAGAAAAACTTTACAGAAAAATAAAAAAGGAAAATCGGGTCTACTGGTCTAAAACTCTGAACTTATACTTTAACGATTTAGCCTTATAATTGTTTTATAAAAAAAAGCGGGCGATTCGATCTATTTTTTCACTACAATCGACGATGGCTTTTTAGATGGTGTCTTACTATGGATAGTTTTAATAAGATCTGAAACAATTTTAATTAAGGACAGATCTTTCTATTTATATTTAGTTTCAGAGTTACTCATACGGAGCCTTGTAAATGGTTCACCTGGCATATTTGCTGCCGCTGCTGCCAGTACAGCATAATCTAGCTGTCAAACGGACTGGTGATGTATAGCAGCGCGTCAACAGAACCCATTGTATCGGACGATTACTCCAACGATCGACTATTAACGAATTATCTAGTTTTTACAATGAGTTATAACTAACGATCCGATTTATAGGACCTGTACTAGGAAGCTCTTGCTGCCATTTAAAGTGATGTATGAGAATTTACAAGGTTTTAAAAGCTTCTTAAGGTATTTTGTTGTGGATTTTGTTCTAATTGTTTTGGAAGTGGTAGATACAGTATTGGCATAAATATCTATCATCATCATCGTAATAGAGTCAAATATAATGTGAATACCTTATGAAAGTGTCGCACAAAGGTAAACAATTATCTTTTCACACCTCTCCTTCAGAAAAGTAACTTTTCCTCCCTGACGAGAGGGAGCAAAGTGCAACTTTTCTGTTCAAGGCTTTTCTAAGTGTTTTATTGCAAATGCCATTTTTTGAAGTTGATAATTGTAAAGCCACGCCATTTTCTATGATGGTTGTTCTTTAATAATATTAAGAATTATTTTTTTCAAGTTTATTAATGCTCGGTGTGAAAAGTTGTATGAGCCACTCGGGAGCAAAATTATTTTCATCTTGGGCGCTAACACTTGAATCCCTCATTACGCTTAGGATTCTACTTTAGAATCCCTCGCTACGCTCAGGATTCTATTGTAGAATCCTTCGCTACATTCTGGATTCAATTTACGCCCTCGCCGTAAATACACCATTTTGCTCCCTTGCGACACAAATAACTATTACATTACCAAGGCGTCAATAGTTATTTATAACCTTGAATTTCAGACCTACGTTTTTTTTATACTTGTTTATATTAGCTGAATGTTCACTCCACGAAATTTATTTTTAATAAAAGAATTGGCTATACGCGGAGCAACCAACTGCACTAAGTCGCCCCTAACGAGTGCAATCAAAAACTAAATCGCTTATAACGTCAATTAGTGACGTGTGGTACCATGCGCTGATAGTGTACACAGAAGACGCTGCTGTCCGTATTCTGGTGACGAGTAGTCCTCCTCTGTGGCGTTCTAAGGGGGAGGCCTTTGTTCAACATACGTCTTACGGCTGATGATAATTGATATTGATGATTATACCAGAATGCATTGGTATCTTAATATAAAAACAAAGTCGGGTTTGTTCGAACGCTAATATACCTAACTCGAGAACGGCTGGACCGATTTTCATGGTTTTTGATTTGTTGTATTTGTCTCCGTCCCGAATAGCAGAATAACTATTAAAAACATGACGAAAAAAAAACAATTTTCCCATACAAAATGTTCATGGGTTTCGTAACTGTCAAATCGATTGGTTTCCTGATGTCTTGCTGACAAGCCATTAAAATTGATTTTTGTGCTTTTTTTCATTTTATTTCTTTTATTACCTATATACTATTTTAATAAACTATTGAACTCAATATGTTTGTATTCATTCTATTACGTTAATTAAATTCTACATAATAGTTTAGCTAAAAGTTAACACGACATTAATTGTCTGTTAGGCGGTACGAAGTTCGCCGGGTCATCTAGTGTAAATATATTTTGGTTCAGTTCTCAAATAACACAAGTGTCAGTAAAGACAAGAGCAAGCTCGTCCTTGTAAAATAAAATGTCATCTCACCTTTAGCTACTAACCATTAAACCTTACTCGGTTTCCTAGACTGTCTATTTCAAAGCGATAATCTAGTATGAACTAAGTAAGTAATCTTCAATTCTTTAAGCTCACACGTTTATGCGTAAAACTGACGATAAAAGTTATGATGGTATAATGGCTAAGTCGATTCCAAAATTGAACCGATTGATGCTTGACCCACCGTAGAATCGTGTCGCAATTAACGTCATACAGACATTTCATTAACTTGATAAAGATAAAAATATAGTAAAAGTAAAAACTAACATATGCTTAAGTATTACTTTTTGAAAGTTTTAGCAATACCCAGATTTACACATTTTACGGATGGTTCTATGTACACCTGCGTGTCTAAACTCGGCGCGTTGCTTGTAGATAATAGACAGCATACTAGATTACACTATGACGAAGTGTTCCATTCTGTGGTAAGCTTAATCCTGTCAGGTTATCGCTTTTACCGCAAGCTCAATATGGTGCCGCGGCGGCTGCGGTCGCGTCCTCAGCCTCCCGACTTAACTGCCTCTAAATTATCTAAAACTTTCCCTATTTCACTAGTTTTGGTACTGAATGTGTGTGCGACAGTAAGCCTAGTTTACCCTACAAGAAAAATCATGCAAGTTCCATTACATTGTAGCGCTGGATTCCATACTTCAAATTCACTTTGCAGCCTTGCAACTTGCGCAATTTTTTTTGCAGACGCCCAGTATTTAAGCCGAGTTTAGACTTGCGAGAAAAATCGCACAAGTTTCATTACATTGCGGCGTTCGATCGACCACTATGGAAACTCGTTGGCTTTACGGCCTCGCGATATAATGCAACTTACACGATTCTTCTTGCAGGTCTAAACCAGTATTTACATAAAAAAAGTGGCAAAAACATTTTTTTTATGATTTGAAAGTAACCTGAAAAGTAAATTGCTAAAAGTGGCTCCAAAGTGGTAACGTTTCGTGTGCTCTGCCTACCCCATTTAGGAATACAGGCGTGATGTGTGTGTGTGTGCGTGAAAGTAACCTGAAGGTTGGCAACATTGTTGTGTACGAGTAGGTACATTAGTAATGCTCACTGATTTTCTTCTAAGTCATTACGCTTTTGACAGATTGATCGTGCTTGTCAGTTGAGGATCATGCCCAACACTATGAAGTGGAAAATCCGGACTTGACCCATGACCCTCTCCTTGAGAGGCCATAGGTCATACTACAAGGCTATCATGGTTTTAGGCTCAGCTTTAATTAGCCAAAAAAAGTTGGAAAACCCCCGACTTTGTCACTTCAAAGTTCAATATCTCAAAAACAGCTGAACCGATTTTGATAAAACATGTCTAAGAACCATCGCTAGAAAACCTGCTTTCAATTAAAAAAAACGCATTCAAATCGATCCACCCGTTTAAGAGCTACGGTGCCACAGACAGACAGACAGACATAGCGGTCAAACTTATAACACCCCTCTTTTTGCGTCGGGGGTTAAAAAATAGTTTATAGACATGGACCTCCTTAAAGTGCAGCTTTAACAAAACTATGCTTTCGTCTCACCTGTTTTCGACCCACCAAAATGTGATGACTCATTTTGGTATCTACTCGTAGAACCCAGTGTAACCCACTCACGCTAAATAATTAGGATAAATTGATAGAAATTATCACCATAAGCTTAACAGCGGCATAAAATCAAAGAGTACACTAATTTACTTTCTAACGGACCGGCGCTTGCTCTTATTACTATGGCCTTTATAATTAAGTATATGGCATATAATCTCGTATAATCTACGGCATAAGCGACTAATTGTATCGATTTAGTGAGTTTAGTCTCGGCCGGTTAAATTTAACGGGCATTAGTCCGACTACGGGTTTAAATGCAAATCTTAGTAGATAATATTTAAATGCGGCGATTTGTGAGTGTACGTGTTACGTGACGTTACCCTTTTTTGTGTCGACTATACTCTTTTTTGTCTGTAACTGCATTGTCATCTAAACAAATGTTTACCAAATTTCAAGCAAATCCGATCACTGAAAATGGAATAAAAATTAGCTCGCAGGATTTGAAGCAGGCAAATAAATACAAGGAAAGTAAAAGTTTGTAAAAAGGAACGGTTACCTCAAAACTATGTGCATTTATGAATGTTTTTTTTCCCGTTTCTGAATAAAAAAACACTTTTTTTTCTTATTACTATTGGGAATTCCTATGGGAAACTAGTAAAATCCCGTTATTCCAATTCAACTGCCAGATCTAATTAGCTCACGCGAGCGAAGCTATGTCTAAAAGCCTAATTAAAATTAATACCAGAATTAGATGAATGAATCATGTCCCTCGCAAAGATCAAACCATAAAACATATAAACCTACCCAACCCAAATGGCGTGACGGATCCGACGGTACGTCAGCCGATCCGACATTTAGTCGCTAATATGACGATGATTCGTTAATCCGACAATTAATCGTCATTACCTGTTACTGAGCTGTCGCGAGAGCCGCGTGAGGAACGGAGAGTCCGACGCGGTGAGAGGTAAGAAACTGTGGAGCTGGCATACAATTGTGTCCTGGATAAAAAAATACAATTGGGATTTTTAAAATCCATGCTTTTTATTCTTTCTTTTGTATAAAATAGTGAATTATAAGAAATCAATTTTGATACTTTTTGTATAAATCATTACTTTATTTAAATTAATTATTGAATGTATTTTGATTGATAAAGTTATAGCTTTAATCTTGTTCTTCCGCACTTGTTTAAGCCGCGTATTACTTAACTTGTAATTTTCTAAGTAACTCCCTGTTTTTTTGTAGGCTGTATGTATACAATAAAGATTTGTATTAGAAGAAATTTATATCATGTTTAAATGAATGAACTCCATTCATACCTTCTCCATATCTTTCTGTCTCGCTCTCAAATCGCCGCAACGTATCTATTCATTACGCGGTGCAAGTGTGCAATCACCAATTCCATGCGCAGTAATGGCCGACCACCGGCGTCAATTATGCGCGGGAGTGGCTGTGTGAATCGGCCGCGGGAAACTGTGGAATTCGATGTTGCACTAAAGTGAAAACGGGTCATACGGAATTTTGTCGCTTCCTTGTATCATCATCATCATTATCGGCCGTTAAACATCCACTGCTGAACAAAAGCTTCAGTGTTGCCAACTCAGATATTTTTCTTACCCTAAAACGCTACGCGAAGTTACCCTAAATTCGGCCGTTTATTATTATTGTTACTTACCCTAATTTTTTTTTTTAAACTAAGCAAATAAATGCAATTTATTGATAAACTGATAGCTAAACTACTACACCGCTTCGAAACATTCTTGGAATGCATCCATAATAGTCTTGGCTTATATGTACTATGTCATCTGCAGTATTTTTTTTTGAAATAGTACATTTACCCTAAATAATTTTGTACCCTAAAAATTACTCTAAGCTGGCGAAATTACTTTTATTTTATTAATTTATTTATTGAGAAAAAAACAGTCATATATAAACATGAAATTGAAGATTACGCTAAATTTAGGGGAAAAAACCCTAAGGTGTGGACACTGAGCTTCCCCCTTAGAACGCCACAATGAACCACAACTCGTCACTTTAAGTCCACTAAGTCGGGTGGGGGGGACTAGATGGACTGACGACATTGCGAGGGTTGCGACATCTGGTGGATGCAAGTGACGAGTTGTCGTTCGTGGTGGCCTTCTAAGGGTCCTTTGGTCAACAGTGGACATCTTCCGGCAAAAAAACATTAGGTTTCTAATAGTTCTTAGCTAGTAATGTGTGAAAGTTGATAATGCACTTTAGGAGTCCCTTTGTAAATTTTATGACGTTTGCCAGTGCTCATTTACGTACAGTCTAGACGCATCCATTTTTGGACTATTTTGACCAGATTGGCATTGAATATAATATCTTCTAACATTTTAATTCTAACATAATTTTATAAAATTTTGCATTTTGACCATGGCAGGAGGTTGAATTAAACAAAAAATAGTTTATTTATTTCTTAGTAGAAGTATCAAAATTATACTACTAGTACTAAGCAACGGATAAATATAATTATTTAGATAGATACATACTTAAATACATATTAAACACCCAAGACCCGAGAACAAACATTCGTATTTTTCATACAAATATCTGCCCCGACACGGGAATCGAACCCGGGACCTCAAGCTTCGTAGTCAGGTTCTCTAACCACTAGGCCATCTGGTCGTCAGATTCGATAAAAAATGCGTGGACAGCTTTCGTCAACCAGAGTCTATGTAACCCTACTATCAAATATTATAAACGCGAAAGGTTGTATGTGCGTGCGTGTTGCTTATTACTTTCTCTCTCTCTCTCTCTCTCTCTCTCTGGAATAACACTCAGGATACTTTTTATCCCAATATTCCCACAAGATTATAAGTTAAAATGATCATCAATATCATCATCATATGCGCCGCATGACGTTCAGTTATACATAGGCCTCCCCCATAGACCTCCACTCCAGTTGCTTCGTTTGGAGGCCTGCATCTAGCCTGCATCCACCGTAAACACTTTAACCGGGTCATTCGTCGATCGTCAATATAATAACAAATTTCTAGCGTTCAGTGGGCCTGTAATGACCCACAAATCTACAAACACCTGAGCAAGCTCCGAATGCGCCAGCTAATAAATATACAGCTACAGTAACGATCACGAAACATCTGTGCAATCCCCAAAATTAAACACAAATGGGAACTCGTTTGGATGAACATCGCAGAGCTGTCACGTGTTCTCGATCACAACTCGCTCCAACGATGGCCAGCGGGCAGCGGGACAGGTGTCGGAGCCGCATGTTCACTATTCATTGCGCGGCTGAGACGCTCGCAGCACAGTCACCTGGTGGCATATTCAGCGCATTAAAACCGGACGTACAGAACTAATAAGAGAGATAGGAAAATCACATTTATCTGTCACATAAAATAAGTATTAATGAGTGGTAGAACAGGCCTGTAGACTTACTGCTAAATCGCACCGGTATGTATAGGTGTTCCGTGGTTACTTAACAGTAAGTATAATAATTTTGATGCGTTTGCAAGTGTCTTCTGCACAACTGCTGGAACATGATACACCTAACACCATCCTCCTTACCTTTTATTGAATGTAGACCATGATTATCTGTAATGATTTCAAAGCGTTATTTCATTTAAGCTCATTAAAGTAATACCGACGTCTCATTTATTCATCGACATCTATGTTAGACTGCTTCTTTCTTACATCAAAACGGCGCACAAAAGTTGTTCACAGCGCGAATTTGTGAACCTTTTACTATAGTTTGTTGACGTCCGTGACAGGGGTTGTGTCAAAATAATATTGATGATTGATGCACCGCGCGTTTTGTTCCAAACAGCCAGTCTACTGCCGTAAGGTATGTACCATCACCCAAATATGTGGTGTGCCACCCTAAAGTTGATAATCGTTTGTGTATGTCATTAAACAATAATGCCAATAGACGTGGTTGTTAACTTGAAAGTTCGACTTTAGCGACATATTCATTTGATAGGAACTTGATTTAAAATTTATAGACCATTTATTTGGTCAATGCCTTTTTAATACCTTTCCCTGCGTGTAGCCTCACATGAGTCATAGTGCACTCTATTTTTGATTAACTAATTGTCCGCTTGGACATAGGAATTGCATTTTTACAGTTCCAATAGATATAGGCATAAGCATTTGATATGATTTTTTTATTTAACACGTCTGCCCGTGTCTGAAGTCTTTGCAGGCAAAAATTTAGTTTATAAGTTCTAGTCAACAAAGTGACTTCTTAGCGAAGACTTATAGTAACGCTATAGCGTATAGCGTATGGCTATAGCCATCAACTAATTGTTTTTGTGAGTTGACTAATGTTTAATTTAATTATGGTATTTACCTACAAGAGCAAACAGTGTCGAAACAGGCGTTTAGTATTAAAGATATGTATTTCATGATCGTCACGAGTAATTCAATTTCATACATCCAAACCTGACTTGGCCGGTGGTTTTTAGGATTCCGTACCTCAAAAGGACAATACGGAACCCTTATGGATCACTTTGTTGTCCGTCTGTCTGTCTGTCAAGACCATTATTCTCAGGAACGCGCGGAGGTATCAAGCTGAAATTCATATCAAATACTCAAGTCTACTGTCCCTTGGAGCTGTGAAAAAAATCAAACTTCTAAGCCAACACAATCAAAAGATAAAGCCGTTTGTGATGCAGGGAATCAAATCCTACAGGGTACTTTCCGTGAACTCAGAATCTTGAAATTTGGTACGAAGCAACGTCTTATAGCACAGATAAAGGAAAAATTGCGAAAAGCATACATTTTTAGTTACATCATAATTACTAATTGATATATTAGCGTGACAGTTACGACTTACGTGTTGAAAAATAGTTTATATTTAGGTACATGTAGGTATAAAAACAATACGAATGTTGAACAAAGAAAAAATATGAAGTCCGAGTTTACCTTTCGCTTTCTGTCAAAAATTTCGTCCATGCACCTTGACGCATGTCAAGATGTCAAGATGGCCGTCCGCCAAGACAGGCGCGCTTAATTAAAAAGCTGAATTTCCTTTCTGTTCACCATTAATCATTCAATAATTACTAGTGTAGGCAAAGAGTAGTGAGTGCAAAGAGGCGCTCTTCTATTTTTGTGGTTCTTGCGGACCGGCCAAAAAGTTGAAAAACGCAAACTATGTTTACTTTATAAACGGTGGATGCTTGGCTAATTCAATTTGATTCATCAAATAATCGTTGCCAACCCCTATCACTTTTTCCCCTTTGAATTATTCTTTGTTTTTACATTCTTCTTTGTTTTTACGTTCAAAATGAACAAAAAGTTGACCATTAATTTTGGAAACAAAAAATACGAAATCTGAGCAGCACATTTTTGCACTCCGGAATCTTTGAACTTGAATCTCACCCAATTTTTATTGTGATAGTAAAACGAAACTTGACATTCATACATAGTTTTGATGATACCTAATGCAATATTATGGTACTATCAAGCTACTAAGTTACGACAAAAACCTACCCTGTTAAGTTCTACGCCTATAGCTCAGCAACTTAACAGTAATATTAATATATAATTGAAAATATCAATCTGACAATGACATTTGCAAACGACCTACAAAAATGCCTTAACTTATACCCATCAAAGGAATAACTGTTCTGGTCTTTATTCTTTGCCGCGCAGTAACGTGAGAAAGTGATGGGAATACTTCTGTCACTCTTCACCTTCTTAATACAGGTTAATATTATAATATTTAAATTTAGGCTGTTTTGATTTTTCTTGTTATTAAGGATGCTGCACTCGGAAAATAACGCTTACGTAAGCTAGACCATGATTTTTGTATTGAGATCAGAAAAATCTGACTCGGAAGGGGAATCGAACCCAGATCTTCGTTATTTTGTGACGGTATTGTATCAGTCACGCACAATCCATCTATGTATGCTTTGCTTAGTTTGGGACTTGGTCAATTGGTGTCAAGTGTCCCATGATATTCATTTATTTTTATTTATTTATTCTAGCCTTTCGCAGATCGTCACTCCACCCGAGCGGAGGACGTCCTACACTACGTTTGCCGAGACGCGCGTCTCCAATTAGAAAGTCAGAAAATTTATATGTTTTATGTCGAGTCTATTAGTAGCCACCTAAAATGACTACACTGCTTACATTTTGTTTAGGAGAGGGACTCCGCTAACATTAAAAACTTACAAAGTTCTACGGAATCTACGTTGCGCGACTCCAGTTAAAACTTGGTTGGTTATTTGGTCTGAAAAAAGTCTGTTCATTTTGGTAAGTTTGACAGAGCAACACGCACATAAAGTGGCTACAGTACATAACTCTCGTAGCCGTGTTTTAATACTACAAATCCAAGTGACGACTCCACGCTATGCCGTATATTCCCAAAGCAGTTGTACATTATTATGTGCATAGTTTTAGGTAGATATTAAAGTATACATAGATTCTTAACTAGGCGCTCGAGACGTTTAAAAGCGTACGTGTAGTGTGGCCAACGTTCCTGGAACTATGAGATAAGTCAATCAAATTAAACTTCAGGAAATATAGCTCCATCGATAATATTGATGATTTCGCCAATATCAAGGTAAAAGAAGACACTGACCGTTATAACTGTTGTTCGGTAGCTTCGGTCTGCGGTACTCGGATAAAACTCTAAAAAAGACAACACAAATATTGGTCAGACAATTTGTTAACTTTTATAAACTTACATAATATAGTGGAGCAGAGCAAGACTTCCGTGCCCTACACAGAAAACTGCAAGGAGATTGCACAGGAAAGGCCGTCTTGGCGTCAAATCGTATCGAAAGCCAAGATCTACTTCGTATTGCTGAGCCAGCGGAGTAAGTAAGTCTGTAATACAGTAATAAGGGTAGGGCAAGTCTCTTGAAATTGTTACTGACATACGCAGACAAATATCAAATTTAAATATTTTTCAGACTTTTGTTATCGGTTGTGCTATTATATGCTTCATAAAAAAAATATTTAATTTTAACATCAGTTTGATACCCCACGAGTTTCTGAAGAAAAGGGTTTTGACAGAGGCGGAACTACGTACGGTTTTGTTCTTCTTTGAAGGGTACGAAACTCTTAAAAGTATTGAGACTTGTCCACCCGTTTCATAGACACCCTGGTAAAGAGTGTAACACACAGGATGGGATGCAATCAGCATGCAAATAGCGCTCTCACTGCGAGGAGCAAACATCGAATATTGATCGTCGCATTATGATAATGTATGAATAAAAGCTGCCGGCGGGCCCGGTCGCCGCCCTGTGTGCTCGCGGCTTTACTCATATTTATTTAGTTAGATTTTGTTGCACTCAAAACTAGCTGCTTCCAGTTTTCACCTACGAATCTATTTATCGCTATCTCGCGGGAACTATGCAAAATTTTGTTGTATTGGTGTGTTTTCTGTGATTGAATATATACCTATGTCTTCTTTCTTTCTTTCTTTCCAGGATAAAAACTTGCCCCCTGTACTGCAGAAGTTACAATTGCTACCTACTATTTCACATAATTGTCCTTTTTTTGACACTACAGGAATGCCAGCAGAAAGTATACTTACAAAAAAAAACTGGAAGCATATGGTGTACGTCGGCGGCCGATCGTAAAATCCGCCAGATCACGAAATTCCTAGGCATATCGTGAAATGGCGCCATTTCATGATATGCCTAAACGTTGTCAGGCATATCACGATGTGCCTGAGAAACACGGCAGATCGATTAGAGCTTCGTCGATATTCCTAGCTTTATATCGGGCACATCGTGATATGCCGAAAAAAAAATTTGGTACGACGAGTGAAGCGAGGAGTGGTTAGTATAAATTGTGACAACAACGCACGAGCCGAGCGAGCGAAGCGAGCGTGTCGCGGCAGCGGCCGACGAAGTGCCAGAACCGATATGGCGGCGTTTCATGATATGCCTAGGAATTTCATGATATGCCTTAACTGGCCAAATCATGAAATGATAAGGCGTTTCATTATATGCCTAGGATTTTCATGATCTGCCTAAACGCCACTAGGCAAATCGTTAAACGGTGAGTTTTGAACGATATGGCGGATGTCCTTTAGCCAATTCATGCCTAGGAATTTCGTGATCTGGCGGATTTTACGATCGGCCGCCGATGTAGGTACACACCCATATGCTTCCAGTTTGTAATTTTTTTATGTATGGCAATGCTTGATCAGAATAACGGTACTTAAACAATTGAACTTTAACAAGACAAACCATGTCATTTGGCAATTGCAATGAATTATAAACAATAACAATAAGTTTCATAATAAAATAACCCTCGATAAACTTAACACCCAATTTTCAGCCAATTCGGTCAGCCATTTTAGCGTGAAGGAGTACTAACACATACCTACCTAGTCATAATCTTTCGCATTTATAATAATACTTGCGGCTTCGCTCGTGTAAACCATGAATAAAAGTATTCCCACGATAATTTCCAATAGTTGCACTGTGGTCTTCATTTCCGTTACATACAGAGCAATACAATACAATACAATAACTCTTTATTGCACACCAATACAGTAAGCAGTACAGAAAACACAAGTATATACATAGAGATTTTCTAAGGTAAGCAATAGGAGGCCTTATCGCTTCAGAGCGATCTCTTCCAGGCAACCTTTACAATGGACGGAAGTAAGCAATACATTTTAGCAGGTGGTGCAATTTACAATAGATTACAACAGTATCAAGAATACATAAAACAACACATACAATACACATACACAACAAATCTAAACAGGTAGATATATACCTACCATAACAACATATAAATAAGCTAACTATAACATTCATACGCAAGATGGCAGATAGTGCTCTCTAAGCATAGACTTAAAGATAGGCAAGGACTTTGCGCGCCTCAAGTCTATCGGTAGGGAGTTCCACAACTGAGTGGCCTGGACAGTGTAAGAATAAACATAGAGTTTGAAAGAGGGACAGTAAGGAGAAAGTTCTGAGAGCAACGAACAGAAGCAACATAGCTAAATCGCTCTTTGAGGTAGCAAGGAGTTGCAGGGTTAAAGAGAACAAGATAAGAGTAAGAATTAGATTTTCATGTACGTACCTATGTTTGTTCCAAAGATCCAGCTATACAATGTGTGGCCCAGACAGAACCGGGGATAGGTAATATTAAAAACAGAGGTTCTATAGGTCATCGGTAATTGGATCATCATGGTCCCACTTAATTAAACTTAAAACTTAAGTTTTGTTTTTTTTTCTAACAAACTTAAGCGTAAATTCAATGTAGGTACGCCATCCTAGAACCGAACTGACGTCGCCTGTCACATTACAAATATCAAACATTTTGCTTTACATTGCTTCTTCGAATAAACTTTAAAGCGCAATTAAAATAAAAATAAACTAATTATTTTTAAAAGTCGCTGAACTAATGTTGTTCAGTTTGACGAGGACGATCTATGTTTTAATTATTTGCCCGTGTTACAGGCCACACCCGGTATATACATACTATACACGCACGCACACAGATTAGATTAATTTAAGGCTGCGTTTGCACTAAAGATGTGTGAGGATGTGTTGCAAGGAATCTGTTTAACATGAACCAATACAGAAATGCTTCATTTACTTATGCATCTCTGCTGGAAATAACTGAGCGGAGCGAGGCGAGGTAATTGAAAAAGAAAGAAAGAAAATAATTTATTTATAACAGCAATGACACATAATTAGTAAAAATAACAATAAGAAGTAATAATTGGTAGGTATATTTTGTTTGTTCTTCTTTGACATTTGTCACATTCTGTGACTTTATATTTTTCTTTTATTATTTTAATCATTGACATATTTTGTCCGGTTTTTGTGGACTAATTTTTTTATTTTACAATAATTTTATTGCATTGACATTTTAATTATTTTTTATTATTTATTGGATCGATCGTTCCAATCTGTTAAATTTGACATACCTACTTACGAGTAGTACCTAATTGTAATTTTACCTTTTACGTTTTTACCCTTAATTATTGTTATAATTTTTAAATTCAATTCTAATTTGACATTGTAATTCCATTTTTAACTGACATTTTACTGTAATTTGCTATTATCATAATATATTATTATTTTTTGTATACAATTTGACGATCCTTTTGTGATTTTTTTATAATTACCTTACATGTATTTATAATGCATTTTTTCATAAGGAAATAAATGAATCTAATCTAATCTAATCTAATGAAGCGTGTGGTTCATGAAAAACAATTTCCTCGCAACACATCCTCGCCTCGCACATCTCTGGTGGAAACAGAGCCTAAATGATGTATCCTGGTTCAAGAAGTCAAGGAGCAAAAAGCAAGTCAGTGAGCTTAAGTTCATTTATTTTATAGTAACACATTAAGACGGACCTAACTTTACCGAACTGCATGCCGTATGTTTCCTTCAGTTTTCTAGACATTTACAGTAAAGCCATAAAAGTGGTACTAAATTGTTAATGACTATGCAAAGAGCCGAGGTGGTTTGCGGTGTGCCGACATAGCACAGCAGTAAAACGGTTGAATGAAGTAAAAACAAATTTAACGTCCATAGGCACCGGGTTTCACATGAAAACTCGAAGATAATACGACAGGCGATTTAGAAATGAGTACTTTTTTAACATCTGGTAGCACGCTGAAATAACCGTTTTGCTCTGAGGATGAAGACTGGCTGAGTTCGAAACGCGTCAGTTGTGTGATGGTGTTAGTTGGGTTTGTGTAATTTGTGTGTGTTCTTACGG
This sequence comes from Choristoneura fumiferana, assembly GCF_025370935.1. NCBI lineage: Eukaryota > Metazoa > Arthropoda > Insecta > Lepidoptera > Tortricidae > Choristoneura > Choristoneura fumiferana. The sequence goes on along the minus strand of NC_133479.1, from coordinate 4,848,017 downwards.
TGTGGAGGAGGTGCTGCTTGAACACCATATTTGTTGCATAGAGGACGTAGACGTAGGAGGTAGACGTAGCTATCTTAAGGCCGCGGGTGAGCAAAGAATTTTTTATAGTTAATTGAGATTTTTTTTCAAGGTTTCGTTACTAAATGGAGACAGACCATACCATATAGTACTGATACTACGGGTTTTTTACGTCTGTCCATCTGTCTACAGGTATTTCAAGAATCATATTAGAATACATCGTCATCATCAGCTTTAAGACGTCCATTGCTGAACAAAGGCCTCCCCCATAGGACGCCACAAAGAACGACAACTCGCCACTCGCATCCAACGGTTGTCCGCAACGACGGCAGTCAGTCTATCTACTGCTAAACCTGCCAACGTTTCAATAGACGCTTCAATATTATTGTAAATATAAGCTTATACTCGGTTCACTGCTGGGCAAAAGTATCCTCTCAGATTGAGAATTCCCCTCGAATTCCCAAAAGTAATTTATTGAATCAGGCGTTACTTTGCGGAGGTCCATATCAGTGAACTGAAAAAATCTCGATGTTCTGGAATGCATGGAAATAATTAGGTACAACATTCTGGGGTCCATTAGTAATGAACAGGTAAATTTTGTATCATCTCCCTTGTTACGGCTTAGGTCTAATTTCAGCAATAGAAATAGATTAAATTTTGTAAGTATGGACAAGACGTAATTATCTATGCCTGTGGTTTTTCAGATTTTCATATAAATGTGTAATATCAGAATTACAGGAGCTCAAAAGTCGACAAAAAAAAGATGTCAACTTTGCACGAGAATTACAGAGTAATAAAGCATTTTTACAAAAATCGAAAAAACTACAGGCATAGAAAATATAATGAATATCTTGATTGTAAAATATCATTGATTTCTGTGCTCTACTTTTCGTATAATATGAGGACATCGAAACCCAAAATTCAACTCGTTATAAATTATGGACGTCGTTGCGGAAGGCATGGGGGGGGGACGGCTGCGAGCGCTTTTGTCACGAGCGATAAAGACAGCAATATCCCAAACGAATACCTAACCTGACCGCGCGGCCGGCAGGGAAACTTCTCTTAACAGTAAATACATAAAAATTCAAGGAAGTATTATAATTATGATGATTTAAATTTATTAATATGTTGTGGGTAGTTTTGTTTGAGAAAAAGTATAGGTGGGTACTTATGGAGTTACAGTGAAAAAAAATTAAAACGTTTGTTGTGGTATGTTAGTCTAACATCTGGGCCCAATTGTATAACAAATTACAAGCTAATAGTATTAGCGATTTTGTATTGAAATTCACTAATACTATTTGCTTGTCATTTGTTGTGCAATTGGGCCCTGGTAGCATGGTGTACGGTTGTGTTGCTCTGAAGATGAGCTCTGGTTGAGTTCAAAACTCATCAGTGTAGTGTGGTGGTGGTGGTGGTGATAGATGGCTTTGTGTGATTTGTGTGTGTTCTTACAGTGTGAAGGTGGAGGAACAGCATGAACACGCATATCTTGCATAAACTTAGCTATAAGGTCGTGGGTGAGCAAAGAAATTCTTTTAGTTCATTAGTTCATGGTCATGGTAGGTGCTCATGGTTAAGTGTAATTTCGCATATGAATTCTAAAGTAACTCAGAGGTGCAAGGTCAAGTTTGAACTCACGATCCATTGCTTGAGAGGTATAAAGTCAGCCACTAAGCCACCGGTATAGAAACGACATAAAGCCATAATCCGCACGTATAAAGATATCCACAATAGAATTCCAGGCAGTAGCAGATTGACGCGAGTGGCGCGCCGGGGGCTATTGTATGGAAATTGACACAAAATGTATGGGCACAGAAGGCCAGGTCGTTGTAGAAAGCACAGTTATAGTGCGTAATGTATTTACGTCGGGAAAAGTCTTCTTCTTCTTCTTCTCTTTTAAAATATGGCTTTTCTGTCCTACTACTATTGTGCCAAACTTTAAACCTAAAATTGCTAATTCGTATGCTCTGCCTACCCCATTTGGGAATACAGGCGTGATTTGTGTGTGTGTGTGTGTGTGTGTGTGTGTGTGTGTGTGTGTGTGTGTGTGTGTGTGTGTGTGTGTGTGTGTGTGTGTGTGTGTTGTGTGTGTGTGTGTGTGTGTGTGTGTGTGTGTGTGAGTGTGAGTAATTAATAGGACAATTTCGCCAGTGTCAAAGTAAACTCTCTTTGAGAGGCACGTTGTACGAGTACGGTGATTGTAGTTTTTGCAACTTGATAGTAAAATTCCAGAAACCACGTGGAGACCACTTGCGCGTTAAAAAATGTCAGACACGAGAGCAATATAGAATTTTGTGATCACTGTTCACTGTTAAGGTTAATTGCCGCATAAAACACTATCAAAATTATACTTCAACTAGCCAAAGAAACAGAAATAGCAAAATTAGATATTGTCTACATCCGCCATGTTCGAATGCTACAAATCGAATCGGGAAAAGTCGGAATGCGACAGCATTCGAAGTGTCAATCAATTATTGTAGGTATTAAATGAGTGACATTTTCATATCCATTAATAGGGAAATTTATTCATCATTATCATCATGTCAGCCGAAAGACGTCCACTGCTGGACATAGGCCTCCCCCAAGTGTACCACGGGAATGTCGGGTACCTCATTTTAGTGCAATAACTACAAGTTTATTATAATTTATATTAGAATAACCCCCTGTTTCATTATTCACTGGTTAAATTAATTTGGCGGATAAATGTGATGCCGTCTCTGTTTGTTTTGTTCGAATAGACGGAGACGGTATCACATTTTGATGGGTCCTACGTACAAGGGCTTAAGTGTAAAATCCTTACCTTACAGGATGTGTTTTCCAAGTCAAAAACTGCCGTAACTCAGAGATGGTGTATCCGAGACTTTCTTAAATTTGGCACACTAGCTAATAGTACTCTGTCCTTCAACCATAAGGAATAAATAAATATTTTTTCATTACAAGTTATTGTACATACGCCCATATACGTGAATTTCCGGTAAATAAACTTGTGTTCGAAAAGACAGTAAAAAGATCTATGTGGTAGTTTGGCTCATATACAAGTTCAACTTTACAATCTTTGGTAAGAAATGCGTTGCCCAATATACTTGGTGAAATCAGAAAAAAACTAATAACTACAATCACATTACGATGTAGCATCGGGTAAGCGGCGTTCCGCTTGACGTACAAGTATCTAAATGGCAGTTATGCCCACAGATAAAAAAAACACCAGGGATTTCCCTCGTAAAAGTATCAAACGTACTTTTATAGCCGTTTTACGTTAAAATTGTATCTACTTCGGCCATTTCACTTCAATGATGACTCGAAAAATAATCATATAACAATGTTTTTTTAATCCACTATCTAAATATATATAGTTTATAGAGACCTATAACGCACAAAATTCAAAATTGAAAAAAATCACTTTAGCCCTAGCCCATGATTTATCCGTCAAATAAAATTAATCAATGGGTGGTGAAACAGCCCCTTAGTGTTATTGTCGCTCGGGATTCGTCGGTTTCCTTCGTTTTCCTAATGATTCAAATGAGAACGAAAAAGAGAACCAATCTTTTGTTTCGACTTCATAAAGACATTAGCATACAAGTTTAACGGGCTGTTTCACCATCCATTGATTAGTGTTAACTGACGGTTAAATGTGATGCCGTCTCCGTCTATTCGAACAAAACAAATAGAGACGCCATCACATTTAACCGTCCGTTAACACTAATCAATGGAAGGTGAAACAGCCCCTAAGTGTCCAGTCGAGTTAAGCTTGTGAGCAAATATTTTGATCAAACATATATGAACACCACTCTATTGTTAACGGCGTAGTAGCGTGTTCAAATATTTTTGATTGAACTTTTGCTCACAAGTTTATGAACTCGAATGTTTTAAATACTTGTTTTCTATCCACTTCATAAAAAACTGAGCTGGGAAAATAAATGGCTTCTTAGCCACATATGCGCCTTGTAATTTAGTTCAGGTGGCATCTGTTCTCCTATATAATGTCTGTGGAACGGGTCTTCTGTCTCTGTTTGTTTTGTGCTGCGCTGTGCCGCGAATACGGAATAGGCCCTCTATACTTAGCCGTGTAAGCTAATAATTAAATAATAAATCAGGACATTTGCTGTGACTTTTATTTGCGGACCAGCTCTGACGTTTGCTCGGCTCCTATGCGATTGCGATTACGTACGTTAAGAATGGATTTGACGAAACATCAATCGTTGAAATATCAATAATCTAGTTGAACGCTGTTAGAATGTTCATCTCGGCCTATATACCATAACTGCAGGGCACAGGCCTCTTCTCGGAATGAGAGGGCTTAGGCTTAGGCCGTAGTTTCCACGCGGGCCCAGTGCGGATTGGGAACTTCACACATACTAAGTTTCTTTGCCGGTTTGCGCAGGTTTCCTCACGATGTTTTCCTTCACCGTAAAGCTCGTGGTAAATTTAAAATTGAAATTTATTTCGAAAAACTCAAAGGTGGGAGCCGGATTTGCACCCACGACCCACTCTGCTTAGGCCATAGGTCAAACCACTAGGCCACTACAGGTTATAGGCCAACGAGGCCAAGTAAAAATTAGCTAGTTTTTTTTTCTGAGTGTGCTCTCTGTTACTGTGCTTGCTTTGTCATCTTAACTACGTATCTGTAGCAAAATTTCAAATAATTCGATTAGTAGAAATGTCTGAAATTCGATGAAAAAGATTTCAAAACAATTTGCAATGGTCGGTAGGATACATATGTCAGATATTTTTGCAGTGTTCCACTGTGGCAGATATTATTTAGTGCAGGTGACGCTATCTACATGGATATAGGAGGAACAGCTAATAAAGCAGGGTTGAATGACAAGAAAAATATTTAATAAAAAGTTATTCAATCTGCTTGACTGTGTACTGGTTTATTATTGAATTCCCAAGTTCCCTTTTTATATGGCCAATAAAATGACAAATTTGGTGATATTTTCATTAAATGAGAAGTTCTTAACACGTCACATTAATTAATTAAAATCATAAGCATCTTAAAAAAGAATAACTAGAAATCTTCCGCCTAACACGCAACGAAACTAATTTAGTTTGGCGTCTACGAGTACAGGCTACCGTAATTAGTCAGGTAACTGTTCAGTTTATAGAAATCAGCGTTTATTAATTGTTTTTACAGCGACTCGTTTTATAATTTAAGTGTGTTTGCTCACTTCATGCACCACGGATCGCGATCAAGATTAAAATAGTAAAATTTGTACTAAAATTATATTGTTTAATTACCTTCACCAGCTCCTATCTTGATGCTCGTTTTGGTTACAAAACTAACCTTGCTGTGTTAAGAATAGAACTCAAATTTCTAGTAACAGCAGAAGGAACTAACGAGCTTTAAATATCAGTTGATCAGATAGACCTTTTTTATTTAGAAAATCTAGATTATGCTTATAGGTAGCTTCTTTTATATTTTCTTTTATTATAGGTACAAGTGAATCGGGCGACGTGACCAGGACCAACCCTACCCTCAGCAATTGATAATGGCTGGTTTACAATAATATTTATGTAAAACCCCTTTTAATTGCAAAGTGACCATGCACTTAGTAAATAATTTAATAATCCTTGTTTGCAACACTAAAAAAAAAGAACATGAAACTACCGTGAGACTCACTCATATTAATTATAATGACCCGGATAACTCACGTCTTAAATCGAGTTTAGCTCGACATGTTGCAGCAGCAACATGTCATGCATGTTGAGTGCGCGTGTTGCAGCAGCCGCTGAGTCGCGTACTTAGCTCCGAAGACGAAGGGCTACGGATTAGCCCGAAACATGTCGAGCTAAACTCGATTTAAGACGTGAGATATCCGGGTCATTATAATTAAAAAAAAGACGGTGATATCACTAATATTGGTACGACACCCTTAACTAACCGAATCCAGTAGGGTTGGTCCTGGTCACAGCCAGCACCAGTATTTAGTAGGTAGATGTTTTCGCAGTCCACCTGATGGAAAGTGAAAACTAAAAACACAAAAACATTAAAAATTACACTCAAAAAAGTGGAAAATGAGCTCCAAGGCCATAAGGCAACCAAAACAGATGGCCCATGCGCTGCCTACCCTAAGGACTAAGGAATGCCTTTATGCTAGTAATTTCACTGCCTATCTTACCCCCAAACCGGAACATAACTAGGGATGTCACGAATGTCATTTCTATCACATTCGGCGAATGTGGATGCGAATATTTAGGACGCGAATGTGAATATTAAGGGAGTACACTAAAAACTCAACTTCAAAAACAAAACTAATCAAGCAATCACAAGCCACTGTCACAAGTAAAAGTGCTTTCTGTTGGGCAAAATTAATCACGTGTACGGGTTGGCGCGCTTTGCGTATGCACGAGTCGGCGTCTCGGCGGCCGGTGGCCGGCGCAGGTGAAAAACGTCACGACCTCCACACATTCGCATTCGCAAAATATTCACATAGGTATATCGCAAATATTCGTGACATCCCTAAACATAAAATTGCGAACGGTGAAGATATTTGTGGCTGCTTGTTTGTCTACATGTTATTGTCTGTCATTGTACAGATATAAATATAAATGAGCGAATATGTACAGATTTTAATGACTTGATAAATGTGCATATATTTCTGATCAAAATTGCCGCACGGATATATTTGGCAAATGCATAGTAAATATTATATTTGAAGCTCTGGAACGTAGATATATATTTTATGCCCTTGACTGTACTGTTATTATAATTATTATTATTATATTTAGCCCATAACTGTGTCCCACTGCTGGGCAAAGGCCTCTCCTCTTGACTTCCACATCTCCCTATCCAGAGCTACATATATTTGGCCACACTCATTTCCGCGTCCAGGTCATCCCGACATCTCCGCCTCGGCCTGCCTTGTCGTCGGTGCCTGTCAACCAAGAACTATCATACAAAAATAGCAAAGCACTAGCAGATGTAGTAAATATTGTTTTTCTATTATATTTCGTCGGAAACGTTGGTCTTTATTGCTTTCTCAACTAGGTTACTGAAGCTTATTGAGAGAGCATGATAAATACGTACTTATTCGACAAAATACGACGGAAAAACATTATTCAATAGTTCTGTACTTAGTCGTTAGTCCAGTCAGTGTCCTTAAACTTCTGTCAACCGCATCCATATTGTGTTAAATTATGTATGAGATTCCCTCTAATTCAATTATCTAATGCACAGGTCTGATGCGCGATAAGCATGCATTAACTCTACTCCATTAAGGCTCATTCATCACGAAAAAGTCAAAAGCAACTCCACAAATTAGGAAACGAAATAAATTAACTGGATACGTAATATAAAACAGACTTTTCCTGCGTTCAGAGAAACCATGCTACTCCAAAAATAGGGTTGTTTTTTGTGCGACTGGTGTTGCTAGAAACTCGTATGCATTAGAATAATTGCAACGAGCTCCCTCATGCTGTTATTAAAAAAACATTAGACAATGTCATATTAATTAGTTTAAGGAATGTAATTTTGGGACGCGTGCTTTAAGAGAGTTTAGTACAGTATTGCTATTCTAAAGTAGCTTTTACATAAGTTTTAATTAATCATAACCTTGAGTTTGTGCCGTGCCCATTGTTTGAATTAGATGGATCATCTCTTCCCGTGGGTGTCGTAAAAGGCTACCTAAAGGACCTGTAAGCGGGAGCAACAGCGCTATTTATTGACAACTACAAACTTCGGACTCCAGTACTGCGGTAGAGCAAGAAGAACCACCATACTATTTGTCAAGAAAGTCGTCGTGAAGGTCCAGTACTGATGCTCAACAGACGACCACAATGTCAAAAGTGCAGCGTCAGAATACCAGGGCCCTATTGTATAACAAAGAACAAGTAAATAAGCCATTAAATCTATTAAAGAAATTTCAAAAAGGTTAGTAGACGTCACAGATGACCGAAGAGCTGGGAGCTTCCTCGGACAAAGAATTAGCCTAGCTATTCAAAGAGGAAACGCTGCCAGCATCTTCTGGACATTGCCTAAAGGGTACTAATGCCCAATAGATGACACCCTACTTATGACAATATACACAATACAAATACAATTTAAGATGTCAACTATTGGGGCAGTGACGAGCGCTCGTACGTTTACTTTATATTAGCTCTATTTTAAAATGTAGGCGTGAGTAATATCAGCCCGTCTTGTCACAACATGTTGTCTGTCTGTACATTGTTCCACGGCCATTTATCACGCAAACGACGATGGACCTATGAAAACTGTCCAGTCACACAATATTTGTGGTGGATATTTGCGGACGGAGCCGGAAGAGGGGTCAGTGGCCTTAAGTCAACGCGGTAGACAAACAGACACGGTGGGAGTTAGGGGAGGGGCGGCGAGCGGAGAAAAGTTATAAGCACTAGCACAGGCACTAGTAAGAAAATGTATATTGACCGTATTGCCAAGTGGTTAGAGAACCTGACTTTGAAGGTTGAGGTACCGGGTTCGATCCCCGGCCGGGGCAGATATTTGTATGAATAATACGAATGCTTGTTCTTATCTACAAGTAACCATAATACAAGCTTTGCTTAGTATGGAACTAGGTCAATTTATTTATTTATTAAAGTCGTTTTATCGACGTTTATTAAAGTCAAGGTGATTTGGTGTCAATTGTCCCCTTATATTTATTTATTTATATCGCAGAAAATGCTTTCCAATAGCAATATACATATTTAATAAAGTACCTACCTAAGGACATCATAGACTTGCTCAAAAATGTAATAAATAATAATCTTTAAAATTTTATTATCTCACTGTTACACAGAATTAAATATTTATCTTCAATAACTGATTTAAATTTTACAATTTCTTAATGATTCAATCTGGTTTTTTTTTTAATCAACACTACATTTACTCAAATAAAAAAACAAAAGAAGTACAGATTGAATTAAATAAAATAAAATCAAATAAAATTTAATAAAATCTGGGTTTAATAATGTACAAATTTATATGTACTTACTTTAGATGAAAAAACTCTTAATTTTGGAAAAAAAAGATATTGTTTTCATGCTAATGTACGAGTACCTATGTGGTACTAATTAAGTTATATAACCACCGGGGTCATAAATTAAAATCAATTCTCAAGGAGTAAACCCCAAAAAACCGGCCAAGAGCGTGTCGGACACGCCCAAAATAGTGAAAAAAATAAGTAATATAATTCTAAGGATTTCCTGCTTTGTACGGAATTTTCCAAGTTTAGGTATATTTAGGCTGCTATTTACTCTTCAACTACTAATAATTCTCAAGCAAACTTAGTCGTTATAGTTTTCCTTGAAAGTTTGATATACTTACTACCATGCTGAATTTTTTAATATTTTTTTCACCCACCGGTTTAGATTTTAGAGGGGGGGATGCTGGATTTTCATGAAAATTTGCACTTTAAAGTTGAATATCGTCTTGCACCCCTAATGGTTTTAAAAAACGTATCCAACGATACCCCACATTATAGGATTAGATGAGAAAAAAACCACCCCCACTTTACGTCTATGGTCTTACGTCCATATATTTTATTTTATTTTTTATTGTACCATTTTGTTGGCATAGTTTACATATATCCGTGCAAAATTACAGCTTTCTAGCATTGATAGTCTCTGAGCAAAGCCGCGGACGGACGGACAGACAGACAGACAGACAGACATGGCGAAACTAAGGGTTCCGTTTTTGTAATTTTGGCTCCGGAACCCTGAAAAGGAGTTTGAAAAGTACCAGGCTCTCATGACTTGCGGGCGTTGTGGGCAGCGCCAACAAGCTCGGTGTGCAGAGACAACAGCGCGGTTCTCACGCGCCGCCCTGCGCGTGCGCCGGGTCTGCGTGCTTCAAGCGGTCATGCAGTACCCTTAGGGTGCTAGAAATATAACAAAAAAAAACTTTGACTTTTGATTTTGACTTTGACTTTTACTAGTTCTACTAGTAAGTTTTTTTTTATTCGATTGGATGGCAAACGAGCAAGTGGGTCTCCTGATAGTAAGAGATCACCACCGCCCATAGACACCTGCAACACCAGGGGGATTGCAGATGCGTTGCCAACCTAGAGGCCTAAGATGGGATATCTGAAGTGCCAGTAATTTCACCGGCTGTCTTACTCTCCACGCCGAAACCAAACAGTGCAAGCACTGCTGCTTCACGTCACGGCAGGATTAGACAGCAAGATGGTGGTAGCAATCTGGGCGGACCTTGCACAAGGTCCTACCACCTGCAAGTTACACTTGTGTGACTAAAGTGTGCACTAAATTTGAAATTAATCGGTCGGCAGGAAGGTGTGAAAAAAAATTTTTTTTTATTCGACTGGATGGCAAACGAGTAAGTGGGTCTCCTGATGGTAAGAGATCACCACCGCCCATAAACATCTGCAACACCAGGGGTATTGCAGTGTAATTTATCAGTCTACAGGATGTTTGGCAGTCGGGTGTGTAGGGGTTTTAAGGAAAGAAAGAAAGAAAGAAAAGTTTATTTTGGCTCCAAAAAGTACCACCTAAAACTAAGAATAGAACTAAGACTAAGACTAGACTAAGGGATGATAGGTAGCGTCATTCTGGACATTTTTGACCACATTTATGAAAAGTTATTTTTTTTTAGTCGTTATGCCAGTACCGTCGTTGCCGTACACAATTGCACTTTATGGAAACGTGGCGTCTTTTTTTGGAAATATCCATGAAATACCTTAATTTTTATTATTTTTTTTAGTTTTCTTTTTTATATGGCACATTATTAGAAAGCCCGTAAATCAAAGAAGTTTAAATCAATTTGTACGCGTAAATCGCTGTTACTTTTTTTGCAGTCACGCAATGTTTCAAAATTACCTGAGTTTTTTTATCGTCATGTCTAAAGAGGTTTTTTTTATCAGTCTAGCAGTAGTAGGCAATATTTGAATTTATTTTGAAAACCAGGGGCGAAGGCAGATCACTCAAAATTAACTCAATATAGGCTAAACAGGATGTTAGTTAAATAAAAAAAAAACCTGCAAATGGAGTGATTTTTCAGATAAAGTAAAAAAAAAGACATTCTGTTAAAAACCGTGACAATTAGCATAATAGTAAATGTGGTCAAAACTATTCAGAATGACCTTAACTATCATCCCAAACATCCTGTATATGTTAATCCAGAGGCCGTATCGTCTAACGCGCCGCCGTTCGTGATCGCATTCACTATCTCTTTCTACCCTCGTCCTACACCGTGTGACAAAAAGAACTGGTGAAAGCGATTGTGATTTCGAGTCTGTTATGTCTGCTTTAGACAAAAAGGCCTCAGGCAGGTTTGTAAATATTTTCTGGGACAAGGACTTTAAAACGATTCTAAATACAATAACGTGCAAAATTAACGGTTCACTTACCACAAATTTGCATGAAAATTGACTCTTTATTTTTGCTAGCCAGTATATGTAATTTAGAACATTTTGTCCACATTTTACATTTTTCAGCATTAATTTGTGCTCGTGAATTAAACAAACTGGTAGTGATTACAAAATTGCTGCTTCTTAGTGAATTGCCATTCTCAATTATTGATAAATTGTTACTCACAAAAACTACCATCCTCTTGCACGGTGAAATGAGGCATCAGCTCTGCAGTTCAACCCAGTTAAATAGTCCAGTCATTGAAGAATCTACCTTGGAGTTAATTTTTTAATGGCCACTAAACGAGCAACTGTTGCCACCTGATGGTAGGTAAGTGAGGACAACCACCCGCAACAATCGTAACAAAGAAGTGTAGATGTAGTGTTTCTAGGTGTAGGTGTAGTAAAGAAGTGTAGTATTTCTACCCACTCGAAATAAATATATAATCCACTAAATATCAGAAGAATCCTCCCACCCCTGTGTGTCTTGTGTATGCGTACTATATTTAGGGAGTATTCCTATTTAAGAGTACTATCCAATTAAATTAGATAAATCTTTCTCATAAGAACCCAACCCAAATGTAGTACGAGTATGTACACATGAAACAAACTAAAAGCGGCGACTTGTACTTGCCAACTTCTACTACAACAACTTCTTGCTGTAAATGTGTACTTAATGAAGTACACATTTAGAATTTATGTGATGAAAAGTTAGTAGTTTGTTAGTTAGGAATGATTAACTATCGTGAAACTAAATAGTACTTTACACTTGCACAGAATTATTTCCAGATTTCTCTAACAAAAACATCTGAACTGACTGGACTATGAATGCCGGCGACCATTTAGCAATGGGTCGAAAAACTCATGCGACTATTTATAAACCTTGTTATTCTGTGCAGGACCACGGAATGATAATGCCAGACTGCCAACATAGCAAGCTAAACAGTTATCTCGTACTATTAAACGAGCAATTCTTGTACTTATTACTTATAAATATAATATTATTATGACACGATATCCTCATAAACGGCTCGAACGATTTCTAGGATAGTCTCGGGTTGGACGTATTTTGGGTCAATAAAAATCTGTAAATAAAAAATTGGTAAACATCCGTAGGTACTTCCAAACTATTCAAAGTCAAAGTCAAAATATCTTTATTCAATTTAGGCTAAAACAAGCACTTATGAATGTCAAAAAAAATCTACCACTGGTTCAGAAAAACCTCTGTTGAGAAGAATCCGGCAAGAAACTCAACGAGGTATATTTTTTAAACAGATTTACAATTAAGAATTATTATTACAAATAAGAAAGTAACTTTTAAATCGTTGAACCATTAAAGATACAATTTGGTAAGGAAATTTAACTATTTCCACCTAATTACAAAGGATGAAACAGTTTTTTTATCCCATAATATTGCACCATGTATCGCGGGACAGAAAACATACATGGACAGAAATAAATCAGGGCAGGTAGCAGATTCAGATTGAGGACGTTTCTAAGTAGAGGAACGGACCACAGTATCAGATCATAATCAAACTAATCCACTATTGAATGATTGCATCTCGAAAGACATCGAGCGCTTACTTGGTCCTCCACTTACGTTAATGCAAGCTACACAGCCATAAGTGTTTCGTGGTAAGTGATAATTGCCAGGACGAATGGAAACTGATTGCGAAGTTGCCAATCATTAAAATACCTGGGAATGTCACGACATTGGCCAATTTTAGAAGATCTCGCGTGCCTAAGGAATCCTTACGTGGAATGTACTCGTACATGTTGGTGAGAAATATGAAAATGACAGTTATTAAATCTAGTGTTATTATAAGCATAAATTATTGTAAATGTCACCCAGTTCGCAATGATAATTGTTTCGTTGAGAGTTTAATAATAATCAGTTTGAATAACAAACAATCCGAGTCTATATATAGAATTATCATCATCATCATCATCATCATGGTGGCCTTTTGAAAACTGACCTCTTGACTTGACCCCTCTCTCGCATAAAATTCTCTGTAAAACTATACTTTAAGTATTTTTAATTTTATTTTAAAGTTTATTTTAATAAGCATCTTTTCCGAAAAACACAATTTGACAAAGTTAATTTGCCAGGTACAGTTAAGATCATAAATACATGTAAGTACAGTCGAGTTCATAAACTAGTGAGCAAAAATTTGATCAAAAACATCTGAACACGCTTCTACGCCTTTAACAATAGAGTCGTGTTCAGATATTTTCGATCAAATTTTTGGGCACAAGTTTATGAACTCGACTGTACAATACTGTACATTACCAAGTCGTCAAAAATATCAATACACCTCTATGCTACTAAGCATAAGGTCGATGTATACACATACTTGACGCTGTGCCTTTATAGATACCTATTTATGCCCTCGACTTTACATACTAACAAAAATATATTCGCTGTATCCAGCAATACCTAGACTGTTAGTTTGTCAATTCCTATCTTAAGCGTTATGGTCATTCAGATATGCCTATAAGGGACAATGCATGCGAAGGAGCATTGTGACGGAATGTCCAACAGTTACCTAGAGGCCCTAGATTGTATCGTATAATGAAGTTAGCTGTGCCAGTGGCTAGTAATGTTCTCATCGCAAAAGACGAAAAATAGTAGATTATGTACTACATATACTAATGAATTGCTATTAATACGGTATTTAAAGAAAGAAAGAAAGAAAAGTTTATTTTGGCTCCAAAAAGTACCACCTAAAACTAAGACTAGAACTAGCACTAAAACTATGTTACTAGGTGACACGGCAGGATACCAAAAAGGGTCTCCACTCAGCATGTGTTGCCGCACATTATGTGCAGTAACGCTGGTTTTCTGTGGAGCCCAAACTATTTGACTATTTTGTATATGTTTTATAAATTAAAACTACACAATGCCTGTTTTCAAATAGAGAAACAATTTTTAAGCTACCTTTACAAATAACAAAGTTATAAAGGTTTAAAATTCAAGATTAGACAGCGAAAGACATACTGGTATGTGACGTCACACGCTAGTAGCGCCATACTTGCTGCATAGAGAAAAGCGTTTGAGAAAGAGACAGGTACATAGATTTTTCAAAAAATCACTATAAATCCAATTTTCAACCGATTTAAGTTTTCTCTTCGCTAAACACTGTCTGTACATCTATATTTTCATAATAATATTAAGATATGGCAAATCCAGGAGTTGTCAAATACCGTATTAATCATCAAGCAGTAGTGCCGGTGAAATGAGACACGGGATATTCTAACTTAGCCTTCTAGGCTGGCAAATCGGCAATCTTTTGGTGCTACCAGTGACGATTAGGTGACCCACTTGAGTGTTCGACAAAATCCTGGCTAATATCGTAAATGCGAGTGTGCATATACTTGTTTGTAACGCTTTTACTCTTAATTATCAACCAATCCTGATGAAATTTGCTATGGACATAGTTTGAGACCCTAAGAACGACATTGAATAGTTGCGTTGCGACATAGAATTGCGGAAAACAGCTAGTATTAAAAAAAAACTGCCATTTCAGAGCCTCAATCTTATGTTAGCCTAAAAAAACAGGTCGCGCCATTCATGCAACACAAAGTGGTAACGACATTATGGCCACTTCAATCCACCAGACGTAAAGTTGGATAAACATATCTGTGATAACTGTACTCAAAAAGTCTCCACGATGAAGCAAGCCGCGTGGGCAAGTAGTATTAACGTACACACGGCAATCACATAAAGATCTTTAATAGACTTTATTTTAAAGAGAATAAGAGCTTTGTGAGATTTTTCGTTAGTGTGTTAGTCGCTGACTGTACAATCATTTAGATAGAAGAAATTGAGCATGTAGCTTACGAGTGTAGGCAAAGAATAGTAAATATTACTGTTTACAGAGGTGGCTTCAAGTGGATTAATTGGTTGGTGGTGAAGTGTGTGATAACGGGGGAAGGCGGGGGAGGGTTTCCTTAATACTTTTTATAGAAATTTCTACCTAAAGCGTGTCACCCAGACCTAATTACTGAGGCTCTACTGTCTGTCCGACGCTCTGTCATATGCCTTAAGGAGAAATAGACGGAAACTGGAAATTGTCACAGAGTGACATATTACTTATATGCTACAAAAACAAAATAAAAATAAATAAAGGGGTTCCACGCACAAGAAACGTATGCGTAAGAAATGTAAGCGCTTTGATACGTAAACGTTCGTCTACAATGTGAGTCCAACTTTCATTTTGCCGGTTTTTAAAATCTTTTTGAACTATATGTAGAGATTTACAATTAGGATGAGTAGAACATTTAAAAGCCAGTTCAACATTTTCATCTCTCCTTTTTTAAAGATACTACATAGGTTACTAAGATACCACATAGCAAGAATGAGTCTCTTGATTATAAGTGGGCACCAACAGACCGACACTCCTAACACTAGAAGATTGCTAATATACGTTACTCACTTAGAGAGCTAAGATAAAATACCTCAAGTGCTAGTTATGGATTGGTTCATACTTCACCGGCTTCCAAGTTTGTCGGATTCCAAACTCGTCGGATTCCAAGCTGGTCGGATTTTAAGTACGTCGAAATCCAAGTTCGTCGGATACCAAACTCGTCGGATTCTAAGTTCGACGGACTCCATACTTATAAGATAGACAATTTAATTTGAGTTTTTTTATTTCTACCTAACACTCGTCCTCGCTTCGCTCGTCATCGTACCTAACGATGTCATGCCTTATAATTTAAATTTAATAATTTAATTGCCACGAATCCGACGAGTTTGGAATCCGACCCGCTTGGAACCCAACGAGTTTGGAATTCGAAAAACTTGGAATCCGGCGAGAAGGAACCAACGTAGTTATGTGAGCAAATGATCGATTACATAAACGTGAGTTAAACTTTACAGATGATTTAATTTACAACACATGACGTGTCACGTCTATGTAATTTTCTCATAATTCTTTGTAGAGCGAAGCAAAGATTAAGATAACAGAGCGGTCATGCGCTGCTATTACAGGGTAAACGAGCCACTATGTTGCCTTTCTGATGTGAGAGTGGGCAGCGGCGCTCTCTATTACCAACTAGAAATTTCGGACCCCAGCACTGCGGTACGGAGTTATATCAAAATGTTTTGCCAAGAAAGTCGTCATAAAAGTTCGACTAAAATTCAAAAACTAAAACTCGCGCCTGCTCCAGTTAAAAGTGGTTTTAACCGACGTCGGCAAAACCCAAAAAGGGGGTTATTGACTAAAATTGACAAACAAACCAATATTTTAAACGAAACTGTCATAACAACTGACATTGTACAAATAAGGTTGGGCAAATTTGGAGAGTACGCCCACGTCCAACATGATAAGTGTTCAGTCCTGGTTGTAGTGATTACCATTAATCCAAGGTATTATTGTTGCGTAGGATTCACGAAATTGTTGCAATACCGAAAGGTCATAAAGGTTTTTGCGATTGCGATGGCGATTTGCTGCACCGGTTATCTCTTTCAATCGTACAAATGTATACGTAGGTATATACCTTAATACTAATGCATATCTAGTCGCATAATTTTAAAAGGTCGTAATGCAATGTTTACCATCATAATTTTTGTTAGCCATCGTTTTTTTTCAGAATTTTACTAAACGGTCACTTTAGAACTTTATATACTTAGGTTAGGTTAGTTTTACAACAATTTAACACGATTTAAACCCATTCTTGCTGCCACTATACCTATATACTTCTTTATGATGATGATGAGATGACGGCTCTTAGGTATTATTATGACAGAATAATTAATTATAGCGCCGTTATTTTCTACCCTATTCGTATTTGAATGTCAGCAAAATTTCTCACTTTTTTCAGAGGACTAACAGAGATAAGCTAAACCTCTATTTGGACCATAAAAATGGCGCTGAAAACGCGGGTAGTTAAGCGCCAGTGTTAGTTTCGTCCGGTAGACGCACGAGCAGAGCGCGTGTTGCAGCAGCCGCAGAGTCGCGTTGCTCCTAGGAAGAAGTGTTACGAATCAGCCTGAAACATGTCGAGCTAAACTCGATTTAAGACGTGAGTTATCCGGTAAAATATCCTTTAATGGACTAACGATTTATGGACTTGAGAAAAATTAATGTAAGATAACGATTCCGCTAACATTTTCTTAAATTAACTTAAAAGATATTCAGTTTACCGCAATATTAACTTCGTTAATTAACAATTAACGAGTTAATAGTCGTGTGCCCAACTTTAGTTACAGACTACAACCTTAAAGTGTCAACAACAGCCAAAGAGGATGATAGAAGATTGGAATCAATACATGCCGTCTATAACGGTGAGGAAGTTCTTAAGCCTAATTTAGACCTGCAAGAAAAATGCAAGGCCGTTAGCTTACGAGATTATACCTAGTGGCCAATCGAGCAACGCAATGTTATGCAACTTGCACGATTTTTCTTGCAAGGTACTGGGCTTTAGAAGTATAACATCGTGAGACAGAACACTGTTCTGGGACTACTAAAGCCCGGCCCGCGTGAGCGAAGCGGTCTCATTGATAACTTAAGCGGAAATTACACTTTGTTGTTCGCCTAATGCGGTCGCCGAACTTGTTTCAAACTACTTCGGCGAACGACCGTCGCCTTTACATTAGTCTGTCCGTCTACTGCGGCGGCCATATTAAGGCGGTGGCAGCTGTCGATCGCCGAATGCGGCCAACTACGTGTTCTTCACACTTATGCGGTCGCCGCATGCAGCATGCGGCGAACAACAAAGTGTTAGTTTGTTAGTTTGACATGTACTCTGTGGTTTGACGTATAACGATCGGCTGCATGAAAGTACTTAGGTACACCGGACCGGATGTAAGTTAAACTTTTTAAGTCGGTGTAAATTGGGCTTTACGATGCTTTCATCTAGTTAGAAGCTCATGGAGTAATTATTGAAATTCGTGAGGTTTTAAAGAAATATTTGTCCCTGCGCGGTCAGGGGCACGGGACTGCAGGTGAGGGGTCACATAAATAGCGCAGGTAGAAATGCCTACCCCTTTCTAAATTCAGGGGTTAACAAAATTTTTATAAGACAACAATTTTAATGTATCATTCTTATAACATTTATAATGCCAGAATATATGCAATAAGTTTCTGATAAAAAAAACGTTTTTAATACAAGCTTTTCTTTCTGACTATACTTTTACCCGACTGCCCGAAGGAGGGTTATTGTAAACTGTTCTTATATCTTCATGCAACTTATATACGTATACCAAGTTTCCAGTAATTTCGAATACTGGAAGTGGATCAAAAATAACTTGCACGATTTGAAGCAAAGAAACAGAAAATACGTGGCGAAGTTAGATAAAAGCTTGTAAAAACAAATTTAAGTGAAAAAACAAATACAGATAGGCTTATGAAGCCAGTTTGTAGGTGCTGGAGAGCGAGCAGCGACGACGAGGTAGACAAAGAAGATGGCGGAAGGATTTAAATGGATGTACAGAGGAGTAGTAAGACATTAAGCTAGACAGATACCTAGTTGTGTAGTTCAAACGGTAAAACCTTTGCCCAGGAACGGGACACTGTAATCTATATCCTAATAAGTAAAAGCTGCAAGTCGTAAAAAAGTTATCCCCTCATGAGCATGGTTCTAAAATTATAAATTTTTATTTACTACTTGCAAGAGGAACTACGTTTTTGCTTCTGAATTTTTGGGTCTGGAATAAATTAACAATGCTGGTCACAAAGACAAATGGATTGTCACCGATACTTCGATGTTTTGCCCAAATTTCAACGGTCACTGTGGGTGGTCGTAAAGAGGTTCCAATGTTAACATCAAAATAAAATTGTACAACAATTTATTTTGTTAAAATAAAATTGTACAACAATTTATTTTGTTGACGCGTACGTGGTTCGATAAACCATTATTTTTTACATTGTACCGCATTCCGATATCTTTTATTTTGATATTACTGCTGTATATTTAAAATAGTAAGAATATAAGTACTTTCCGTCCTTTAAGCGTTAATAAACAAAAACTTTTATTAAAAACAAAATTGCTAATCGATTAACGAAACACAACTGGTTTACGTTATTTTTAATTCACGTTATTAAATTAATCTAAAATAAAATCCAGCAATCATGTAAATCCTTGGCTCAAAGTTACACAATCGAGACTCGTGTACACAAACAATAGCTTTTAATATTTCCCGAAACAGAATGGTCACGCGCCACAGCCTCGGGCCTTTTTATATCGGTACATGGGCACTATTTTCGTGTTTCTTGGCTTACAATTTTTTTTACACTAAATTATGGCATAGACAAGCATTCCGGCATGATTTAAATAAGAGGGCGGCAGATTTCGGCTTGAGATAGTTTTTTTTTTAGTTAGTTGTGTGACACAGGGACGACGCGCTTGTGCAACTATCATAAAATTATGTTCGTAAATATTGTAGATCTATTTAAAAAAAATACTGTCCTCGCATTATAATTTGCCTATACCAAGGGATAGCAAGTTGCAAGTTGAAATTGTAGATTAAAAGTAATTTAGGTAATAACAAACTTAGTTCAGAATCAAGTACTTAAGAGATCTTATTCAAAATTGTTTCAGTGTCATCGTAACTCATGGAAAGCAGTAGTTTCATCATCATCGGCCTATCTTAGTCCACTGCTGGACATAGGCCTCTCCAATTGCACGCCACTGAGCACGATCCTCGGCCTCTCTCATCCAGTTACTGCCAGCTACCCTGCAAAGATCATCGCTCTACCTAGTCTGAGGGCGTTCCACGCCACGCTTGCCGATTCGTTGTCTCCACTCAAGAACTTGTTTACCCCAGCGGTTATCGGTTTTTCGGCTCATATTGGCCGGCCCACTACCACTTCAGTTTGCTTATCCGGTGAGCTATGTCGATGAATTTAGTTCTCTGTCGGATCGCCTCGCCTTTCTGTAGCTCGCTGAGCGACTTTAAATTTGTGGGCCAGCCCAACCATGAGCGTCCACGTCTCGGCACCATATGTCATGACAGGTAGGACGCACTGATTGAGGACTTTCGTCTTCAGGCTCTGTGGAATTGTTTCATGCAGTACTTTATTCATGCAGTAGTTTCAAAACCTTTTTTTTTTGCTTCATCGATAATAATTATACAATAAGTTTTTAGATTATACAGGTTGACCAATCCAAATGGTTCAGTAGGGGGAAGTCAGAGACTATCAGACATAGCGAAATCAGTTTTAGGAACCATAACCATGGCGTCGATTTTATATTTAATAAAAATGGCATTCAAATTTATTTTTAACTCTCATACATAGCCGGGAATCGAACCCGGTCAATATCTCTGTAAACAATGTGATAAATTCTGCACAGTTTTCAGTTTTTTGTTGCTATTGTTGATGGTGAGAATCATAAGTGAAAAGAAACTCATACACACATTGCAAGTTAAATAAAAGCTTGGAAAATGTATTTCTTTTCACTTATGATTCACACTATCAACAATATCATCGAAAAACTGAGCAGTATATATAACATTATTCACAGAGATTTTGACCAGGTTCGATTCGTATGAGAGTTAAAAGAAAAAATTTAAATGCCGTCTTTATTAAATCTAAAATCGAAGCCATGGTTCCTAAGAACAGATTTCTCTATCTCTCATAGTTTCTCACTTTTCCCTACTGACCTGTATAGATTGATCATCCTGTATGTATAATTTAGTGTACGGAAATGCCGTATAGCCGGTTTAATTTAATCTGAGACTGGGTGGAATATTTAGTAAGAGACGAGTGCTCCACGCTCCATGCCTTCCTTTAATAATACTTAAAAAATATGGACTTAATAAATAAATTCAAAATAATATTAAGTATAAAAGTAACTCTCGTTCTAGCAGATTTTATTAAAATTATGATGTTGCAGTTTTTCAGCGTTGTCTGCAAGACACGGCCGTATGTCTCGAACTTTTTTGTAGACAAAAACAGGTTACGTGTGATAGAGATAGAGCAATATACTAGCAGTTGTTTATGTTCCTTCGGGTCAGTAGGGTAAAGAGCTATACCTGCGCTGGAGTGCGTTCTACAGGCAATGGCTATGAAAACGTGTCATTCACATTTGAGAGTTCTAGGTAGGTACTTTTTTTCATAACGTAGGTAAATAATTGGTTGTTTTTTTGCTGAATGTTTTGGTTGACTGTACTTGCATTGTGGTCCAGACTATAAATGTTCTTCTTAATTCTCAATCAATTATAATTGTTTTTTTTTAATTTTCACAATAGAAGTGGGTGAAATTCGACTTGTAAACGAACGCAGTGTGTAATAAAATTGTACGCAATCACATATACATATTTCGAACTGAAATGTATTAAACAGCGTACACTTACCCACTGCGTACGTTTACCTCACATGACTCTAAGGTTTGAGTCGAAGAAAATATTGAAATTAAATTGAGAGCTTGTAAAACTATACTAAGTTCTAGTGATGAAATGAACTGAAAATTGTTACAAATGGTAGTAATGTGGTTTCGGTGAAAATGCACGGAATTACGGTCAGCAAAAAATATAATTCTCCTTCATGCAGTCGGGTAAAAAGTACAATCATTGACAGTGGAGTTTAACTTGAATAAATAATTAAAATTAAATCACATATCTTTTCAAGCATATAGTGTTACAAAAGACGATAATTTTATTTTATTTTCCGATACATTCTGCTTTGATAAACATGGAAAGTTTTTATATTAAAGCTTAACTAAAAATTAAACACACACACAAAAATCACGCCTGTATTCCCAAATAGGGTAGGCAGAGCACACGAAACGTCACGGCTTCGGAGCCATTATTTGCAATTTTAGATTTCAAGTTTGAAAAAAACGGTACAATAGTGACAGGTTGCTAGCCTGTCTCCTACGGTATACCTTAACTTATATCCTTTGTCGCCTCTTACGACATCCACGGAAGAAATGGAGAGGTGTAATTCTAACCCGACACCACACAGGTTAACCAACAAAAAGATTAAAACTACTGTTGTGATAAAAAAAAAACATTTATTGCCACAACTTAAAATTACACATCCTCATCATCATCCCAGCCTATATACGTCCCACTGCAGGGCAGAGGCCTCCTCTCAGAACAAGAGGGCTTGGGCCATAGTTCCCACGCGGGCCCAGTGCGGATTGGGAACTTCACACGCACCATTGAATTGCTTCGCAGGTTTGTGCAGGTTTCCTCACGATGTTTTCCTTCACCGCAAAGCTCGTGGTAAATTTCAAATGTAATTCCGCACATGAATTTCGAAAAACTCACAGGTGCGAGCCGGGGTTTGAACCCACGACCCTCTGCTTGAGAGGCGATAGGTCAAACCACTAGGCCACCACGGCTTCATCCACTAGGCCAGCACGGCTTCAAAAATTACACATTGTTAAAAAAATAAAAAAATGTGGGAGAAAAATAAAAAGTTGGGACAATGGGTCCCCCAGTCTCAGCAATGCTGGGCTAGATTGCCCGGCGCTGGTTTAGACTGGTCCCTGTGCGGACTACGGCCGGTCGCAGCGCTTCTCACATTCCAATACTGGATAAGCCAAAATTATCACAATTTTATACGGTTTTAACAATAAAAGTTCCTTATTTCTTATTTCAACTAGTAGATCCAATGGATTACGCGTGCGGAGCCACGGGTAAAGCTAGTTTATAATAATAATAAATATCATGGGACACTTGACACCAATTGACCTAGTCCCAAACTAAGCAAATGTACTATGGATACTAGGCAACGGATAAACATACTTATATAAATAAATACATACTTAAATACATAATAAACATCCAAGACCCGAGAGCAAACATTCGTATTATTCATACAAATATCTGCCCCGGGCGGCAATCGAACCCGGGACCTCAAGCTTCGTAGCCAGGTTCTCTAACCACTTGGCCATCCAGTCGTCTATAATAGCAGATAATATCGAGCCGAAGGTCAATAAACAAACATCGCAACTCCATAAATCATAGTGAATAAACACCACTAATGATGCTGTAGTAACCAGAATGAGTATTTGGACAAAGGAATATTATTATGGCGTCGCAAATTATAAATCGCATTTGCATCGGAGACACGCAGATTAGATCTGGATCTTATTTGGATTAAAATACTATAGGTTTAGTTCATGTGCGAAATTACATTTGAAATTTACCACGAGCTTTACGGTGAAGGAAAACATCGTGAGGAAACCTGCACAAACCTGCGAAGCAATTCAATGGTGTGTGTGAAGTTCCACATTGGGACGTTTATAGGCTGGGATTATTTTTTATTTTATTAGGGTAGATTACAATACAAATATTACAAGTTTTTATGTATGTACTTATATTTAATATAAAATAAAAATCAAAATAAACATTTTTAGTTTAACATGTTGATGTACATTAGGTACTTTCAATGTAATATTTGGACGCCTATAGGCGTAGGTACAGCCCATCAACGTGTTAAGTATATCAGTCAGCCGGCAAAGCCAACTATAATGTTATTGGTCCCCGCGATAAAGGCAAGCCTAAATAGTGCGCGTACCAAAGTTATCTCAGAACTTGTTTATTTATTTTAGATTGTATATGCATGTTAGACATGAAGCTAACATTTATTTAAGAAAAAAACTGTTTAATTTTGAAGACACCCATCGTTTAATAAAAATATTTTTTATTTGTCTATGTCATTTAACTGACAACTTGTTTTTTTATTGAAATTCCGGGATTTCGCAAAGATTGCATCGTTAAACATTAACATTGAGACTCGCGTCAAACTCAATTTCTCTAATCCTAGCGGTTAGTTTTGTAACTTTGGCCGTGTCAATATCTTTGCACTTGACTGTAATCAACAAACTCACACAAACTTTTTAAGTTGTTAAGTTTGTTGATTTCTTTGTGGAGCAACCGCTCGTAAATTACGGTTGCGCGGATTTAAATAAAATGAAAATACAAACTGAAATATAGATGCACAGAAAAACCAGAAAAATAAGACCATCGCTGGGAATCGAACCCAGGTCCTCGGTATTCCGTACCGCGTGCTATACCGCTACACCACTGATGGTCAACAGTACAGACACGAATTTCCCCTATGCACCTCATATCTCAGCTTGTTTGTTTCTTATGTTAGCCACTTAACGCACGCTAGCGACATCTATACCGTAGCCCTCATACGTAGCCCCATTTTACGGGATGACCGTAAAAGTAAAAATTTGGAATTGAAATAAAAAATACAAAAAGATTCCAAAAAAACCAATCTTAATTTAAATAAAATGTTTGCACATAGAATGTAATTTTTTTTAATCACCTAGAGACGAATATAAAATACTTTTCATCTCGGAACATTGTGTATTTCGCGCGAGATACGCAAGCATAGTCACGGGTGGCAATAACTCATCATTACATAAACATAGAAAATGTACGATTTTAATGGTAGGCGTGTATTGGTGTCAATGTGTTAGGTACAGTCGGATTCACTATCAAATTTTGTTATTAAAGTTTAGTAAAATTATGAAGACCTTTACCGCTTCGCTCTCTTGAGATTTGACAATTTAAATAAAGAGTTTTTAATGATTCATGGTTATTTTTAATCGATCCAACAGTGATCATGATGCATGCGCCTGCGACGAAATATCGGGAGCTCATTATAGGTAGCTACGGTAAGTATAAATTTCATAACAAAAATCATCATCATCATGGCGGCCTTTTGGTTATCCCATCTTGGATGTAGGCCTCTTCCCTCTTCTTCCACTCTTGGCGATCTTGTGCCCGTCTCATCCATTCTCGACTTCCGTGCCTTCGAATGTCGTCCATCCAGCGCTGCGATGGTCTACCGCGCCCCCGAGTATCCGCTCTGGGTCTCCATTCAAAGACTGGTCTTGTCCAGAAACCCTCGTCCATTCTCGCAATGTGTCCCGCCCATGTCATAACAAAAATGTCTCGATGAAGTACTGCGTTTCTTTTTCTTTGAACTACCCGCATATGATCTTGATTTTGTACCTTACTCGTAACACATCGACACGCAGACTTGCCATGGAACTCAATCGATGGCCATTGGCCAGGCCTGAACCCAAAGTGTAATGGTCGGTTTTTACACTTTATTTTCGGGGTGCTTATAATATATCTAAACCTTATTTAATAATCAGTAACATCGTTGCATTAAGCCTATTTTTAAGTCATATTTTGTAGATTCTCAATAAACAAGAATGACTGTACGCACTTAAGATTCCAACGGCCGTCTGTCATGTCGTAACCAACACACCAACGTTACATTACCATAACAATCAGAAAATGGACCGTTAATCGTCGAATTAAACGACAAATATATGGAAAATAGGCGAAATCCTACACAACACTATCGACGAAGGTCGTAAATTGGCTGACTACGTGCACGCCTATGCCCTCTCGTTTTATGGGCGTTAAAAAGTTGGACACCATGTTTAGTGGTGTTTCGTAACTCTTTAAAACGCAACGAATAGCCGACCATCTTTAACGGGTTTGCATCATGGCTTTTTAGATTGAATTTTACGGATGTGGCCGTTTTATTCAGAATGTATTATCAACTAGGAATTCTCAATATGCTTGGGCATTTCTAACTTTTTGTTGTATCCAATTGTGCCGTCTACTTTTCAGGATAAATAAGTACAATTTAGGGCTGTCAAAGTCAAGACTATGCAAAACCTTCCGTGCTCCACCTGTACCACAAAAAATACAAATCTCGTACCTCGTCGTCGTCGTCGTCGTCGTGTCTCGTCGTTGTACTCGTGCTATTTACTAGCTCGTAGGACATTGTCACTTACCCAATATGGTTTTTTGTTGAGGTGCGGAACCCTAAATATCGGACTATATTATTACTGTCATGCATTTAACTCGTACTAAATCATCAGCTAAACTAATTTACGATTTTTTAACGAACACTATTCTCAATAACACAAACTATAAAAGTAAGCCTTAGGGCATATGAATTTAGGTAAATCTCACATCTTGGCTGTATATTTTAAATTAAATTAATTTGTATCTGCACTGGTAAAGAAATGAATTAATAGCTATTATTTGGATTTTTTACATATATACTTGAAATAATAATATACGATACCTACTCAAATCTAATTACATGTATAAATACATGTAATGAGCGGCAGTAAATTAAAACTTTAAAACTAGTTACAAAGTACGTCTATTATAAACTTAAACTATTACTTTAATTGTTTGGTTTGTCAATTTGCTTGAAAATTTGTTTTGCATTTCTATTACTTGTAACGTACTTAACGCTTTCGCGACCAACAACATTTTTTTTATTTCTTTACGAGTGAAAACTGCTTTGGCTTATGTATCAGCTAAGTTATATATTCATATTCAACTGTGTTACGCAGTTGTCTCACCGCCAGCGAGGAAACGATTGGCTATCGACTATTTTCTCGCTCAAGAAACGAACAAAAGATATAAGATCCTGTGTGAGTAAAAGAGACACACATATTAATAGTTGATCGCTGGCTGTTCACGCTGTCGGCGAGAACTCGCTCTTACATCTTTTGTCGCAGCGACAAGAGCTATAAAACTCGCTGAGCTATAGATACTCGCTCAGCGATGTCAGCTTGGCGGCCGCCCCGCACGAGCGAGTCGAGTGGAGCGAGTAATCGCCCGTCGTGCTCGAACACTCGCTTTTCACTGCTCGCCCACTCGTTTCTAGTTACTCGCTCTGCTCGCTTCTCACTCATCGTCGGCGGTGGGACAAGTGCCTTAGAAAGGTATTTTGATTTGCGCGTAAACATAATTATGCTGTTAAAGCTTGATAATGCGAACTATCGACCGATTTTTTTAAGTAAATATATCGGAATTATTAGAGTTGACATAGATTTCTGTGTACCAACGTGTAGTAACGCCAAACGGCGTATAGAAAATAATTTTAATAAGAGACAGATTTGTAGATTTGTGAAAAAAACACTATTCAATTTGCAACCAAATCCTTTTCTGCTAAACTATAGGACATGGCCAATTCAGGAGTAGTCAAATGCCATATCGTAAAGTATACATTATCTCCTAAAACGTGACGGAGAAGTCTACGTCAATCCAATTCCAGTTGTAAGTCCTTTGTATGTACACAGCTTTAATAACCCATTAGAGACCTGTTTGACATGTGGGACCCTAATAACAATCATTTAACCACCAGTACAATGTCAATTAATTTACGAAAGGTGCATTCTACGTTCGATGTCTTGTTCTTGTTGGTTTTTAATTAAAATCGTCAACAGAATTTTTAATTTTAAATATGAAACGAAAAGCGTGCGTACTCGTATAAAGAGAAGCTCGTATATTTTAAATATTATTTGAATCGGAAATCATTGGGATATAAACTTGTACAAAGATAGGCTTATGTAATGGCAACATCGCCTGTGGAAAACAAAAAAAATACGATATGTGACGTGATATGAACTATTTGCTAAAAGCTGCAACCTCCTTCCTCGTCAGCCTCTAGCTTTACTTCTGCTTTCATGTCATTGTCAATCAGGATTTCTCCGATAAATGTCGTACAATTTTATGTTTATTAAAACCTAAATACTACAGGTTTCCTTATTATTTCAAAATTAAATCAATTGGATGACGGCGTTTTATTTTATTTTACTGAGGGAATTAATAGATAGAGCTCAAATAATTAAATAACTAATGAAAAAAACGAGTCTTGGATTTATTGAAATAAAGGAAGAAATAAATATTTTTATAATTTTAAAGTGACATGTTAGGTACCTATATCGAGGGTATTCTGGCAGAACCGGATAAGAGCACAAAATTTATTTACTTATACGGTCTTATATCTAGATAAATAAAGCAGAAAAAATTGAGTATGCCTATGTATGTAACTATTTTTTTTAATCTTGCACTTATTCTGTTTTACCAGAATGCCCTCGATATTTAGTTAAGGTATCATAAATAAGTTTTTTTTGTCTTCTTTTTACCTGTTAATTTCATATCTTTTATGCTATTTTGTGTATAGTTGTTAATAAATACCTACTCTAACTTCAATAAAATTGACCTAATAAAGAAACCCATAAAATCTAATTCTCGATATAACATGCAACTTACACGCAAACAGCCCTTTAACAGTTGTGCATCCAAATTCCCATTTAGGGTAGAAGTGCCGTTTTTGGCCAGTTGTCATTTGAAGTAATATATAATAGAATAGAATAGAATAGAATACGTTTATTTGTGGAACATAGGTGTACATAATCGAACTTAAAAGCATAACATTCAGGAATCTCTATGTTTTGCCAGTAGGCATACAAATATTTCTGTTTTCCTTTAACAAGTCATAACCTAAGTCTAAATACAATTAGTATAAAAAGTTGTATTATTAAAGCAATATGTTTAGTGAGTTTTCAAAAGTTTATACTGAAACGATTATAGTTTGTAATGTTTAATTACTATAAATTTATTTCAAACGTATATTTAAGCTACAAATGGCTATAAACGGTACAGTGGCCACAAACGGTACTTCTACTTCCGAAATGAAAGAATGTTTAGCGGCTTTTTCTTGGTACCTACATCCGCAATTCCGCATGCCATACAATTTCGTCGCAGGCGCACAAAAACGTCTAGACCACCCACGTCGCAGAAGCCTGGATGTCCTTGATGGCTGATTGTTGATAAATACATTTTGATCTCGTAATTTAAGAGTAGATAATTTGAACAGATAAATGAGACAACTTTAAGTTAATTTTATCAAAGCTAGGTAGATTCCTGGGCAGTAAAAATGTTTGTGTGCGTGTTTATATGTTTCTCCGTCTTTCACGTCGAAACGGAGCGACGGATCAGCGTTATTTTTGGCATAAAGATAGTTTATGGGCCAGAGAGTGATATGGGCTACTTTTTAACCAGGAAAAATGCACAGTTCCCGAGGAAACAGCGCGTGATAACCGAATTCCACGCGGGCAAAGCCGCGGGCAAAAGCTAGTAATAATCTATTTACGAGTAGGTAATCTGTAGAGTATTAGTCCGAGAGCTGGCACCAATTTTTGGGTAGGTACTTGAGGCAAGCTGCATACTTGTCACATACCTCTCTTATTATAGCACAACACAGCACTGTAGACCTGGCTGGTAAATATCGGGGATAAATCAACCCCTAAATTTAAAAAAAATGTAAAGAATTAAAAAAAAGTCAGACTATTTAGTCTAGACTTTAATATTGCAAGGCGCGTGCAAAAATATTTTGCAAAAAATATAAAAAATGTATTTATTTGAGGCAACTTGAAATTTCAATAGGGTATTATTTATAACTAAAAAATAAGATGTTGGATCACCTGGAAGGTAGAAAGTCCCACCATTTTTTAATTTGAGTACAATAAGGAAGAATTTCGCGTACTATATTAGCGACAGTTAGGCGGACATTTCCAAGCATATTGGAGAAAAACAGATTTAACAATTGGAAAGGATAATTCACTAAAGCTATCGTATTAGTATCTTTGCTTAGTTTCCTAGTTTTGACAATAACAAGTGGTCACCGGCCATTTTGCGATATCTAAGACATTCACCGCTATCTCTGTGAGTTATGAGACGTAGGTTGCCAGCAAACCCACATAATTTCATTGCAGGTAAAGATTAGGCATAGGCATAGTTAACAAGTACAAAAAACCTTTTTTTTTCAGTTTTCATGCTCGTAAAGTTCGAATTTATGCTGGATCTAAGCGACATAAATTACTTTTTATGCTCTAGTCTAGTGCAGTAAAATGCATGAAAAATGAAAGGTATATAGAAAGTGAACAATTAATTGTTTCCACTGTTGCTATTACATTTCCTCGCAAACGAAATGAAGGCAGAGTGTAAAACTCGAGCATTTCGAGCACCCACTTTTCTCTCGACGTGTCTATCCACCCTCGCCGTAGCGGCTCGGGTGGCTATATTAAACGGCTTGGGTAAAATGACTCGTTTTATGCTCTTGTTGTACAATCTACTATTAGAATCTCATTTTTTACCCCAGATGCAAAAAAGGGGTGTTATAAGTTTGACGGCAATGTATTTCAGCCGTTATATGTTTCAGCCGTTTATCAGATATTTGAACTTTTAAATTAAAATGTCGAGGGTTTTTTTTGTTGGTTAGGTTAGGTGTGTAATGTTTGTTATAAGAACGATTTGCGAATTTTCATTTATCATAACAAAAAATATCAGAATTTCAATCTGTCGAAATATTGAGTACGTATTGTTACAATATGTATATTATAAACAAATTGCCGAATTTCTAATATCATATTTTTCAATTAGCATAATTGTCTTATGCATATTAAAGTACTGTATAATATATAAACATCGAGGATAATGATCGAAAAGTATAAAACACCTGACAAAAATCCAACAGTAAAGATCATTTGTGAAGCAATTTTATCTGGGCTGCTATAAAAAAAAAACCTAACATCGAAGGCTAAGGCGGGAGCTACGCTCCGCTTTGCTGCCTTAGCCTTCTAAACCCAACCTATCAGAGTCGCTTCTGCTCCGAATCGTCTTGCTCGCACAAATCAAATGTTTTTTTGCATTTGGCACGCATGATGTTATACTTACCGTCTAATCATTATTTTAAATGTTGGTATAGATTTTAACAATTATATGATTAACCGAATATTCAAAATGAAATTATTGAATATAAGCATTATAGCAATTGTTGTTACGACTAATTAATGTTATTTTTTTATGCTCAATGAATATTATGATTCTTGAACGTAATAAAATGAAATTATGCTAAAAGTTTGTATGACGATTGAACGGCACCTGGTTAGGTTTATAATGCAAGTTCTTTTGCTGACTATGCTTTTTGTTAACTGCATTCATCTAACCTACACATACATAGCAAATTTGAAGTGAATCCGACCACTGGAATTGGGTCAGATTTAACTTGCAAAATTCGACCTAAACAAACACTGAAGGCTAAATAAAAGCTTCTAAAAACAGATTCTGAGAGGAGGCCTGTGCCCAGCAGTAGGACTTACATAGGCTAGGCTGATAATAATGATGTCACTCCGCATGTCTTATTTTTTTAAGCAATTGAATTTCGTTACCCATTTTAGGCCTAGCACAATTTCTTGTACAGTGCAATGGGTGGTCACAATGAAACTGGTACCTCTCACACCGCGGTTGGCTAAACGACGAAATCATTCAATGAATTTCATGTAGCTGTGCGTAATTGGCGATTGGTGGTAAAAAGTTACCGTCGCTTTATGGAAGCGTGCGATAGACGCGAACGTAAGTCGGTATTTCTTATCGATGACTCGTCTTGTATCGATGTTTCTGAACCATGAAAATCGAGACCCCACTCCGGCTGCGCACCAAGACTTGAAAATGCGTTTATTGTGGAATCATAGGTTCTCTTAATTATCGCCGAACATATTTATCCAAACAGTTCCTGTGGATAAACATTTTTTTTAAGTACGTCAGGATTGTTAAAAAACCAACTTTACTTTACTACAGGATAACCTTGAAATATATCCTGAATAGTTTACAGTTTCAGAAAAAAAAAACTTGGAGAATGAATTCTTTTGGGAAAATATTGTTGGCAAAAAGCCTGGATCTCTAGTATTAGTATCTTTGCCGAATGCATTCGAATCACTGGGCAAAAACTCCCATCCTATTTCACCCAATTCGATCAAATTTTGCGGTAAGTAATGACGCGTGGAAAAAAAAAGAGTAGTCTTTCTCAGAAATAAGGCACATAACAGACTATAAAACGGTTCACGAATGTTTCGCAACTAACGTTTGGCAACCTGTGCCCTTAGTGTAAGTTTTCGGTTACAAAATACGTCTCGATCGCGTTCGCGTTAAAATCGTAATTTGTATGGAAACGAACATCGCAAACGTTCCACTAGAGGCGCTGTTCGTGTTTCCATACAAATTGAGATTTTAACGCGAACGCGATCGAGACGTATTTTGTAATCGAAAACTTACACTAAGGGTACTGATTCATTTCGAAACTTTTCATTTCGCAACTGTTTAATATTTCTGAAATCGTAAATATTTCAGGATTTTTATAAAACTAACCTAACCAAAAGGGATCAACACGATAGCCCTGAAATAAATCCTGAAATATTTAGAGTTTTAGAGTTTGCGAAATGAAAGTTGCGAAATGAATCAGATTGCCAAACGTTAGTTTCGTAACGAACGGATAACGACTAAAACAACGTTTTATTCCAACAGTATCGACATTAACCCCTTACTAGCGGGACCGGGTCATAAACGAGCGGCAAAAAGCCCTGCGCTCGCGACATGAGCGCGGCAAAAACACGTCGCGCGAGTAAACCACGGCAACCGGACATAGCCGTAGCGTTAATGTGGTAAAAACAAGCCAGTGTTGCCAACTGTTCAAATTATCTTCACGACAAGATTATAAATATAGTTTCGCTAATATAACAACACTATTAAAATTAACAAAAAAGCTTTGCAAAATCTCACAAAGTATTTGGAAATAAAATAAAATGCAACAAAATAACTCTTTAATGCACACCAACATATAGTAGGGCATTTTTACTTTAAATGACGTAACCTATATTTTTTTTCATAATTGGGTAATCCTGGTTCTCCGTACTCAGAATCACGACCACAATTCATTTTGACGAGGAAAAAAAAACGTGCCCAATTTTCCATAAAAATTTTACTTGTCCATTTCGTAACGACCCATATAAACTATATGAAACAAAAGTCACAAAACTGACAAAAAAAATAGGGACACTTTTTTTTCTTCGTTTAAATCAATAGTAGGTACTGCAGCATTACAACGCTGCATGCGAGTTGCTTGTTGCATACTTTTGTTCTTTTTCCAAGCATTTTTACTGGCCGGTTGTGTGCTGGCAGTTAACTCTTTATATTACACATTTGGTTTCTGATTTGAAATTTGAAATTTGAATTCTTTGTTTCGTGGGTTCGACTGATGTTTTTGTTTTTGGCCTCTATTCTTTGATCACATGTTGGATAGCGCAGAGCTCTCGCCTGAGTTGGAATTTTGATCTAAAAAATATTCTGCAACCAGTTTTTCCTTGATGTTTCCGTGATTGATAAAAGTCAGTACAAGTGATTTTACCAATTGTGTGTGGCCGCTTGTGCCGCAAGATGTTAAGCGTTTGCCCGCTTCTTTTCTGCTGCACGCCCGTGTGACTGGGCGTTTTAACAATTTCTCCGATACTGCCGATTTTCATCGGGTAAGTTTTGATTCCGTGGTTGTCTAGGGACGTGTTAGTTTGGGTCTTTTCCTTGTTGTGGGCTAATTAAAATTCTCTTTTCAGTCCTACCTATACCCCTACTAACATCCTGATCTACCACCTACTCGTGATGGGTGTCGCCATGTGGTTATTATCCGCACGTTTAATCTCGGGAGACTGGAGCGTGTGACGTCTACTGCTCCGTGGGATCCGTTAGCGTGGAGGTTCAGAAGAGCCTTTAGCTGTATATCAGTCGTTAATTAGCGATTACTGCGGAACCTTCCTTGCACAATGAGCGAGTCGCTGGACTTGATCACCGACCGTTCGATTGGTTAAGGCGACGATTTAAACTTGATATAAAGCTAGAGTTCTGAGGGGGTTGTATTTGAATAACAGCAATGGACAAAATATCGAAATTTAGGATACCAAACGATATGTCGGCGGCCGATCGTAAAATCCGCCAGATCACGAAATTTCTAGGCATATCGTGAAATGGCGCCGTTATTATATAATTATGAGACGTTTCCTAACCAACTTTCGCCGTCATGTTGTCATGTATGCGCTTGAAATTCCGTTCCTGACACAATTCTATTACGGTAGGTAATGGCATGATAACTAATGATAAAATGTAGTGGGTTGAGACCTTTACTCGTTTACTGCGCTGCTCGCTAACTGCCATTTACAATTTTAATTTTATTTTCTGTATATACAGGCTCACTTAAAATTATTTATACCTAAGCGAGTGAGCGAAAGGAGCGAGCAAGATGGCTCGGGGCAGAGGCAACTTGGACCTTTATGCTTAAGTTTTCCACCTATACCTATACAGTTTTGCACTTTATCAACTGTCAAAACCAGCGCTGCGGCTTGCCGTGGCAACACGCTGAGTATGGCCCTTTTTGCTTCAATGTTTCTTTTCTTTCTTCTTATTTAGTATGTAAGTAGTAATTTAGTAGTATGTAAGTGTAGAAAAAAATATTGTTGGGTGTAACAGAATAACTTTAACGCCACACAACCGTCTAAGGTGAGTTGCAGATGAAACAACGTTTTTATTGTCAGATATTTATGGGGAATCTAACAACGTTTTATAAACTACGTTCTAAATTGTTACAATTACAATGTTTTCTATATTGTCGTTGCAACTACAAAAACATTGCGCTATTAACAACAGAACTTTTGTCACTTCAAATCGAAGCTTGTGCTTTTAACAATAGAATTATTGTCACTACAAATCGAACTTTGTGCTCTTAACAACAGAAATTTTGTCACTGCAAATTGAACTTTGTGCTTTTAACAACAGAACTTTTGTCATTACAAACCCAACTTTGTGCTTTTAACAATAGAACTTTTGTCATTATAAATCAAACTTGGTGCTTTTAACAATGGACCTCTTGGGGTCAATGGGGTCACTAGCGGAAAACGTAACTTGTCCATCCCAGACCAGTACAACTTAGAAACTAGAGAAGAGTCCTCCCAGGACTGACAGGAGGGGCACGCTGTCACCGAACGTCAACAGGGGCCTGTTGCATAACAAAGTACAACTAATATTACAAGCGGAACTCTCGCTTCAGTTATACCGGGTGTTTCCTGTAACACGAGCAAATAATTAAAACATAGATCATACTACAAGTATTTACCCAGTAATTTATCTTTTAAATGTGCAAGGCCAGCACCCTCTAGGAACTTGTCTAATTCCATTTCAATTTTGTTTTACCTCAGACTCTACCTCACTACGCCGTTTCAATTTACAAATGAACGAGAATTTGATGAGACAGCGACAACATTGTACCCCTCCCCGCTACCGCTTCATAACCCGCGTTTTGTTATTCCAACATAGTTAATTTGTACATTGCCAATTTGACAATATTACTACTTATTCTGGAGCAAAGGTACTTTGTTAAGAAATTACCTTTGTCGTTGTATTAATAGTAATTTTGTACATGTCAATTTGACAATATAACTGTTGACTTTGATACAATGTTACTTTGTTAGAAAGTTGTTTTGATTCTTTATTAATGTTTAACTGTGTTACGTCTGCAAAATACTGTTGTCAAACCAACTAACCCAAAAAATGTTTTTACCGTAGCAAATTGCAAGTTGTTTATAACACAGTAAACGCTTGACAATAAAAAACGCTGTACAAGTACCTAAGTTGGCTTTTTTATTACGACAACACTTATAGTGTTCACAACAACAACAAAAATGGCAAAGCGTTTATTGTGACTTTGTTAGCCGTTTTTTTTTCTCAGTGTGTGTTGTCTTATTTTAAATGCCGGGGCAGATATTTGTATGAATAATACGAATGTTTGCTCTAGGGTCTTGGATGTTTAATATGTATTTAAGTATGTATTTAATTATATAAATATGTTTATCCGTTGCCTAGTATCCATAGTACAGCTTTGCTTAGTTTGGGACTAGGTCAATTGGTGTCAAGTGTCCCATGATGAATGGTATTTTTTTTTCTGTGCCGAATTTTGCCAAATAAATTTATTTATTTCTTTCTTTCAAAACCTGAAAACGTCACATAGACGCATCTTAAAGCTTTCCCTTAATAATAACGTAATTTCAAAGCCTAGAGATAACAGTAAACAATTTATTAACCTCCGACCTGGCTGCAGTAAATACCGCGACCCGGCGAGGTGTGAGCCACCTGCGTCTGCGACTCTCAGTAGCCACAGTATAAATCCAGTGTATAATCTACAGATAACTGTTTGGGGGAGAACCTCGAGTGGCGATCACGAATCGGAAGAAGCGTTGGCAGATCCCCCATTAGGTGGACTGATGACATCGCGAATGTTGGACCGGTGGATGCAAGTGGCAATTGTGGTTCACTGTGGCGTTCTGAGGGGGAGGCCTCTGTTCAGTAGAGGACATCTTCCGGCTGATGACAATGATGATGTTATGTACAAACTCGTTCAAGCACTGTCACCCTTAGCGCTTCATTAAGAAAATCATTTACAAGACACAACTAGTTGCTTCATATGTGTCCGGTTGTGAATAGACATAGCATTGGATGAAATCAACGCAACTCGTTTGTCTACTACTACTCTATAAGTAAAATAACAATGTATTTGTAAACACAAAGAAGAAAAAAAAGCAAACCAAACTATGGTATTGTGATAGTCCGTGGGCAACGATGGCTACTGGTCTACTAACGTGCGAGTCAGCACGCCAATGCTTGCAAGGGCGCGTTGTTTGTAGATTACTTACTGTACTTTATTTATGTTTTCGACTCCATTTCTCAATTGTAGGCGCGGTGATATATGGACACAAAATAGATAGGAAATTAGTTAGAAAGTGGGTGCCGTCACTACCATGTGAACAGTTAACTTTTCAGAAGCTTCTCTTGGCATCAGCATATTTCAGACAATAAAGTGTCTATGAGAGTTTGAAATAGCTGTCTTGATGTTGGATTCGTTTGGACAAAATTGTCAGTGCCACCTGTGACCTGTCACTTTCAGGAAGTAGAGGCGGCCTATTCCTGAGATTCACTAAGAGAACTTTAAGGAGATAAATGTCCTCACAGAAGCTACTCAGTAGTGATATTGTATACACACAAGAATATCAAGTCCTTTAAGAAAATGTCGGACATAACTACATGAGATCGACACTCGAAATAAGCCCAAGCTTGTCGTCCCTTTTTCGTCTACGGAAAGTAAGCAAATCTTTCGTGGGAAACTGCGTGAGATTTTACAATGTTCCTGTAGAAGCATGGAAAATGCCACACAACGCTTTCAAAGAATATATAAAGAGTGCACTCCTGAAGAAAGCATAATACATACCAGCATATATGTACAAGCGGTAACAGAAACATGTTAATCAATGCGGAAATTCTGACGAGAACTATGTAACTCTAAGTTATTCGTAAAAAAGGTACGATTTTTTCATCACAGCTAAAAGTCAAAATATAGACTCAGTTAAAAGAGCAAAACAGTAGCAAATAAATTAATAAAAATTTTTTTTTTTACTTGCTTTCAAATCAAATCCGAAGTCCGCCTTTTAACACCTTAATTTTTCTGTGACCTTTTTTGTACAATAAAGAGTATAAACAAATAAATTAATAATAATTATTATTGGAATAAACATTTTGCATCTCTCCTATTTAATTTGCGCTGAATATTTTTTAGTGTGTGAATATTAGTCCAATACATACATGCAATTTATTCTTTATAATTTGGATATATGTCTTTGTGCGTTAAAAATACAAGTAAAAAAATATGGACAGCAAAATTAAATTACGTCAAATCGGATGTCATAACAAATACAATAAAAATTCGCAACACTGTCAGTTCGGTTCACTCAGTAAATTAAATTAAAAATACAACACACATGAAGTTATAATCGATTCGGTGCTTCAAAAAGCTCTCATCAAATATCAAAATCAATCGAAAAGACAGTCGCTTGACGCATTTTTGAAAAAACTTGTGGATCCGATCATCTCTTCGAATTAATAGATACGTCATTTGGCTTCACGGTGTTGAATACGAAATTTAAAATTCGAAAATGCCGAAAAAACGTCGTTTTAACGGACGTTTTGGGTTTAAAAAAAACACAAGGTGCGGACTTGAGAGCGGGTATTGGGCAGTATACACCTGCTTTTTTTGTTTTTTTACGCGTTATTCACGAAATTGAAACAGGTGTAGCTATTATCGGATAGTTATTTATTCTAACAGATATGTTGGGGCTAATTAAAATAAAGTTATGGCCTCGGGAACATGTTATATCAATTGTGAATGCAGTTTACGACTAGACGACGCTCCGTGGTTAATCTGTTGTATAAATCTAATTCCGAATTACTTCCTTACTTCTGTAAAATGCACCCAAATGGGAGATTTTTAAAACAATAAACCGATAGCATTTCTTTTTTATTTTAAACCTTAGTGGGGATCATGCTAACATTAACATAAATATATACTTAGTAGTGTAAACATATAAATATGAGATTAATAGTAGTTTCGTACTAAATATCAAGCTTTTTATATTGAACAGAAAATATAATCTGTCACTTTAAATTACTACAATTATACTTACTACAATATATACAAAAATAACAAATATGTCATTACAAAAGCGAAAAAAAACACTATCGCAAATTTCAATAAAATAATTCCTTTTGCAAAAAATTTAAACCTAAAGTGAAAGACTGTTAAGTTATTTTAGTAAACTATTTAGTATTTTAATAGATACTGCATTATAAATTTTTATCTTGAATGTACCTATTTCTAACGCAAACGAAGCCGCAGGTTAAAGCTTGTGAATAAATTCAAAAATGTTAACACCTTTTTTTCTATTTAATTAAACTGCATTATATGGATTGGTAATTATAAGACAGTGACTACTCGAGTGTTTTTATAAGTATGAAAGCGAATGTTGTAAATGTCAATTATAAAGCCAGTTAAAATGACGATTGGTAAAAAATGAATGTAAAAACTACACGTTGTTTCGGTCCGCCTATTGATGGACAAAATAATGAGAACCGTTGTTAATACTTATGTTATTTCTGTTTTAATTGGCGGCATCTATGCTTAATCAAAAGCGCAAGCGTTAATAAAATAATTTCCTTGCACAAAAACTTATAAAATTAAAAGCTTATGGAATAAATAATGAAGTTTATAAATAAATGTCTATTGAAACAATTTATAAATAATGAAGTTAATTATTATAGTTAAAATGACATTATTGAAACAATTATTACCTATGTGAAATAGTTTGTATATAAACGGAACCCTTAAAAAGTCACGGCATAATTTATACAATTAAGGTAAATTCGGTAAATAAATAAAAATACTTTGTTTTTCATAATAAAATAAAATTAAATACAAACTTTACTTTTTGCTGTCTTTCAAATTTAGGTATATTCATAATCCGCAATTATTTATACTTGTACTAGTATTCGACTGGCTTGAACCCAATAGTGGAACGTGGTCATAAATCGGCCGGCAGTGTGCGTAGGGTGGATGGAATTGCAGTCAACTGCATTGCGTTACGCATTGCAGTTAAGTTCAGTTTCTGAATCCTTTTCCATGTTCATTCTAGGTCTACTTCGGACTGTTGTTTGATCCTTTTATTTTTGTATATTTTTGATTAGGTAATAATTAGTTAAACTCGAATTAAAGTGCGAAAGTAAAGTCATCATCATAACCATCATCATCATCAGCCGGAAGACGTCCACTGCTGAACAAAGGCCTCCCCTTAGAACGCCACAATGAACGACAACTCGCCAATTGCATCCACCGTATCCCGCTACTCTCACGATGTCGTCAGTCCACCTGGTGGGAGGCCTGCCAACGCTTCGTCTTCCGGTTCATGGTCGCCACTCGAGGACTTTTCTCCCCCAACGGTTATCTGTTCTTCGAGCGATATGGCCCGCTCATTGCCACATCAACTTTTTCCAGCTATGTCGGTGACTTTAGTTCTTCGACGCATTTCCGTATTCCGGATTCTATCGCGCAAAGAAACGTAAAGTGGTTTATAATATTTTATTGTTTAAAAAAAAATCATTAATCTTTTTCTGATAATCTGTTGGCTGTATTTGCATTGTCATTAAAACTACCATTTCGCACCAAGTTTCAATTCGACGCTATTAACAGTTCAAGAGTTTTATCCTGCAGAGACGATCTTGATCGGACCATAAGAATTAATACTTAATTTATCGTGTTTATAATGATGAGGCCTTATTCCATGATATAAAAAGTGTTTTGTAATAAATTAAAAGACTGAGTGCTGGTCTCTGTAGTTCCCATCATTAATTTAATGTCATAAGCAATATACTTAGAGGTGACAGCAGGGTGACATGTATTG
Organism: Choristoneura fumiferana; assembly: GCF_025370935.1. NCBI lineage: Eukaryota > Metazoa > Arthropoda > Insecta > Lepidoptera > Tortricidae > Choristoneura > Choristoneura fumiferana. The sequence goes on along the minus strand of NC_133479.1, from coordinate 4,807,788 downwards.
GGCGTTAGCATGTCAAGCACTGGGACGTATACCTTGCGGTCTCATATAACCAATGCCACTGTTGTTTTATAAATGAACTAGCGACCAGCTCCGGCTTCGCACGGGTGTAATGCTGATACTGCAGTACCGCCGCAACCGCTATGTCCCTGCATTTTAAATCTATAATATATCTTCCAAAATATTTATTTGAATTATATGCTGTGAATGGCCATATTGATCTATTTAAGGTACTTAATTGGATAAGGATTAATGCTGTATTGCTTAAAATCGCTTTGTAAATAAGCCATTATTTAATTTATTAAAAGATATTGTAACGGATAACTCACGTCTTAAACCGAGTTTAGCTCGACATGTTATTATTTGATTATTTAATTTTCTCGTAAAATCGGTCAAGCCGTTTCGAAAGAGTTTGGTCACAAACATATTTGACCCGAAAATTTTATATATTAGCTTGATGTTAGCAACAAAGTTAGGTAAAAAGTTAAAAGGTTAAAAGTTAGGTATTCAAAAGCAACAAGAATTTTTCTTAATTAATAAAATGTCTTTGTTTGCAAGTCATATACACATTTATAACTGTTTTTTTTAAATCAAACTTCCCCTGCCAGTATGCAATTAAAATAG
>NC_133479.1:4755131-4807067 GCF_025370935.1 Choristoneura fumiferana | reverse complement strand
TTTGGAAGTTGATAATTGTAAAGCCACGCCATTTGTCTATATTGTTCTAATATTAGAATTTACTTTTTTCAAGTTTCTTAATGCTCGGTGTGAAAAGTTGATGAGCGACTCGGGGAGGCAATATATTGATCTTGTGCGTTAACACTTGAATCTCATTACGCTCAGGATTCTACTTTAGGAAATCCTCGCTACATCTGTCAATGTACGCCCTCGCCGTAAATACACCATTTTGCTCCCTTGGACACAATAGTTATTTTGTGTCCAAGGGACAAAATGGTATAGAAATGACGTGGCTTTCAATTATCAACTTAAAAAATTGATATTGCAATAAACACTTAGAAAAGTGAACAAGAAAAATTTACTTTTTGCTCCCTCTCGGTAGGGAGGAAAAGTTACTTTTCTGAGGAAGGTGTGAAAAAAAACTTTGAGCATTTTTAAATAAAGTTTGTACATTTGATTTGCGACTCCTATTGTGATAAAAATTTGCAGTATGTAGAGTGAACGATTACTGAGTCGTAGTAAACATAGTCTCTCAAAATGTCCCAATTGGTTTGTATGAAATTTCCTGTTTTTTGTTTTTGTTACCAAAACTATAGATTTGCGGTAACAAAAAAGGAACTTTCCATACAAATTAATTGGACATTTCGGGAGACTATGTTATTTAAACTCAGTGACCGATCACATCTATCTTACCTTTAAATTTTTCCCCAAATCGGAGTCGAAAAAATCAAATGTACAAACTTTTTTAGAAATGCTCATTTTAGCACTGTAGCTTGCTGTGACAAGTACAAACTGTTCAGCTACCTATGAGCTGACTGCTTCGAATTGGGTTTGAATGCAAATCTGTCTCCCGATATGACGTGTCAGCTAACTGAACGTGCCCGTAGTCTGCAATACGACGGACTATTTGCGGTAGTTCTAGTTCCTTCACAAAGACCTTGAAGAAAGAACTGCGGGATTTTCCGCCTTTGGTACCTTTGCAAGAACTGAAGATGCTACTGCGGAAAGGAACAAAGGCTAAAAATAAACGCAGTTTTTCCTTCAAGTCTTGTAAAGGAACTAATGCAAAAAAAAACGCAATAGTTCCATCGCACGAAACATCCAAAGGAAACACTGCCAATAATCCAGTACGCACGACTCAAACCTGCTGGATCGGAAAAAAATCCTAGCAGATAATACTTACTATAGGTAGTAAATGATACGAATCGACAACTGTTTTGACTCGAAGGTAACAAAGGGAGTGTAGATGATTTTGGAACTGCTCGTAGTCTTCTGCTGATTGTGCCAAATCATCGGTTTTGATATCCTAACAAAATCAATTTATATAAGTAGGTACAAAATTAGCACGGGATATTTTTTTACCGCAATTTGATACCAGTTATCGGCGAGTGGGTGAACTTTTGCTGTTATGTAAGTATTTCGTAAGTATTATTTATACCTATAAAGGCAAAACATGGCCTAAAAAATGCATGAGATTTGGCAAACGTATTCCTTGAGGATCGCAGAGGTGCAAGAAGTTTTTTTTTTTAATTCGAATACCTACACTACAGAGTAGATTTTTTCTTCAACGGGAGCGAAGCCGCGGATTAAGCTAGTAATTATATATACGAACTGAGAAATCCAGATGCAGAAGCCTAGATAAACTCTTCGTCAACTCTTTTCATGGTTAGCAACTTATTAATAATTGATATTAGCAGCTTATGATTACTAATTCTCTACTAAAAGTCTTACCACAGAAATTGAGTGATGATGATGATGATAATTAGGATAGTAAACTCTGTATGGTTTTTATTACCTCTTTTGATAGAAAGAGCTTACACGAAGCACTGTTCATAAAATATTAGATATGTCTAAAGGCACTGTTACACATGCTCGTTACTGGACTGAAGCAAACGCGTTCACACTTGCTTAATACCTTTCTCCCTTCCACACCGTCTCGAGCTTGCCACTAATAAGCATGCTCGATAGTAGCATGTCCTGTTCACACATGCTACTAGCTAGCATTTGCTCAATAGTAGCATGCTTTCTTGCTACTAAAGAGCATGTGTAACAGTGTCTTAAGGGACTTTGGCCTTACGGATGCCCTTGATAAACTTGATTGCCTGTGCATTCCTGTGCGTGTCGTACAAGGTGACTAAGAGCCCTGGTGGCAGCGCTCTCTATTGCCAACTACGAATTCCAAACTCCAGCTCTGCGGCGTGGAAGGTAAGGACAAACCTCCGCACTATTTTCCCAAGAAACTCGTCCTGTAGATTTGCTACTGATTTTCAACCGACGACCATGACCACTTTAGCATGGTAGTAACTACGAAAAGTAACTATAAATATAACCTGAATAATAGCAAGACCATCAACCAAGACAAGAAACCGTGGTCAGAATCTCGGTAATTTCTCAATTTATCGTACACATATTATGAACACTTGAAAGGCGTTTGGCTCGTATTATAATATGCGAACAGTTATCCAAGACCCTGCTTCTAATTATCAATAAAATACTTATAGATTTTATAGGTCGTAGTAAAATTTTCGAGTAAAGTACAGTTGGTACAAAATTTCGTGACTCGATAAAAAAATGTGAATATTACTCGAAGGAGTACCCCGATCGGGTAGCTAAGTGTCGCAATAGACTTTCGCTAGCTGGCGCTGTCTATTTGAGTGTGTGCGTGAGCTCCTAGTGTCCGTATACGGCGCAATTGACGTTCAAAGTAAAGCACCTCGTTTGCGGCTTTGGCGGAATATTTCATTTCGAGTGTGGGGTCAAAAAATCGGTTACGCTTAGATACTCCGCCATTAGTTTTTGGTGAAATAATTCTTCATAATTTACGACGAAAAAACCTGAAAAAAATAACTATTGATAACAGCGCCATCTAACGGGACATTGCTCATGAGCTAACCAGGAGCAAACCACTTAAAACCTAAATACTACAGGTTTCCTCATTATTTCAAAATTAAATCAATTGGATGACGGCGTTTTATTTTATTTTACTGAGGGAATTAATAGATAGAGCTCAAATTATTAAATAACTAATGAAAAAAACGAGTCTTGGATTTATTGAAATAAAGGAAGAAAATAATTATTTTTATAATTTTAAATAGTGACATGTAGGTACCTATATCGAGGGTATTCTGGCAGAACCGGATAAGTGCACAAAATTTATTTACTTATACGGTTTTGCTAGATAAATAAAGCAGAAAAAATTGAGTATGCCTATGTATGTAACTATTTTTTTTAATTTTGCACTTATTCTGTTTTACCAGAATGCCCTCGATATTTAGTTAAGGTATCATAAATAAGTTTTTTTTGTCTTCTTTTTACCTGTTAATTTCATATCTTTTATGCTATTTTGTGTATAGTTGTTAATAAATACCTACTCTAACTTCAAAAACACACACACACCTGCGAAGCGATTCAATGGTGCGTGCGAAGTTCCCAATCCGCACTGGGCCCGCGTGGGAACTATGGCCCAAGCCCTCTTGTTCTGAGAGGAGGCCTGTGCTCAGCAGTGGGACGTATATAGGCTGGGATGATGATGATGATGATGAACTTCAATAAAATTGACCTAATAAAGAAACCCATAAAATCTACTCACATTCTCGATATAACAAGCAACTTACACGCAAACAGCCCTTTAACAGTTGTGCATCCAAATTCCCATTTAGGGTAGAAGTGCCGTTTTTGGCCAGTTGACATTTGAAGTAATATGTAAAAAGTTGTATTATTAAAACAATATGTTTAGTGAGTTTTCAAAAGTTTATACTGAAACGAATAAAGTTTGTAATGTTTCATTACTATAAATTTATTTCAAACGTATATTTAAGCTACAAATGGCCATAAACGGTACAGTGGCCACAAACGGTACTTCTACTTCCGAAATGAAAGAATGTTTAGCGGCTTTTTCTTGGTACCTACATCCGCAATTCCGCATGCCATACAATTTCGTCGCAGGCGCACAAAAACGTCTAGACCACCCACGTCGCAGAAGCCTGGATGTCCTTGATGGCTGATTGTTGATAAATACGTTTTGATCTCGTAATGACGACCAGATGGCTAAGTGGTTAGAGAACCTGACTACGAAGTTTGAGGTCCTTGGTTCGAATCCCGGCCGGGGCAGATATTTGTGTGAATAACACGAATGTTTGTTCTCGGGTCTTGGATGTTTAATATGTATTTAAGTATGTATTTATCTATATAAGTATGTTTATCCGTTGCCTAGTATCCATAGTACAAGCTTTGCTTAGTTTGGGACTAGGTCAATTGGTGTCAAATGTCCCATGGTATTTATTTTATTTTATTTTATTTAATGTAAGAGTAGATAATTTGAACAGATAAATGAGACAACTTTAAGTTAATTTTATCAAAGCTAGGTAGATTCCTGGGCAGTAAAAATGTTTGTGTGCGTGTTTGTATGTTTGTCCGTCTTTCACGTCTAAACGGAGCCACAGATCGACATGATTTTTGGCATAGAGATAGTTTATGGGCCAGAGAGTGATATAGGCTACTTTTTAACCAGGAAAAATGCACAGTTCCCGTGGGAACAGCGCGTGATAACCAAATTCCACGCGGGTGAAGCCGCGGGCAAAAGCTAGTAATAATCTATTTACGAGTAATCTGTTAGAGTATTAGTCCGAGAGCTGGCACCAATTTTTGGGTAGGTACAGTCAAGGGCAAAGATATCGACACAGCCAAAGTTGCAAAAATATGTATATACTTACAGCCTTAATGTTAAGTGCATAAAGTCGTGTATACATATTTTTGTAACTTTGGCCGTGTCGATATCTTTGCCCTTGACTGTACTTGAGGCAAGCTGAAAACTTCTCACATACCTCTCTTATTATAGCCCAACACAGAACTGTAGACCTGGCTGATAAACAGCGGGGCTAAATCAACCCCTAAATGTAAAAAAAATATTTTTGTATAGAATTAAAAAAAAGTCAGACTATTTAGTCGGGACTTTAATATTGCCAGGCGCGTGCAAAAATATTTTGCAAAAAATATAAAAAATGTATTTATTTGAGGCAACTTGAAATTTTACTAGGGTATTATTTATAACTAAAAAATAAAATGTTAGATCACCTGGCAGGTAGAAAGTCCCACCATTTTTTAATTTGAGTACAATAAGGAAGAATTTCGCGTACTATATTTGCGACAGTTAGGCGGACATTTCCGAGCATATTGGAGAAAAACAGATTTAACAATTGGAAAGGATAATTCACTAAAGCTATCGTAATAATATCTTTGCTTAGTTTCCTAGTTTTGACAATAACAAGTGGTCACCGGCCATTTTGCGATATTTTAGACATTCACCGCTATCTCTATGAGTTATGAGACGTAGGTTGTAAGCAAACCCACATAATTCATTGCAGGTAAGGATTAAGCATAGGCATAGTTAACAAGTACAAAAAACCTTTTTTTTTTCAGTTCTCATGCTCCTAAAGTTCGAGTTTATGCTGGATCTAAGCGACATAAATGACTTTTTATGCTCTAGTCTAGTGCAGTAAAATCTTCGTCTAAGACCAAGGTAACCAGGTGTCAACAGCAACAAACAAAAAAGTTTCTACATTATATTTTTAACAATAAATTTTTTTATGAAACTAAAAATCAGTCAAATCAATAAAACTAAAGAATAATAATTATATAATAATGCATGAAAAATGAAAGGTATATAGAAAGTGAACAATTGTTTCCACTGTTGCTATTGCATTTCCTCGCAATCGAAATGAAGGCAGAGTGTAAAACTCGAGCATTTGTCAAGCACCCATTTTTCTCTCGACGTGTCTATCCACCCTCGCCGTACCGGCTCGGGTGGCTATATTGAACGTCTTGGGTAAAATGACTCGTTTTATGCTCTTGTTGTACAATCTACTATTAGAATCTCATTTTTTACCCCAGATGCAAAAAAGGGGTGTTATAAGTTTGACGGCAATGTATTTCAGCCGTTATATGTTTCAGCCGTTTATCAGATATTTGAACTTTTAAATTAAAATGTCGAGGGTTTTTTTGTTGGTTAGGTTGGGTGTGTAATGTTTGTCATAAGAACGATTTGCGAATTCTCATTTCTCATAACACAAATATCAGAATTTCAATCTGTCGAAATATTGAGTACGTATAAAAACAATATGCATATTATAAACAAATTGCCGAATTTCTAATATCATATTTTTCAATTAGCATAATTGTCTTATGCATATTAAAGTACTGTATAATATATAAATATCGAGGATAATGATCGAAAAGTATAAAACACCTGACAAAAATCCAACAGTAAAGATCATTTGTGAAGCAATTTTATCCGGGCTGCTATAAAAAAAAAAACCTAACATCGAAGGCTAAGGCGGGAGCTACGCTTCGCTTTGCCGCCTTAGCCTTCTGAACCTAACCTATCCGAGTCGCTTCTGCTCCGAATCGTCTTGCTCGCTCGCTTCGCTCGCTCGCACAAATCAAATGTTTTTTTGCATTTGGCACGCATGATGTTATACCGTCTAATCATTATTTTAAATGTTGGTATAGATTTTAACAATTTATGACCACTGGAATTGGGTCAGATTTAACTTACAAAATTCGACCTAAACAAACACTAAATAAAAGCTTCTAAAAACTGATTCTGAGAGGAGGCCTGTGCCCAGCAGTGGGACTTATATAGGCTAGGCTGATAATGATGATGTCCTTCCGCATGTCTTATTTTTTTAAGCAATTGAATTTCGTTACCCATTTTAGGCCTAGCACAATTTCTTGTACAGTGCAATGGGTGGTCACAATGAAACTGGTACCTCTCACACCGCGGTTGGCTAAACGACGAAATCATTCAATGAATTTCATGTAGCTGTGCGTAATTGGCGATTGGTGGTAAAAAGTTACCGTCGCTTTATGGAAGCGTGCGATAGACGCGAACGTAAGTCGGTATTTCTTATCGATGACTCGTCTTGTATCGATGTTTCTGAACCATGAAAATCGAGACCCCACTCCGGCTGCGCTCCAAGACTTAAAAATGCGTTTATTGTGGAATCATAGGTTCTCTTAATTATCGCCGAACATATTTATCCAAACAGTTCCTGTGGATAAACATTTTTTTTAAGTACGTCAGGATTGTTAAAAAAACCAACTTTACTTTACTACAGGATAACCTTGAAATATATCCTGAATAGTTTACAGTTTCAGAAAAAAAAAACTTGGAGAATGAATTCTTTTGGGAAAATATTGTTGGCAAAAAGCCTGGATCTCTAGTATTAGTATCTTTGCCGAATGCATTCGAATCACTGGGCAAAAACTCCCATCCTATTTCACCCAATTCGATCAAATTTTGCGGTAAGTAATGACGCGTGGAAAAAAAAAGAGTAGTCTTTCTCAGCAATAAGGCACATAACAGACTATAAAACGGTTCACGAATGTTTCGCAACTAACGTTTGGCAACCTGTGCCCTTAGTGTAAGTTTTCGGTTACAAAATACGTCTCGTCTCGTCGTCGCGATCGAGACGTATTTTGTAATCGAAAACTTACACTAAGGGTACTGATTCATTTCGAAACTTTTCATTTCGCAACTGTTTAATATTTCAGGATTTTTATAAAACTAACCTAACCAAAAGGATCAACACGATAGCCCTGAAATAAATCCTGAAATATTTAGAGTTTTAGAGTTTGCGAAATAAACCAGATTGCCAAACGTTAGTTTCGAAACGAACGGATAACGACTAAAACAACGTTTTATTCCAACAGTATCGACATTAACCCCTCACTAGCGGGACCGGGTCATAAACGAGCGGCAAAAAGCCCTCCGCTCGCGACATGAGCGCGGCAAAAACACGTCGCGCGAGTAAACCACGGCAACCGGACATAGCCGTAGCGTTAATGTGGTAAAAACAAGCCAGTGTTGCCAACTGTTCAAATTATCTTCACGACAAGATTATAAATATAGTTTCGCTAATATAACAACACTATTAAAATTAACAAAAAGCTTTGCAAAATCTCACAAAGTATTTGGAAATAAAATAAAATGCAATAAAATAACTCTTTAATGCACACCAACATATAGTAGGGCATTTTTACTTTAAATGACGTAACCTATTTTTTTTTCAGAATTGTGTAGTCCTGGGTTCTCCGTACTCCCCGAAAAAACGTCCGCAATTTTCCATAAAAATTTTACGTGTCCATTTCGTAACGACCCACATAAACTATATGAAAAAAAAGTCACAAACAGAACATAACAAGTTAGGTACCTACCAATTCATATTTCCTGAAATATACAAAATAACTATGGGATAGGTAGGTACAGTCAGACCATTTGATTCCTGACCTACCGTAGAATTTTCGGATTAGTATCATTTCGTATAAAAAGCATCTGTTCTACGTAGAATATTAGCAATTGGTCTAAGTAGCAAGTGGTATAGGAATCAACTGGTCTATGTAGCAACTTGTCTAAGTATCAAGTGGTCTGAATTTTTTTTGACTGAAAGTCGACGGAGCTTCGCTTCCTGGAGCTCCTATTCCACGTGACAGAAGCGCTTCGCGCGTTGACGCAACTCTAACCTAACTTAACCGATATTTTTTCAAGTTTTAGACAAAAACAGGTTAGGAGGACCAGTTGCTTTTTAGACCACTTGCTACTTAGACCAGTTGCTTCTTAGACCACTTGCTACTTAGACCAGCTGCTTTTTATACCAGTTGCTACTTAGAACAGCTGCTTTTTTAGACGAAATGATACTAACCCAAATTTTCTCACACTAAGTGTCATAATAAATTCCGTTGTCAAGTAATACGATGTCACTATGATTTTTTCTACGAAAAGATTTCACAGTGGGTTAAGATTCAGTTAGTTCGAGTGTACATACGTATAAAATTATAAAAAGTTTGAAAATGTTCCTGATATTATTTTTAAACTTTATGTTACATTAATGCAACATTCTCAGAAATCGACAAGTTTACAGGATTGTCATACCTAAAATAAACCTAACTTAAACATATTTGTGTATGATACAACCAAAAAAGTTCAGTTTAGCCGAAAACTTTATTATATCAAATGACCATTATGTATATTAAGCCCATACAATATTATGCCTAAAAGTCCGGTGCCTTTCTATCGTTTAGCTCCTCCTTTTTGAAGTCGGTTATAAAGAAGTCAACTCTATGACCCTTGTGTAGCAATTAAACAGCCTTTAGCTGTATATCAGTCGTTAATTAGCGATTACTGCGGAACCTTCCTTGCACAATGAGCGAGTCGCTGGACTTGATCACCGACCGTTCGATTGGTTAAGGCGACGATTTAAACTTGATATAAAGCTACAGGTCTGAGGGGGGTGTATTTGAATAATAGCAATGGACAAAATATCAAAATTTAGGATATCAAACGATATGTCGGCGGCCGATCGTAAAATCCGCCAGATCACGAAATTTCTGGGCATATCGTGAAATGGCGCCATTTCATGATATCATGCCTAAAAGTTGGCCAGGCATATCACGATGTGCCTGAGAAACAATACGGCAGATCGATTAGAAAAACGCATTCGTCGATATTCCTAGCTCTATACCGGGCACATCGTGATATACCGAAAAAAAAGAAAAATTTAGGTACGTCTAGCGAAGCGAGGAGTGGCTAGTATGGATTGTGACCACAATGCACGAGCCGAGCGAGCGAAGCGAGCGTGCCACGGCAGCGGCCGGCGAAGTACCAGAACCGATATGATGTCACTAGGCAAATCGTTAAACGGTGAGTTTTAAATGATATGGCTGATCCGTCCGTCCGTATGTCACAGGCATTTTACTCTAAAACTACAAAATGTATATCAATGAAATTTATAGTACAGATATCTTGTCAAAGCCGCTATTTAGTTTTGTAGTTAAATTACAAAAATAAATATTTATAGGGGGCACTCCATACACGTAACAGAAATTGAAAAAACAACTTTTTAACTCGCATCAACGTGTGGCACATAGTACGACAGCTCTTTTGAAAAGATAGTAAGGTTTCTCAAAAACTTTTTTGATTAAGTGAAGATTCCGGAAATAATTGTGTCCCCCCCCCCCTCCCTCTATCTTCTAAACCGTTTGTCCAAAAAATATGGAAAGGTAACGCTTAATAAGTACATACTTTCAATGAAATTTGGTTTCAACGTCATCGGATTTACCGTTTTTGAGTTATTGCCGAAAAACTGCGCTTCTCAACAAAAGGACGTAAGTGCCGTGAAGATACGCTCTTTTTCTGGTAATAGATTTTAAAACTGTTAGTAAGTGTTTTAATTGTGTTATAACGCACATAATATTTTTTTTTTGTAATGGCTACGGAACCTTATCTTGGGCGTGTCCGACACGCTCTTGGCCGGTTTTTTGATATGTGATAATGCCCACTACCACGTTTCCGAACCAACCTACGCCGTCACGTGTCATGTATGCGCTTGACATTGCGTTGCTGACACAATACGGTATTTGACTATTTTGTATATGTTTTAAAAATTAAAACTACACAATGCCTGTTATCGAATAGAAAATCAATTTTTAAGCTACCTTTACAAATAACAAAGTTATAAAGGTTTGAAATTCAAGATTAGACAGAGAAAGACATACTGGCATGTGACGTCACACGCCAGTACCGCCATGCTTGCTGCAAAGAGAAAAGCGTTTGAGAAAGAGACAGGTATATAGATTTTTCAAAAAATCACTATAAATCCAATTTTCAACCGATTTCAATTTTCTCTTCGCTAAACACTATCTGTTTATCTTTATTTTCATAATAATATTAAGATATGGCAAAATCAGCAGTTGTCAAATACCGTATTCTATTACGGTAATGGCATGATAACTAATGATAAGATGTAGTGGGTAGAGACCTTTACTCGTTTACTACGCTGCTCGCTAACTGCCATTTACAATTTTCATTTTATTTTCTGTATATACAGGCTCACTAAAAATTATTTATACCTAAGCGAGTGAGCGAAAGGAGCTAGCAAGATGGCTCGAAGCAGAGGCAACTTGGACCTCTTGGGCTTAAGTTTTCCGCCTATAGATACCTATACAGTTGCACTTATCAACTGTCAAAACCAGCGCTGCGGCTTGCCGTAGCAACACGCTGAGTATGGTCCTTTTTGCTTCAATATTTCTTTTCTTTCTTTTTATTTAGTAACTATGAAAGTTGTAATTTAGTTGTATGTAAGAGTATGTGTTGTCTTATTTTTAATGCCGGGGCAGATATTTGTATGAATAATACGATGTATTTATCTATATAAGTATGTTTATCCGTTGCCTAGTATCCATAGTACGAGCTTTGCTTAGTTAGGGACTAAATAGGTCAATTTGGTGTCAGTGTCCCATGATGAATTGTAATTTTTTTTGCTGTGCCGAATTTTGGCAAATTTCTTTCTTTCTTTCTTTCAAAACCTGAAAACATCACATACACGCATCTTAAAGCTTTCCCTTAATAATAACGTAATTTCAAAGCCTAGAGATAACAGTAAACAATTTATTAACCTCCGACCTGGCTGCAGTAAATACCGCGACCCGGCGAGGTGTGAGCCACCTGCGTCTGCGACTCTCAGTAGCCACAGTATAAATCCAGTGTATAATCTACAGATAACTGTTTGGGGGAGAACCTCGAGTGGCGATCACGAATCGGAAGAAGCGTTGGCAGATCCCCCATTAGGTGGACTGACGACATCGCGGGTGTTGGACCGGTGGATGCAAGTGGCAATTGTGGTTCACTGTGGCGTTCTGAGGGGAGGCCTCTGTTCAGTAGAGGACATCTTCCGGCTGATGACAATGATGATGTTATGTACAAACTCGTTCAAGCACTGTCACCCTTAGCGCTTCATTGAAAGAAAGAAAGAAAGAAAATACATTTATTCACAACACAAGACACAACAATAGTATTAAGTACAAATAGACAACACGTAGGAAAGTATGTGTCATTGCGGTTGTGAATAGGACACTGGCTCAGCATTGGATGAAATCAACGCAACTCGTTTGTCTACTACTACTCTATAAGTAAAATAACAATGTATTTGTAAACACAAAGAAGAAAAAAAAGCAAACCAAACTATGGTATTGTGATAGTCCGTGGGCAACGATGGCTACTGGTCTACTAACGTGCGAGTCAGCACGCCAATGCTTGCAAGGGCGCGTTGTTTGTAGATTACTTACTGTACTTTATTTATGTTTTCGACTCCATTTCTCAATTGTAGGCGCGGTGATATATGGACACAAAATAGATAGGAAATTAGTTAGAAAGTGGCTGCCGTCACTACCATGTGAACAGTTAACTTTTCAGAAGCTTCTCTTGGCATAAGCATATTTCAGAAAATAAAGTGTCTATGAGAGTTTGAAATAGCTGTCTTGATGTTGGATTCGTTTGGACAAAATTGTCAGTGCCACCTGTCACCTGTCACTTTCAGGAAGTAGAGGCGGCCTAGGCCTATCTATAACCTTGGCTCCTGAGATTCACTAAGAGAAGACTAAGGAGATAAATATCCTCACAGAAGCTACTGAGTAGTGATATTGTCTACACACAAGAATATCAAGTCCTTTAAGAAAATGTCGGACATAACTACATGATATCGACACTCGAAATAAGCACAAGCTGGTCGTCCCTTTTTCGTCTACGGAAAGTACTTAAGTAAATCTTTCGTGGGAAACTACGTGAGATTTTACAATGTTCCTGTAGAAGCATGGAAAATGCCACACAACGCTTTCAAAGAATATATAAAGAGTGCACTCCTGAAGAAAGCATAATACATACCAGCATATATGTACAAGCGGTAACAGAAACATGTTAATCAATGCGGAAATTCTGACGAGAACTATGTACTAACTCTAAGTTATTCGTAAAAAAGGTACGATTTTTTCATCACAGCTAAAAGTCAAAATAGGAAATAAAGATAGACTCAGTTAAAAGAGCAAAACAGTAGCAAATAAATTTATAAAAAAAATAAAATTTTTACTTGCTTTCAAATCAAATCCAAAGTCCGCCTTTGTACTTAACACTTTTTTTTCTGTAACCTTTTTCTTTTTCCTTTTTGTACAATAAAGAGTAAAAACGAACAAACACATTAATATTATTTCAATAAAAATGTTTCATCTGTCCTATTAAATTTGCGCTGAATATTTTTTAGTGTGTGAATATTAGTCCAAAACATACATGCAATTTATTCTTTATAATTTGGAACTATGTCTTAGTGCGTTAAAAAATACAAGTAAAAAAATATGGACAGCAGAATTAAAATACACTATACATTTTTTTGTACGTCAAATCGGATGTCGTATCAAATACAATAAAAATTCGCAACACTGTCAGTTCGGTTCACTCAGTAAATTAAATTAAAAATACAACACACATGAAGTTATAATCGATTCGGTGCTTCAAAAAGCTCTCATCAAATATCAAAATCAATCGAAAAGACAGTCGCTTGACGCATTTTTGAAAAAACTTGTGGATCCGATCATCTCTTCGAATTAATAGATACGTCATTCGGCTTCACGGTGTTGAATACGAAATTTAAAATTCGAAAATGCCGAAAAAACGTCGTTTTAACGGACGTTTTTGGGTTTAAAAAAACACAAGGTGCGGACTTGAGAGCGGGTATTGGGCAGTATACACCTGCTTTTTTTGTTTTTTTACGCGTTATTCACGAAATTGAAACAGGTGTAGCTATTATCGGATAGTTATTTATTCTAACAGATATGTTGGGGCTAATTAAAATAAAGTTATGGCCTCGGGAACATGTTATATCAATTGTGAATGCAGTTTACGACTAGACGACGCTCCGTGGTTAATCTGTTGTGTAAATCTAATTCCGAATTACTTCCTTACTTCTGTAAAATGCACCCAAATGGGAGATTTTTAAAACAATAAACCGATAGCATTTCTTTTTTATTTTAAACCTTAGTGGGGATCATGCTAACATTAACATAAATATATACTTAGTAGTGTAAACATATAAATATGAGATTAGTAGTAGTTTCGTACTAAATATCAAGCTTTTTTATAATTGAACAGAAAATATAATCTGTCACTTTAAATTACTACAAATTATACTTACTACAATATATACAAAAATAACAAATATGTCATTACAAAAGCGAAAAAAAACACTATCGCAAATTTCAATAAAATAATTCCTTTTGCAAAAAATTTTAACCTAAAGTGAAAGACTGTTAAGTTATTTTAGTAAACTATTTAGTATTTTAATAGATACTGCATTATAAATTTTTATCTTGAATGTACCTATTTCTAACGCAAACGAAGCCGCAGGTTAAAGCTTGTGAATAAATTCAAAAATATTAACACCTTTTTTTCTATTTAATTCAACTGCATTATATGGATTGGTAATTATAAGACAGTGACTACTCGAGTGTTTTTATAAGTATGAAAGCGAATGCTGTTAATGTCAATTATAAATCCAGTTAAAATTACGATTGGTAAAAAATGAATGTAAAAACTACACGTTGTTTCGGTCCCGCCTATTGATGGACAAAATAATGAGAACCGTTGTTAATACTTATGTTATTTCTGTTTTAATTTGGCGGCATCTATGCTTAATCAAAAGCGCAAGCGTTAATAAAATAATTCCTTGCACAAAAACTTATAAAACTTATAAAGTTAAAAGAAGCTTATGGAGCGTTTATAAATAATGAAGCAAATTATTACATTAAAATGTCATTATTGAAAACAATAATTACCTATGTGGAATAATTTGGTAAGTAAAAATGTTAAACATCGTTTTTTTTTCTTCTGAGAATACATCAAGTTTTATAGGCATGAAGATTTACAATCTTAAAAAATAAAGTAAGTGAAAAATGTAAAAAAAAAACAATCTAAGTGTGACTCGGACTGAAGGTTCTGTTGAAAGTAGTTATGTGTCTTAATATACGGACAAGCAAAATTTACGCAGTGTAGGGTATTTTCTTTTTATACCAACTGGTTATTTGGGAACTCCATTTAATTTTACTTTAATATTATGGTTTTTGAGATTCCGACCTGTGACAGTCAGATATAGACAGACAAACGGACAAAGAGACATTGTAACGACATTAATAGAGTTCTTTAAACCGGAACCCTAAAAAGTCACGGCATAATTTATACAATTAAGGTAAATTTGGTAAATAAAAAAAATTACTTTGTTTTTCATAATAAAATAAAATGAAATACAAACTTTACTTTTTGCCGTCTTTGAAATGTATATTCATAATCCTCAGCATAACTTGCAATTATTTATACTTGTACTAGTATTCGACTGGCTTGAACCCAATAGTGGAACGTGGTCATAAATCGGCCAGCAGTGTGCGTAGGGTGGATGGAATTGCAGTCAACTGCATTGCGTTACGCATTGCAGTTAAGTTCAGTTTCTGACTCTTTTCCATGTTCATTCTAGGTCTTCTTCGGACTGTTGTTTGATCCTTTTATTTTTGTATATTTTTGATTAGGTAATAATTAGTAAACTCGAATTAAAGTGCGAAAGTAAAGTCATCATCATAACCATCATCATCATCAGCCGGAAGACGTCCACTGCTGAACAAAGGCCTCCCCTTAGAACGCCACAATGAACGACAACTCGCCAATTGCATCCACCGTATCCCGCTACTCTCACGATGTCGTCAGTCCACCTGGTGGGAGGCCTGCCAACGCTTCGTCTTCCGGTTCATGGTCGCCACTCGAGGACTTTTCTCCCCCAACGCTTATCTGTTCTTCGAGCGATATGGCCCGCTCATTGCCACATCAACTTTTTCCAGCTATGTCAGTGACTTTAGTTCTTCGACGCATTTCCGTATTCCGGATTCTATCGCGCAAAGAAACGTAAAGTGGTTTATAATATTTTCTCAAAAATGTCCGTTAAAGTTGACATTATTCTTTACATATCAGAAGGTGAAGTGCATAGTTTATGGTCAGCGAAAAATTAAAAAGTTAAAAAGGTTGCAGGCGCGCTAGCTCGACAATAATGAATTAGCGCGCCTGCAATCAGTCACATTTTTTTTTTGTTTTAAGTTTTTTGTTGTTGGAAATGTTGGTACAAGTCGTATACAGCCAAGTCTAATGGCCAGTATCTGATATTTTGTGGGAACTCCGGACTTTTTCTATTGGGTCTGAAATAGCTTGTGGTGTTTTCGGTGGAAAAATACACCTGCAGTTTATTTTTAATGAAAAAAGGCGGGAAAGCATAAGAAAAAATTTGGAATAAAATTAAATTTTATAATATATTTTGAGAAAAAGTTTATTCTATTTCAGAATTATTAACCATTTTTGAGAAAAGCTTTATATTAGTCTCGGCTGGAATAGCAATTGCTGGCTTCGTATTAGTTAAACGGACTCGCAAGCTCGTCCGTTTAATACTCATACTCAGCCAGCAATTGCCTACTTCCAGGCCACGACAATAATCTACTATTATTGTTTAAAAAAAAAACATTAATATTTTTCTGATAATCTGTTGGCTGTATTTGCATTATCATTAAAACTACCATTTCGCACCAAGTTTCAATTCGACGCTATTAACAGTTCAAGAGTTTTATCCTGCAGAGACGATCTTGATCGGACCATCAGAATTAATACTTACAAGAAATTCAGTCGTAGTGTTTATCGTTTATAATGATGAGGCCTTATTCCATGATATAAAAAGTGTTTTGTAATAAATTGGTCTCTGTAGTTCACATCATTAATTTAATGTCATAAGCAATATACTCAGAGGTGACAGCAGGGTGACATGTATTGGGCGTTAGCATGTCAAGCACTGGGACGTATACCTTGCGGTCTCATATAACCAATGCCACTGTTGTTTTATAAATGAACTAGCGACCAGCTCCGGCTTCGCACGGGTGTAATGCTGATACTGCAGTACCGCCGCAACCGCTATGTCCCTGCATTTTAAATCTATAATATATCTTCCAAAATATTTATTTGAATTATATGCTGTGAATGGCCATATTGATCTATTTAAGGTACTTAATTGGATAAGGATTAATGCTGTATTGCTTAAAATCGCTTTGTAAATAAGCCATTATTTAATTTATTAAAAGATATTGTAACGGATAACTCACGTCTTAAACCGAGTTTAGCTCGACATGTTATTATTTGATTATTTTATTGTGTTGATTATTTAATTTTCTCGTAAAATCGGTCAAGCCGTTTCGAAAGAGTTTGGTCACAAACATATTTGACCCGAAAATTTTATATATTAGCTTGATGTTAGCAACAAAGTTAGGTAAAAAGTTAGATATTCAAAAGCAACAAGAATTTTTCGTAATTAATAAGATTTCTTTGTTTGCAAGTCATATACACATTTATCATTCAATGGTGCGTGTGAAGTTCCCAATCCGCACTGGGCCCGCGTGGGAACTATGGCCCAAGCCCTCTTGTTCTGAGAGGAGGCCTGTGCCCAGCAGTGGGATGTATATAGGCTGGGATGATGGGATGATACACATTTATCTGTTTTTTTTTTAAATCAAACTTCCCCTGCCAGTATGCAATTAAAATAGGATAAATCAAAAAACCTTATAGTATTTATTACAGTTCAGCAACCGTAAATCTAGTTGTAGCTTTTTTCACATGTAACATAATACTGAGACTTCAACAAAATTGTTAAATATCCCAACGCATTCTTTAAATAATAAAATAGAGTAACGGGCATAATATGTCATTAACGTCGGGTAATAAAATATAGCAAAGGCCAAGCTATATTCATCAATTCGGAACTAAAAGTAATTGGACATAGTTCTGCTTTATAACAACTGTTTTATTGTATGATAGCATCTAGGTATTTTTTTAATTACTTGCGCCATAAAAGGCTTTTAATTATTGCGGGTTTTTGTACGAAAACATTTTGTTTTAAGGTCCACTGAGGATGCCTTGAAGAGGGGCGAAACATGTGTAGTATTATTTTTAGCGGCGATTGTTTAGGCCGTGGGTGGTTTTTATAAGATATAGCCTTCTGACACACATACATACACATCAAAGTCTTAGGTACAAAAGTAAGGTCAGGTTGGCACAGTTTTGATTAAAATAAGATTTTGCCAAAAAAAAAACACAACATACACACACACTACACACTATACTTCGTGTTTGTGTAGGTTTATTGGTGACTGTAATCGCATTTTCATCAAAACTACATATCCTTCCTGACCTACCACGTTTTATATCAATTTCGTAAACCAATAATAATAAAACCAAATATAAAACCAATCCCCCCCTTTATCTCTGAAACTACTGGGCCAAAAATAAAAAAAAAGTACATAAAATAGCTCATTCCTTGTAAATTACAGAAAACCTATAAGAAATACCATACAATAGAAATGTGTAGGTAGTTTAATTACTTCATACTCGTATTATTTGTTGCCTTGCGCCATTCATATGAAAATGCTTATCAGTATGACAAAGCCACATACTTTGTTCTATAGAAGCATAGTTAATTTCACTGGTCACTCAGAACATAATTTTTAATTTTTCAGTTATAATTTTTTTACTAGCTTCTACTACAGAAGGTACTTAATATCATTAATGTTTTTTTTTCGACTGGATGGCAAACGAGCCAAAGTGGATCTCCTGAAGGTAAGAGATCACCACCGCCCATAAACATCTGCAACACCAGGGGTATTGCAGATGCGTTGCCAACCTAGAGGCCTAAGATGGCATACCTCAAGTGCCAGTAATTTCACCGGCTGTCTTACTCTCCACGCCGAAACACAACAGTGCAAGCACTGCTGCTTCACGGCAGGATTAGCGAGCAAGATGGTGGTAGCAATCCGGGCGGACCTTGCACAAGGTCCTACCACCTGCATATCATTAATGTAAATAGGATTGACTTAAACTAATCCCACTTTGATAATGATTTATTAAATTAATCGCCTTTTACTTACCTACTTCGTTGAAGTACTTTGACACAGCGGGCCACATTTCACTAACGTGTCACCAAGCCCGCTGGCGTGACGCACACGCAAAGCTGTCATACCGCTTAATGTAGGTGTACTTAATTAATTTTATACTAACTCCCTCATGGCAGAAAGGTTTCTGAACCTAGCAGGCGAATCCTGTTTTCTCTGCTTCTTGTAAAGTTAAATACAAAAAGCAAATACTGATGATAAAAATATTATTTGAAAAATAATAAGTTTCTGTTAATTTCAATTTATACAAGCTTTTTCGGCTGACTGTTCTTTTTGCTGACTGTACTAGAATTGTCATCCAACTGACATATGTACATTAGATATGTACTTACATATGTATATCAAATTTGAAGTCAATCCCACCACTGGAAGTGGGCCAAAATAAACTAGAAGATTTGACCCAAAAACAATGAATAAGGTAAGTTAAATAAAAGCTTGTAAAAATATCAGAACCTTCCAAATTTATAATGCTTAGTCACTTTTCCCACAACTTATCGCAAGTATGATTGTAACCTCGGCCAAACCTCACTACACTAACGCCATCTAGCGATATTCCCGCTACCCCTCAGATACTCGAATCCCTAATTGCAACACGTTGTCCTCCCATCAAGCCTTTCTTTTATTCCGAGGCCTTTTCAGATACAACAAAACTAATTCCACTAACCCGTGCACAATATTTACACACGAACTAAGCAACATAAATCTCAAACACCGAAATAAGTGGGCCAATATACATAAAACTTTATAGCCAGTAATAAATGTAAATTAATAACGCTTTCTATACGGCTGCACCGCTTTATCGCATAGTGTATGATATACGACATGACAGTTACAATCTTTTATGGTATTTTTATGGCATGGTGTTTCGAGGTGCTACTAGAAAATTAAGTCGGTTTCGGGGTGTGCTCTGGAAAATAGGCTGTGCCGTAAGATCTGGGTATTTTGAACTAATTCAGAGTAACTTTGCCCATTTGAAATCTATATTTATAAGAAGGGCCTCCTAAAAACATAAAATGTGGGCGATCAGCTCAAACCAGCTGTTTATACATACATATTATATGGCAATGTATTAGACATTTATAAGTTACGGGATGCCGTGATTATCTTGAACAAGTTAATACAAGTTCATGCTTTAATGATCACGGATAGACTGAAGAATTTGCGAGTGGTTATTAATGTCTTTTAGACCGTAACAAATATATGAATTAAGCGTGAGTCATTAAAATTGTTTTCATATAACAATGTGCTATAATTTTAACGCAAAGCTAAAAAACTGTCATGGAGCCTTGATGCCTTATTATTTTAAAATTTATGACGGTGGAAGCATTCTACACTTCCACTGAACGTAGATATAGTTAGTGTTTAGTATTGAAACTAAGGGAACCCATACATCCCTGTATTTTTATTATTATTATTTTTTGTATTTTTTTTTCTTTAATTGTATAATATAGTTTTTAAGTATTTTATTTGTAAAAATGACTTTCTGCCAAGTTTCTTGCGGCGCATTCTTCTTGGCAATGATGGTCTTTCCGAAAGTGCTGATAGTTTAAAAAATGACGTGTAAAGTGCCCATAGCGGCCTATTTACTGAATAAATCATTTGAATTTTGAATTTTGAATTTGATGAAGCAAAACTTGGATAACAGATACGAGTAGACTAGTTGGTACTTGTATCGTGAGGTTCGTTTAACAGCTTTGACACCTTATGTCACGTTTGAAATCAGCCAATCTCAAGCAAGACTATACCATCCTTTGACGCTGGCAAAATTGACCAATTGGGCAGAAGCTAATATTATAAAAAAAGGGCCCATATCGGCTCGCATGCTTATTGAAAGTCCGAATGTAATGTTTGTCAGAATGATTGTTTCCCATAACACTTTTTTCTCTGAATCCAATAATTGTTGACAATTGTTATAAAACAAACCTAACTTCTACTTTTCTATATGATGACCATTTAAAAATTTCAGAAAAATGTATGGTAGTAAAAAAAAAGTATGACAAACGATGATTCGGACTAAAATTACTGCATGACTTAGCGAACAGTATGCGAACTTTGGCGCTCCCTAAAAAAAGACTTCAGTCAGACCTCTCGATACTAATGCCATCTAGCGACATTTCGCAAGAACTCCTCATTCTCGATCTATCCAACTTAAAACAAATAAAGATTCATTATTTTCTTTAGGTTTCCATACGGAGAGAACTCTTTATTTTTCTTAGCTTAACAGACGCCTACGTCCGTCAAATTTAACGAGTTTTGTACAAGTTAATGATGTTTGCTAACGGTTACATTACGGTATTCCGTTAACCGTGGTCAACAAGATGTGCCAAATCCTTGTTTTTTTACCAATAAAAGCGAGAAATTTTAATTAGTTTGCACTATTCATTGCACGTTTTTTGTATTTTCAGACAGAACGTACGCTATGTTTAAGATTTTCCTGATATTAACTCACAATTACTGTTTTTCTATTACAAGCTTTTTATTTAGTTTCACCTGTCCCGTTGTCTGTCTGTCTGTCTGTAGTCAAATCTTGCAAGTTAAATGCGACCAACTTGCAGTAGTCGAATTGACTTCAAATTAGCTTAGCGTGATAAGTCCTGTTTGTGGTATTATAACTATTTTGTCAATTCAGTTTTTGTTTCTTTTTTCAAATCAGTTATGCCAAGAGGGTTAAATTTGTAAAAGACAGATTCGCGAGGTCTATAGATGAGTATGCTACTGTAACGTATTAGAAACATATTACCTATAGTTCACTCTGTAGAGATTGCTCGATGAAAAGTTTGTCGGATATGATGAAAACATTTAACAGTGTAAACCCTAACTATGTCAAGTAATAAGGAACACGGCTACCTCGGTATTTGTCAATAGCTCCTTATTCAATAAAGTATATTGTCGCTCGATTTCTACCTACTTCAGGGCAACGTACACTGCACAAAGAATTACACTAACATTTATTGTTAACTAACATTTACCTGCGGCTTCGCACATGCAAGCCATTTGGTCAACAGATAAATTTAATAGAAATCCCAAAACCGTACATGGGTGAAGACCAAAAATTTGCACACCTTAACGCAGGTAGTTAACATTTTTTTTTCCATTGGGACACGAAAATTCTTAACGTCTCAGCATTATGCTAAGCCAGTGTCCGATTTACAAACGCAATGACACATACATATCTTACTATCTAGTTATGTATACCTATCCTTAATTGTATAATTCATAAATCAATATGTGAATAACTTATTTGACATATAATATTCTAATCTATATAATTTACCGTAGGATACGGCTTGCACCTTATCAATATTAATTTTTCCAAGAACTAAGGCGATCTTTGCCAAAGTCATAAAATATTTTATAGCTTCTTACGAGCAAACCATGTAATCTAAATCACCTATTCTTTCCGCCCTACCAACATAATTTAGTATATAAGCTCACACTTAGCCTCCAAGATCATTCGTTCGGGTGACTTGGTAGAGTTAGCATTAAGCCTTCAACTTATGTATTCATTTTGATTTTATTAAAAGTATAAGTGTAAAGTAAAGCTAAACTCTTTTCTTCGAATCTAACTTAACGTCCTACGACATACGAGTGACGACAAAGGCGATGCTTCGAGCGTCGGCAGAGCAACGTGATCTCTTTCTTCGAACGAACCTGGTCCAAGCATCGCTGAAACCACCTCTACGGTTGGCAGAAGCGGGCACAGGCCCATCTCTACCTATCTTTGCGCCGTACTTATAATATTGTTGTGTCTTGTGTATTGTTGTCTATTGCTGTGTTGTGAATAAATGTATTTCTTTCTTTTCTTTAAAATGATCCATTCAAATGTATGATTAATTTTCGTGTTACAATGGCAAAAATGTTAGTGTGCAACTTTTTGGTCTTCCTTCATCCACATTACACTGAAGTACGTTGCGTAAAAAGCAACTGAGACGCTACAACAAAATGCGAAAATCGAAGTTCGTATCGTACCGTCTTGCTCACGCTAATATTATTTAATACGACAGTGAGCGGGATGGGACGATACGAACTTCGATTATCGAATTTCGTAGTAGGTAGCCCTTCTGCATCAAATGCCATGTCTCTAATCCTAACATTTGAAATTTTGGGATTTTATCCTGATACCCTGGAAATGTCGGGATAAAAGTAGCCATGTGTTATTACAGATATCCAGCTACACACACATACACATACACACACACACACACACACACACACACACACACACACACAATAGTAGTTGGATCATGTAGTACCTCCATGTATTTAATAATTCATTATATTCATTGTAATAAATTATTAATTAGCAATTCTCTTAATCATCATCATTATGTCAGCCGAAAGACGTCCACTGCTGGACATAGGCCTCCCCAAGGCTCTCCACTCAGACAGGTCTTGTGCTTTCCGCATCCACCGCGATCCCGCGATCTTAACCAGGGTTTCTCTTAATATTAAGCACCAATCTTTTGCCCAAGGCACAGGTTATATTAGTTACCTAACTAATTCTTTAAATAAATGATTTTGATTTGTGCTAGTACAGAACCCTCGGTACGTGAGTTCGACTCGCATTTGGCCGGGTTTTTGTCATTAGCCGTGGCCTGAAAACCAAGCTAAGCCTCGGCCCTCCTACTGCGCTGGCTAGGAATGCCCGGCCTATCAGCGCTTAGGAATTTGACGGCCATATGGCCGTGACGTGCAGGAATTTGTTGTTGTTTCGCATTTTCTGTAAAACTGGGTTCTGTTTATAAACTAACGGATTAACTAGGAGTGGAAAAAAGGGTCATGTAAAAAAGCTCTTTGCGACTTACTCGCAGAATAAACGTTTTTGATTTTGTGCCAGAACCAAATATATTTTCTTTAAACACTGCAAGTAAGTAATGATACCACAGACTTAGTTCCTCGCAAGAACCATCATAACCAATCACTAACCATTACAAGTTCTTCTTCTCTTTTCTGTGGTCTAGACTGTACAAGTAGAACATTTTTAACTAATATTTATCACCCGTGACCTACTCACAATTATTCATATATTGCTAAAATTACTTCAACGTTTTAACCATTACTTAAACATGACACAATTAGTCATGACTCCCAGAGGCACAAATTTGTGCCCAAATTCCTTTGATCCTGTTATCCTGGGAGATGACAGATTAAGATCCGGATGACATTACTTATTTAAGAGTAAGAATCGCGAAGAACAATAAAGAACATTTTACATATGCGTTTTAAAAAAAAACGAATTCGCGTTTTACTAAGCGTTTACCTTAACAGCGTCGCGTCACAGCAAACAAATTGCTGGCCAAATGAATGCGGATTGAGGTGACAACGCCGATTGCGGCAGTGTTGCAGGCTACAGTACGCTCGTTTCGATACAAAATACCTGTTTGACCGAGCTTCCCTGGGGCTAAAACTCGAAACACGAGTTTTTCCTGAGATATAACTAAACTAAATCGCTTCTTCGCATCCGAAAGTCCTCATACAAAATTTCACCTTGTTTGCCATACAGTCAACTACAAAGAGTTCGATACGGTCAACGTTACAAAAATACAGGGTGACATCGGAGACGTACCGTAAACTGCTTCAACTTTGCCCTCTGGCCCTAACATTGCCTTACTCGATTTAGAGTCGATAACTCAGCACCCTTTAGGTTTTTAAACTTTTCTCCCCCCGTAATAATAATTCCCGTGTAGATAAGTTTAAAACCTATAAGAGTGCTAAGTCGACTCTAAATCAAATCAGGCAATGTTGGGGCCAGAGGGCAAAGTTGAAGCAGTTTACCGTAATCAGAAACTACTTTTTTAGGCTCGTTAATTGATAGCTATTAGCATGCACTGGTCCTTATATGAAACAAAAACCGCATGGGTGATTTAATTAAGGGACATGTTAACAAAAAATAAACGGTTTTTCTTTCGTGAGAGGACTAGTGCATGTATAGCTATCAATTAACCACCCTAAAAAAGTAGTTTCTGATTACGTCTCCGATGTCATCCTGTATACGAGTACACGACTTTAAAGACTAAATATTAAGGTCGTGTATGTATAGGTACATATGTTAGTAACTTTGGCCGTATCGGCATAATAACTAGCATTGAAAAGTATCGTACATTGAAAAGGGCCAAATATGTCCTACTTCCGAGAGATTTTGGTAATGTAATTGTAATTAGACACTGTGCTATCAATTTAGGTTCCAGATTAGGTACGACGACGAGCGAAAAGAGGAGGAATGGTAGGTTAAATTGCGGATGCGTTGCGGGTTCCGCTAGAAAAGAAAAGGCTCGTTTTATGAAGATCCCAAAGTTTCGTCAAATATCGGTCCGTATATTCCGGCGCTGCAAGCTGATTCCAACATTTCGTTCACCGTACGCGGCAAAAAACCCCCTACTTTGTCACTTCAAAGTTGAATATCTCAAAAACGGCTGAACCGATTTTGATGAAACATGTCTAAGAACCATCGCTAGCAAACCTGCTTTCAAATAAAAAAACACATTCAAATCGGTCCACCCGTTTAAGCGCTACGGTGCCACAGACAGACACACAAACGGACAGACAGACAGGACAGACAGACACACATCGCTATGTCAAACTTACAACACCCCTCTTTTTGCGTCGGGGATTAAAAAGATGCTAATGTACAGATTTTGCTGACCTGCTGGATCTCAGTCACTCTTGCGCACTCCATAGCAAAGTTCCTCGGCTAGTCAGCCGATCGTAAACACAAACGCACAAGGGAAATATGCTGAATGCACATTTCAATGCGAGATTTGAATCCTCGATTGCATTGACAAATTGACAGGAACATACAAAGTGGTATGACCGTTTGACAACGCAATGCGTCTTTGTATGGGAGGCTTGACCATAAAGCATTGACGGCTGATATCTATGCATGGCTTTCCGCTTTCCTGGTTTGTAACGTCTTTTAGACGGAAATGGGATTTCTAGAAAAATACCAATAGTTTTATTTTATGTAAAAGGTTAATATTTACACACCAATTTTGATATTTTTTCATATTTCACAACAGTTTTTAAAGAGTTTAATCTAGTTCTGCCGCACTAGTGTACAGTTCGTAAATCTGATTTGTATGCGTATGTTGAGCACCAGCATTATTTTATTTTTTATACATGGCGAAGTGGTTACTTAGCTAGTATAAATGCAGAGGCGTCTGTATCTATGGTGCAGGGTGTGCTTTGTCCTAGGGGGCGCCGAACGCCGCTCGCTACGGAAGTTGGCCGACCGCGGCAATTTCAATGACCAATGTAAAATAAAAAGAGCTCTGCTTTGCATACATTTTGTATAGCATCTGGTGCTCTTCTTATATTTGTCGATTTGGTTTGTTAGATAATTTTCACACTAGCGGAAAACCCAATCAAAATCGACCCAGACACAGTGACGACGGAGACTTTTGTGTAGTTTTGGCCCATCGGGCCGATGCAAACTTAACATAACCTAAACCTACCAGCGCTTCTGTGTCGATTAAAATTGGGAAAAACGCGATTGCGAAAATAAGATTCAGTAAAAAAGCATATTTATTGGAAAAAAAGCATTAGGAAATAACGATTCTGGTAAATTAATCTAACAAGCCCGTTTTGGTTTATTAGGGTGAACACCTTGCATAATTCTAAATACAGTCAACAGCACATCATGGTATCCAAAACCTACCAATTCCTTTTTCAGATTTAATCTTGAAACAAAAAAGTTTATTATCCATTGGGGAAAATTGACAGTTTGTGGTAACTTGATGTGATGTTACTTGTAGGTAGTTTGTACTCATTCCATTTTGACCGCGAGCTTACTAGGGAGCGCTAGGGTAATGTTCGTTATAAAACAAGAATGACACTTAAGGGATGATGTTTTCAAAGTTGCATACTTTTTATATAATAAATTCATTATTGATGAATATTAATGATATTAATGAAGTAAAACTTTGCTCGCACAAATCAAATTGGCCAAATGTTATTTGACAATTTGTTATTTGCCTAAGCCAATCATTTGCTACATAATTAAGTGTGATGAAGTAAAATTTTGCAATATAAAAATGTTGCGAAATAGGAAAAATGCGAAGTAAAGTTATGCCAACGATTAGTTTGCCAAATGAAACTTTGGCGAAAGTTTGGTTGCTAACTGGAATTTGACTAAACATATTTCAGCGAAAAGGCAGTACACCGAGCATAACAACACATCACGACAAATAAATGTGAATGCGACTTCAGTTGCCTAGATACCTATAAGTCTGAATTGCCAATGAAACGGCCTTCTCTGAAACAAGGGCAGCAGTTCAGGAGAGTATGCAGAACATCGACTCGTTAAACAATCCTGACCTGACACGGATGACTCACTGACTGATAATACAAGTTCCATTGTCTAACGCATTTTATTCAGATTATTGTAATTGTTTAAGAACGGGTCAATGCAATCGGCATTTATTGTCGTCTTACGTTTGTACGATACGGTATTCGACCATTTTTATTTGTTTTATAAATCATACTTTGACAATGCTTGTATGTATATCCTCCTGAGTCTTGACTTTTTTAAAGAGATGTAGTACGATCAGTTCCAAAACTTATGTATCCACTTTTTCATACTAGTTGCATAGAAAAGAGGATACATTATGTTAGAGCACCGACAGTAGGTACCTATACCTACTTAAGACCTAGACGTTGATCACTAGCTTTATTTACTTGGATATCATTTCAACATTCTGATATAATTTGTGCTAATATAAAGTACATCATCATCATCATCATCATGTCAGCCGAAAGACGTCCACTGCTGGACATAGGCCTTCCCCAAGGCACTCCACCAGACCGGTCTTGTGCTTTCCGCATCCACCGCGATCCCGCGATCTTAACCAGGTCGTCGCTCCATTTTGTTGGAGGCCTACCGACAGCTCGAATCAGAAATGATGATATCCGCAGTTGAACTAAGGTTACCGACGTAGCCCGAAGAATTGCGAAACTGAAGTGGCAGTGGGCGGGGCACATTGCTCGCAGGACTGATGGCCAATGGGGTAAGAAGTTTCTCGAATGTCATTATTCTTAGTGTTAATTTGTTCTTAATAAAGTAGGCGAGGACAGGAGGATATGCGTGTTTTTAGGGTTCCGTACCTCGAAAGGAAAAACGGAACCCTTATAGGATCACTTTGTTGTCCGTCCATTAGGGTCTGTCAAGACCCTTTTTCTCAGGAACGCGTGGAGATATCAAGCTGAAATTGATTTCGAATACTCATATCTGCAGTTCCTTGAAGCCTTGAAAAAATCAAACTTCTAAGTCAACGCAATCAAAAGTTACAGTCATTATACAACGTGATTCCATACAAATTGACGTGCACTGAAAACCGGGTACTTCCAGTTGTTCTAGAAACTTTAAATTTGGTGTGAAGGTAGCTATTATAACACAACCAACTAAAAAGTCTGCAAATCTTGATTTTTTATGTGTATCTGTAAATAACAATGACCAATATAATATGACCCCATACTGCGTACGTTTTGCTTAGGAGCAGGGCTCTGCTTACACTGGATGTTTGAAATCACTCGGAAAAAGCGGGAAATATCTTCAACACACGATTTCCGTTTACATACCTATAAATGTGTACGGAACCCTCGGTGCGCGAGTCCGACTCGCACTTTCTGTCACGCGGTATAAGACGAGGGTAGAAAGAGATGGTGCATGCGATCGCAAACGTCAACGCGAACGACAATTATGGCTTCAGCCGTTTAGCTAATTTTATCCAAATCGGTTTAGTGGTTCAAGCATGAAGAGTTAACAGAAAGTCGAATCGCGATCTTGCTTAAAATAAGCAATTTTCCGGAATAAATATCCTCATACCAAATTTATATCGTCTATAGTCAAAATACCACAAACGGGACTTATCACGCTATTATTATACAATAGGGTGTGATAGGGTGACTAATAAAAGTGACCAAGTGCGGGTAGTTCGTGATACGAGTGCCGGCACTATTAGTGATCAAGCGCGGGTAGTTCGAAGAACTCGCGCTGCTAGGCAGACTTGACACCCCACACTTCAGTCTACTCGTGACCACGGCAACTGTAACGTTGCCGAAACGTCGAGGTAAATATTACTTGTATAATAATAGCGTGATAAGTCCCGTTTGTGGTATTTTGACTATGAGTGAGAATCACGAAAGTTTAAAACGTTATATCGTCTAATTTGGTTAAGTGATTTAATAGTGAAGAGATAAACAGATAGACCTCATAGTAACTTGTAGTGAACAATGTTTTGCCATTGTATTACGTCGGAAAAATTCGTACGTAAACCGGGGTTACTTTAGGAGATTTTAGGGCTACTTTGATATATTTAAAATGGTTATAAAAACGCAAATATTCATAGCTCGATTGAGCAAAGGAAGTAAAACGTTCGATAATATGAAGGTAGGTATTTCACTGCCGCAAATGGTCCAAAAAAATAAGGACATAGCGTTAAACTGTTCTCCAAAGTAGCCCTGCATTTTAAAGGAACTCCGTTTTAGGTTCTTTTTTTACGATATTTACCTTGCTTTCCCAGCTTACTGGAGTTTACTGAAGGTAATTGAGATAGCAAGATAAATACGAACTTACCCGACAAAATACGATAGTAAAACATTATTCACTACTCTTAGATCTGTAACAGTATATTCTTCTAATTAACATAATTCTTCATTTAGTATGTTTGCATAATTTAAGTTAATAACGGGGTCAACGGCCCCAGATAGTATTTCCATCATTCGTTTTGAATTTATATCTTTATTTATCACACTTTATAATCAAAAATGCGGTTCCCAATATTCTTAGAAAGTGTTTAATTAACTATGTTATAATGTAATCAATGATCGCCCGTTTAAATTGTCTATGGAGTAGGTAAGGTAGTTTTAAATTATTAGGTAACGGAAAGAAGGGCCGCTGTCCATTGAAATATAACATAATATAGCTTCTATACACCATGTCAAGCAGGGAATCGTTTGGTTCAAATCCGGACTTGAACCTCTGAGTTGAAATTGTGCGAGCGAAGTTACATTTGAAATTTGCCTCGAGCTGCACAATGAAGGGAAAAATTTATAAGAAACCAGCACAAACCTGGGCAGTCAAATGTGAAGTTCCCAACCGGCACTGGGCCAGCGTGGGAACGGAAACATCTTTTTTTTGTTTTAGTTTTTGTACAACTATGATGATGAAGCAGTTACCAAAAGTATCATTGGACAAATGAAAAATAGGCTTCGAGAGAAAATATAACTATAACAGGTTATAGGGCAAGTGAATGAGTCTTAGACTAAAAAAGTTTTTTTGCACTAAAGATACTATTTTTAAATGCGAAATAGTAAATTAAAAGTCATCAGACGAGCGATAACGATTCGAATAGGTTTCGAACAAATTATATTCAGTTAATGATTTTTAGTGTTTGGGATAGATAACATCTCTAAAGCACCTCATGTAAAATAAAAAAAAAACTAAAACAAGTAAACAAAAGCAAGGACCAGTGTCTGGCAACTCAAACACAAAAAATAGCCGGGAACAGACAGACAGACAGACATGTGTTTAGCAAAATCTTATTTTTTAAGCGTTTTAAATCTTTGTGTCTGCTCCAAATCAATGGTCATTCGGCCTAGCGATCAATAGCTTATCAAATCATCTCGTTGAAACATTCGAATCGAAAATCGATAGAAATGACGAGTAATCGAATAGCCAGTTATACCACTAGAGGTTATCATGATATCTGGGGATGTACTCTTAAACGTTTTGATTAAAATTAATGATTATTTGAAATATAAACCGGTTAGAAATGGATTTGCCGAAAAAGGGTGATTGAAAGACTCTGGTTTCCATTAAATTAATAAATTCTAATATGTATATCCTATCCTACAGCCCTATCCCATGCTACTAATATTTATAAATGAGAGAGCTTGTGAAGATGTCATTATGCTAGATGGAATAATTATGATGAAAAAATCCTAGGCCAGCATAGAACCGTTGCAGGTATACCTACAGGGTTATTGGTTATTCCCGTTAGGGAGTGATGACTATTTGAGATAATTTTAACCCCATATATGCACTATGCAAAAGTGAACCATTTTTGAGTTATCATGTTTTTTAGCTTTTTTCAAAATAAGTTAAAAATTCAACATCCAAAATTATTAAAAAAAAGTAACAATTTAAATCTATTTTTTTCTTCTGATTTATAAAAAAGATTAAGCACAGGTTATTTATCAATATTAAAACAACAATTATCGGTCCAAATTTAAAAATGCGAGACGAAAACGATATTGTCAAAAAAAATATTAAGTTTTTTTCCACTAAAATGCTTTAAAATAAAATAAAATTATAACCGTTTTCTTACTTCTCCAACAATGCATAACAACTAGGAACTTTATGACTTATTTTGAAAAAGCTAAAAATATGATAATTCAAAAATGGTTCACTTTTGCATAGTGCATATAGGGGTTGAAATTATCGCAAATAGTCACCCCTATCACTATAGACGAATAAAATAACCGCGCGTTAAAGTTCGGGAGTGGGGGGAGGGGGGCGAGACGTCAATACTTACATTTCGAAAATACAAACTGAAACATAGATGCACAGAAAAATCAGAAAAAGAGACCAGCGCTGGGAATCGAACCCAGGTCCTCAGCGTTCCGTGCTGCGTGCTATACCGCTACACCACCACTGGATAGGAGTACAGACTCAAATTTGTCCTATGCACCACATATCTCAGCTTGTTTGTTTCTTATTTAAATTTAGTCACTTAAGCAGCGACTAACAACATCTATGCTTTTAGCCCTCATCGAGAAACTTTCAGCACTCCATATCGTCTCCATCTCTTTTTCTGTTTTCCGTGCATCTATGTTTCAGTTTGTATTTTCGATATGGATTTTACGGGATGACCGTAAAAGTAACAAAATTTGGAGTTGCAGTAAAAAACACAAAAAGACTCCAAAAACCAATCTTAATACTTACATTAATTATATTTTCTAGAATTACCTATAATATTTGGTTTTTAACCCATCTAGCGTTCGGCTAATGACGCTTGCTTAGTTTAATTTAATGCTCTGACACCACTCTGACACTATCTCGGGACTTGACACGAGCCCAAAGAATGCGAGGTGCGACGCCATTAAAGTCAGTTTTACATACAACGGTCCGGCGAAGGTATAAGCATACGAATTGCTTGTTAACTTAAGTTATAAATTTACACTACAGTTTGTTTCTAACACTTAACTCACGGGCGTTGAGGATGGCGAACAAAAACAATTTTTATCAGCTTAACCAAGGATATAGGGGGTCCTTTTCATCCCCTTTTCATCTACATCTACATCTCTGTTATTTTTATATATGTATATTTCTAATTTACTTTGTTTCCAGAATGTAATATAGGTAAAAGTATTGTATTTTTTGTGGCGCATTCTACTTTAGTAATAATCGTATTTCCGAAAGCACTGGTAGTAAAAAAGTGACGTGTAAAAGAGCCCTTTGCGGACTACTTACAGAATAGACGTTTTGTTTTTTTTTTTATTTTAGCAATGCAATAGGGAATTGAGATGGAAATATATTTTTAATTTTGACGCTAAACGATTCAAAAGAATAGGTCCAAATCAGTTCCAATGTTAGATTTAAGCAAACGTTCCAACCATAAAAAAAAATGTGAAAAAAAATACAATAGCTTGTTTAGCGACCGACTTTTGCCCAGCTTTTTTTAAATTATGTTTTTTTTTGTATCATATTTGTCGCTTTTACTTTTGAGAGAGAGAGAGAGAGAGAGAGATTTTTTTACACATATTCGATACGCAGAAAAAACACGTTAGGAAGAAAATAATAATTAAAAAAAACATCGAATTGTATAAATTGGGGTCCACTCAGCATAATGTTGCGGCAAGCCCCATTTAAAACTAAGCAAATAAAATCATACACACACAAGGCAGGGTTTTCTATGCAGACCTCTCAAAATAGTATGTATTTATAAGTAAACTCTTTATTGTAGAAAAGAAAAGAAACAAACAAAATACACTTGTACAAAGGCGGACTTATCCCTTTAAGGAAGGAAGGGGGGAAGGGATAGTTCTTGTCTTTTTATTTATTTGCCAGTTTTCGTGGCCGTGTGGGCGAAATAGCCGCGTTGGTGTGAACGGCCCGATTTCAAGCGCGTGAATGGGTGCCCTAACAATTTTGTATGGCCTCAGTTTGTATGGGAGGCCGGTCGTAAGCTGTGTGAACCTCACTAACTGTTTCCAAAGTTAAAGTCTATTGAAAGCATAAGAATTGAATTTATTGACAGTAAATCTTGCAGGGCTTGTTTTACGATGTAACCGATTTAGTGGAAGTTTGGTGAATAAAGTTGTTTGTGCTGTAGGGTTGGTACTGCATGAATACAATACCGGTCAAGTGCGAGTCGGACTGAACTGAAAGGGTTCCGTTGTTCGTATCATGATCGTGTACTCCCGTACAAAACAAAACTACACTCACAAAAATTGTTGCGCAAACTTTCCGCTAGAGGCGCTGTCCGTGTTTCCATATAAATTCAGATTTTAACGCGAACGCGATCGAGACGTATTTTGTGAAAGGGAAAATACACTAAGCATACTGAGTTCGTAGTTGGCGATAGAGAGCGCTGCTGTACTCTCAAGTACTCACACATTAGCTCACTTAGAGGCTGTTTCACCACCCATTGATTAGTCTTAACTGACGGTTAAATGTGATGCCGTCTCCGTCTATTCGAACAAAACTAATAGAGACGGCATCACATTTAACCGTCAGTAAAGACTAATCAATGGGTGGTGAAACAGCCCCTAAGTGAGCTAAAGTGTGAGTACTGTATGTATATCTTATCTCCAAGTGGTCAAGAAATAAAAAGTTATGACATACATTTGACACTGCTTCCACTGTAAATGGAGATAATTTATTGATATTACCAGTACATACTTAATAAACATTTTCTGAATGAGTCAGTTTAAAAACTATAAAACTGTGACCACCCGCTAGTCGAGTTAAAAGTTACTTGGTGAATGAATATTGAAATTGCTTTCGGATGTTGAATTTTATTACAACCATTTAACTAGGTTCGTGAGTTTACATACATTCGTACTACCTTAACCATAGCGTTATAGCACACGGCGTGTAACGATTGGCATAACAACAATTAGGATAAGTTTTACTTTGGATAAAATACATACTTGGATAAAATTTTGGACATTATCAGGGATCGGACAAATTAGCGTCATTTTTCGCAACAATATGGACATGACTCCAAAATTAATTAAATAATTAATCAATTACATAATTAATTTCTAATCCTAAATTAAATTTTGATTCCTAGTGAATACATAGCACAATTTCTTATAATGTAGATGTATTGAAGAAAATAAATCATATTTTTTACAAGTTTTCTGTGGTCAGTTTAAATATTTCTATTTCATCTAACATTTTACGAAGGTACATTTTTTTAAATCGTTTGTAAAATGTTATCTACTGGAATTCAAAATCAATTTCAAGGAATTAATTAATTATCCCTATTAATTAATTTTGGAATCATGTACACAATATTGCGAACAATAGCGCTAATCCAACCCATCCCTAGACATAAAGCGGTTGACATAAATTGTAATTGCAGTTGACATAGATATATCTCAGCCAGTTATTGTATATGCCTGCCACTTATAGTTTCTGAATAAAATGCCTGTGACTTATGGACGCACAGAAAAAAAAACAGACGGACAGAACAATGCTATAAAAGGATTCGGTGTTTACCATCGTGGCTATGGTATTGGTAAGTAAGTACTTTCCCTAGATAATAGTAATCACTTCATCATTCCAAAATGTCAAAACATTTATGGCAAAAGGATTTGGTCCTACATCCTTCCTTCAATACTAAATGATTTTCCCAGGGCTACAATTGATAAATACTAGCATAAGAACATAAAACATAATTAAGAATTTATTAAGGGCAATCATAGCCTAGCAACTAAAATCTTTAAAAATAAAGATTAGCTAGGAATATCATTTAACTAATTGTAAAATTGTTATGAAATAAACAGTTATAAATTAAAAAAAAAATTTTTTTTTTAAGCAATTGACATTGGTCTCAAAAAAACAATGTTTATTTTTATTTTATTTTTTCATAAAATAGACACCTATTTGAAGGATTTTGGTTTTGGTTGGTTTTAATTTTTTTATCCTATTTATAAGTTACCGGAGTTATTGCTAACCATAATTGCCATGGCGTGAAAAACTGCGTTTACTCGTTTGCCCGTCACAATAATTAAAAAAAAAATGTCTTCTGTCACCTGGCAGTGTTAGGCTCAGGCGGTTTAATTACATAACGTTTATTTACGATGAAAGTGAAACGAAAGTTAAACGTTATTTTGCAAATATACAAACGATCATTAAGTATTTTTAACTAAAATATTATAAATTGATTTAATGAACCTATTCCTCGAAATGGTTTTGGAATAAGACCACATTGTAAAAACCGGCCTAGAGCGTGTTGGACACGCCCAAAATAGGGTTCCGTAGCCATTACGAAAAAATTTAGTAATATTTTTCTAAGGATTTCGTATTTTATACGGAATCTTCCAAGTTTAGGTATATTTAATATGAGTGAGTCTCACGGTAGTTTCATGTTTAGGTATATTTTATACCTTATGCTGCTATTTACTCATAAACTACTAATAATTCTCAAGCAAACTTAGCCGTTATAGTTTTCCTTGAAAGTTTGATATACTTACTACCATCCTGAATTTTTTCAAATTTTTCCACCCACCGGTTTAGATTTTAGAGGGGGGGGGGACGCCCCATTTTAATGAAAATTTGCACTTTAAAGTTGGATATTTCGCAAACAAAACACTGAATCGAAAAATCGTCATAGCAAACCCCTAATGATTTTAAAAGACCTATCCAATAATATCCCACACGATAGGGCCACATGAGAAAAAAAACACCCCCACTTTACGTCTATGGGAGGTATCCTAAAAAAATTTTTTTTGAATTTTAAATTGTACGATTTTGTCGGCATAGTTTACTTATATATCTGTGCAAAATTACAGCTTTCCAGCATCGATAGTCCCTGAGTAAAGCCGCGGACGGACAGACAGACAAACAGACAGACAGACATGGCGAAACTATAAGGGTTCCGTTTTTGCCATTTTGGCTCCGGAGCCCTAAAAAGTGATCAATGCCAATTAGAGTAATAGTGCAAACCCACGATCCTCTGCTTGTAAGGCCATAGGTTAAACCACTAGGCTGGCAGAGGCCTTATTTTCCAACATACTCGGAATCACAATCGTTTTTACTACTTCTTTCGGTCACACGGTATAAGAAGACGGGTAGAAAGATACGGTGGCTGCGATTACGGACGTCAGGGGTTATACGGCCTAAGGACTACCACCGTCAGGTATCATGTTAGAAGAAATGAATTTGAAAGCAGGCGTCTGTAACACTAAAAACACTATTTGGAATTCTAAACTCAACATACCTACTCTGGCATTGAGTGATGAGTCTGTCTCTGTCTGCGTGTTATTTCCATTTCATATTCACCTCATGATTGTATTAGAAAAACATATTTCGCACTTGGCTAAAGATGAATAAAACAAGGGAATAGAAACGGTTCGTGAAGCAAATAAAAAATTGCCAGTGCTCGCTGGGTTCCGTCCACGTAACAAATAATAAGTTTTGTTAAAAAATGAAATTTTTAATAAGTATTTACAAGCTTTTTGCTGACTGTACTCGCATTATAATCTTAACTACATTTCCGTACCAAATTTTAAGTCGTTGCCATTAACCATTGAGGAGTTCCCTCCTGCAGAGACGGCCTTGGCTAGACCACCAGGATGTCCCTGCCAGTATATTGTATTGTCACGAGGTTTAAATTCAAATTTCAAGTCAGTCAATCCCATTACTGAAAGTGGGTCAAATTTAACTTCCCATATATTTTTCCCACTGAAAACTTACATTTTTGAGAAATTTTTAAATGGTCACCGTATCTATAGGTTACGTAGGTTTTTTTTTAAACAATTCAATTGGATTCGTAGAAAAAAGAGTTATGACAAACGATCATTCTGCCAAACATTACATTGGGCCTTTTAATAAGTATGCGAGCCGATATGGGAAATAATAAAAAAAGATATAAAATATATATATCTGTTCGTACCACGAGACGCATAAACAAACAGTAATTAAATGATAACCGCTAAATTGTTTTAGTAACTATCTAATTCGCACCTCCCAGGGAATATATAACACAGTTGATTATAAATTAATTTAGATGATACATAAGCCAAAACAGTTTCCACTTATAAAGAAGTTACATTTAATGGTTAAAATCTATCTTGTTCATTTTTGTAAGTTCATTGTATCTATTTGTAATGTTCAATTAAGAATATTAGTGCATATTTCATTTTATTGTAATGTTCAGAGTTTAATAAACTCTGAATGAGGATATTACAATTTTATCGTGTTTAGGTAAATACGTTGTTGCTAGATGTACAAAAAAATAAAATAATGTAAACCAAAACAAATTGCTACTTTACGGGGAAACAGTTAACCACAATGCACTTTCCTTCCTCAAATTTATGGATTTTATGTCTCATCAATTTACTAGAATAATGAAGTAGGAAAATATAAAATAAATAGGAAACATGCTAATACTAAAAACATGTACAATCGAGAGCATAATATCTATAATATTCTATACTATAGCCGCAGTGTCAAATATATGTCATCATACTAGAGGTATCTCGATCGATTTTATGCTTATTAGCAGAAAGGTGAATAGATATTTTTAACGCTTTGGTAACGTACATATATTTATGACCTTGACACGGGTATGAGCCGACTAAAGTTCATGTGCATTTGCAGGTGGTAGGACCTTGTGCAAGGTCCGCCCGGATTGCTACCACCATCTTGCTCGCTAATCCTGCCGTGAAGCAGCAGTGCTTGCACTGTTGTGTTTCGGCGTGGAGAGTAAGACAGCCGGTGAAATAACTGGCACTTGAGGTATCCCATCTTAGGCCTCTAGGTTGGCAACAGATCTGCAATACCCCGGTGTTGCAGATGTTTATGGGCGGTGGTGATCTCTTACCATCAGGAGACCCACTTGCTCGTTTGCCATGCAGTCAAATAAAAAAAAAAATGTATAAAAGGATAAACATGGCATAAAAAAACACATAATTTATTTACTTCATTTATTTCTTAGATAAAAGCACTTAACAAGAAACGCGTAGATGAAACTAACCTAACCTAACGAACAGTAAGTTGGAAAACCCTCGACTGTGTCACTTCAAAATTCAATATCTCAAAAACGGCTGAACCGATTTTCATAAAACATGTCTAAGAACCATTGCTAGAAAACCTGCTTTCAATTAAAAAAAAACGCGTTCAAATCGGTCCACCCGTTTAAGAGCTACGGTGCCACAGACAGACAGATACACACACACAGACATACAGATATACAGACACACATAGCGGTCAAACTTATAACACCCCTCTTTTTACGTCGGGGGTTAAAAAACATAAGATCTTAATCAAGTCCTTAGCCCAATATGCGAGTTCAAAGTCAAAGTCAAAGTCAAAATATCTTTATTCAATGGTAAGTTTATAGTTTATAGTTGGTAGGCTTATAGTTTTTTCGTTAAAAAGATACGAAAATGAACTTATTTGTTAGTAATTAGCGCATGCCAAAGAATATAATCTACGGGAATAATGTGTCTCTAAGTGCAAGTATTAACATTAGTGTGGGTACTATGGCCAGCAAAAGTCGGTGTCCATCCACTTATGCAGGCCATTGTACATTCAAATTAAAAAGCGACTTTTCATAATGTTTCGGTTTTGGTTTTCATCGAAACTGGGACCAAGGCCGAAGGTTCGGTGTTAATTTCCTTATCGGCTGGACACTAAAAATGCCTTCTCTGTTTATTCGGACACAACATACAAAGACAGCATTACAGATATCTATCACATCAAATTTATCAATGAGTGGTAAAACAGGCTTTAAGAAATAAAAATAACATATTATAATAAATGCCACTGTACGAGTCAGTTTTCATAAAAATGTTTAGCGTCCTCTCGCTGCGTACGCGCCGCGAAAGCATACAAAGTAACCGTAGAGTTAGAATATCAAGCGGTTCCAATAAATTATTCTTTTTAGGGTTCCTTGGTGTCATCAAATTGTTGGTCTACTTTAAAATAAATCATTATTTTGTTAATATGTTGCACAGTGTGGAACGGAAAGTAAAAATAGTGCAGTCCTATGGATGGAGTGATTGTCCTATGTGGACCTCCGCAAACTAACTTCTAAGTCAGTGAGATATTTCTCTCTCCGAACTGGCACTGATCAAACTGATTCATCATTTTTACTGACAGTTATGAGATAAGCAACTGATTTTTTTTACATTTTTGGTTTAGGTACTTACTCTCGGGGTACAGATTTGTATGCTCGTAGTTTTCGTGCAGAAGGTACCTACTTCAAAAATACAAATGTGGGTACAACTTTTTAATGCAATGAGAACTTTACATTTATTACGAGGTTATAGTCTGCATAACATTGGACTTGGTTACGCCTAAATTTCCTAAAATTACGTTGAATTTTTGGGGTGATTTTTGGGGGGCCGGAATACTTTTGTTTACGCCCGATCGAGCTTCAGTTCTACGGCAGAATGTGACGTAATTTTGGCACGAGTTAGGTTAACTAGTGGTTAAAACAGTATTGCAAGCGTAATCTCTGTGATCGGCCACGTAATTTTAGTAAGTGTTTAGTAAGTGTTGAGGCTAATACGACATTGTATTCGAGCTAGGAAACCAAAAAAAAGGTGTAAATTACGGAACCTGATTCCACTTACTGGTTGTGTACTTAACTTTTTTTTATATTTATGGGCCATTGTCGGCCCAAGACGTTTGCTTACAGCCTATTATTTTGGGTACGCGTGTTGAATCCCTAACTGTCACTGCGCAGGTTCATTGACCCGGCCATTTTATTTGCACCATCGTAAATTAAATATTAGCTGTCAATGAAAACAGAAAATTGATTTATTTTAAAGTAGCTTGTGTGGTCTTGCTTTTTCTGTACGGAATTCGTTAGTCGCTATACTTTAGGAAATCTACCACTATCCCATTATAACCATCGTGTAGCTTAGGACAATCTGCGTCATCATCTCGGCTGTAAGACATCCACAGTTGGACTTAGGCCTCCCACCTCCTGCTTCGGTTGGAAGCTTGCATCCACTGTGAACCTGCGGCTATGCCGATCCGCGGTCTCTATTCGAGAACTTTCTACGTTAATCGGCATAAATAACTGAATAAGTTTTTTCTTCTTTTAGGTACCGCCTATAGCCTTCTTCTTCTTCTTCTCAATCGCTCCCTCATTGCTGAGGATCGTGACTCCGTTTCAGCTTGTCAACAGCAATTCTCCATCGGTTACGATCAGCTGCCTGGTGGAGTGCAGCGCTGATTGGTAGGTTGGCCTATAGCCTTAACAGAGCAGAATTCAAGAAAAAATAAGGAAAGAAGGGCTGTCAAGAAAAGGGCTTATACTTTTTTTTTAAGGCCGGCAACAGACCAATGACTCTCCTTGCGTTGTAAGAACTCTGGATGGTGGTGATTATTTTCCATCAGATGACTGGCATGCTTCTTTGTCTCCTTCTCACAATAAAAAAAATATAAAGAATAGAAACAGACCCGGAAACATAATGTCGGACACAGCTCAGCAACTCGTTGCAATGTTTTCCAAGTGTTTGCAACAATCAGTTTTAAGCACAATGTAGCGTTATAGTAGTTTATTAACGCGAGGCGGAAGAGGCAGTTATGTGTGGGTGATGGCTAATAGAAAAAGGTAGGTAAACAATAATTTTGTTAATAGCGTAAGCCGAGACAATGGCTTTTTGTTTGGTCCGGTGCTGTGGCCATGGGTTTGGGAATTAGGAACGAGAAAAAAAAGTTTAATCTCTACGTGATCGAATCAGAAATGAAGAGATACGTAGAAGAACGAAGATCACCGACATTCCCAAGTGAATAAGCTCGTTGAAGTGGCAATAGGCAGACCATATAGGATGGAGAACAGATTGATAGGGCTGAAAAGTTCTCGAATGGAGACCGCGGAGCAAGCGCAGCGTAGGATGTCCACCAACGAGATGGACGGATGATCTGGTTGGAGCCGATGGTTCACGGTGGATGCAGGCCATTTCCAACTGAAGTAACTAGAGGTCTATGAGGGAGGCCTATGTCTAACAGTGGACATCCTACGACTGGTATGATTATGACGACGAAGATAAAAAAACTATTTAGGTTGTTTTTTTATCCTCCTTTCCCTAAAAAGACGGAACACCACATCTTCCGACCAGAAGTCGGAACGCAGGAACAGCTGCTGGTAATTGGCTGGCAAAATCCAAGCCTTGTGAGATTCAAGCGAATTTATTGAAGCCCACCCCGTTCGTCCAACCTCGACTCGCATTTCTGAGTTTTTCGAAATTCATTTGAGAAATTTCATTCTAAAACCACGAGCTTTAAAGTGAAGGAAAATGTCGCATGCGTAAACCATAGGTGTGTGTGAAGTTTCCAATCCACACTGGGACTCCGTGGGAACTATGGCCCGAGCTGTCTCATTCTGAGAAACTTGTACCCAGCAGTGGGATGTATATAAGCTGGGATGATCACAATGATGATGATGATGGTAATGGTGATAATGATAATGATGATTATGATGATAATAATGATAATGATGATGATGATGATGAATTAGTTTCCAAAAACTCTTAAACATGGCCACCATCCGAAGGCAGAACCTTTTTGAATGACAATGCGCCCGCCGGACCGCCCACGGTACATCCGGCATTTTGTTACCGTTTCCACCGGGAGCCGGTGTGGGTGAAAGTTAATTATACCGGAGCTTGTAATGAATCTGATTAGCACGGTTAGTATGAAGATGTAGGAGCCGAGGTTGTCATGTTCACAATGAGTGATTTATTTGTGTTGTGGGGTTACTTTCAATCAAAGTTTTTGTCAATTAAAGATGCGGGTTCTGCATTATTTCTTATTATCTAGCCTGGATTTGTATCGCACTACTGATCAATGGTCCTCCTTTATACTTCATTTTTCCCGGTCCAAAGCAGCCTGAGAACAGTCATCAAGAAATAAGTACATCCAGGGCGTCCCGTGATCCCGTCATCTCTGTCTGGGCCTGCCCCGCCGTCGCGATCCTTCCTGTGGCACCCATTCTGTGACATATTTAGCCCATCATTTAAAAAAATGTCGGTTTGGATTTACAAGTCGTTTAAAGTTCAAAGGTCCTATAGTCCTATTACGAATTTTGCATAATTTTACCAAACTCAAATGGTAGATGTATGTAGATACTAAAATATTCACCTGCCGTACCAAAATACACCCATTTTGCGTGTTTTCTGAAATACTATCAGAAGGTAGATATGTCTGTTTCCGCTGGTTGCTCCAATGGAATGTTATTTTGTCGTATGGTTGTCGTTAACGAAAAATGCCAAGGATTGTCGTTACAGGCAAACAAAGTACTGCCTACTCCCTGCATTCCATTTCATCGTTAGAGCGTTTTCACACTTTCCGATTCGATAACGTTGTCGGATACGATATCGGATAATACAAATTAATGTACAAATCTAGTAATTATAGTTCTGTGATTGAATGAATCATGTTTAATTAGGGAATGCGGTATTATTGGGTCCATATCGACTCGCATATTATTATCTAATTGTCGAAAGACACAATGTAATGTTTGTCAACTCATAACGTTTTTTTGCAGGTTCATCTTTCATTAGCGAGACTCTATTTACTCAAATAAATAAACAAAAGAAGTACAGAAATACTTATACCTATAATATACCTCTGTCAAACTGCATAGCAGTTTGTTGGCAGAAAGTGTACACTAATGTATTGTCATAACTCTTCTTTCTCTAAATCCATAAATTGTACAGAATTGTTATAAAATGAAAGTAACCTAACCTTGAGTATTTCTCAAAAAGTTGTCCCGTCATGAAATTGACAAGAAATTAGTTTTGTCAAGAAATTATTAACCCTAAGGACGAGATCATAAAACATAAACTACTAAAACATCCAAAATTTCTTGACGTCAGGAAAACGTCACGAAATCTTGTGAGGAAAAAATATCGTAATTTTGTAACTATATACATCAAAACTTTCTATTGGCTCCAACAAAAAAGATTATCTGACTTTTTATCACTTTTACCACCAGGTTTTGTACATATTTAAAAACAATATTACTTATTTTTTCTGGTGAAATAGCGTCGTTTTTTTTGTTTTTTTTTTTAGATATTGGACAACTGAAAAATTTAAAAATGGACAACTTTTTGAGAAATAGTCCTACAGGTAAAGTTCTACC
Organism: Choristoneura fumiferana; assembly: GCF_025370935.1. NCBI lineage: Eukaryota > Metazoa > Arthropoda > Insecta > Lepidoptera > Tortricidae > Choristoneura > Choristoneura fumiferana. The sequence goes on along the minus strand of NC_133479.1, from coordinate 4,763,895 downwards.
GGTAATCTTTTTTTTTATACGACAAATAGTTACGTCATTATGACTTTTAAAAATATGCGACTAGTTACGCTCCCGGATTTATTCGGTGATGGCCACATTTATACGTATGGTCTTTATAAAAATTCAGCAGCTTACCTACTTATCGAATTTCGTATATTTCATACATTCATACTTACAGCCAAAATCGCTGTCGGATCGGATAATATGAAGGCGCTCTAACAAGTACCTTACAGGCCGGATGGAGGGATGTTATTCTAAACAAACCTTGCTTACAAATTCAGCACTACATGTGAAAGAGAACCACTTTTTTATGGTGCGAAAAATACGCCTTATATGCGTAGTTTGTGAAAACAAACAATGTGTAGTATGTACCAACCTGATACTTGATTTCGTATAATTCCAACGAGAAAAAAGACCAGCTATAGTTGTCTGTCGACGTTTGTAATGAGAATATCATAACAGTCAGTGTCTTATACTTTGCCTGTGTCAGTCTACTGCTGGATATAGCTATCTCCCATGGCATGCCACTCAGCTTGAGCTTTAGCTCTCCTTCTTCAAACTCTACCAGCTGCTTTACAAATATCGCTCCACCTAGCAACAAGGCGCAATAAACTACGTTTGCCAGCATCCGATCTCCCTTCAAGAATTAGCCTGTTCCGACGGCTATCCTGTCACTTCTGTGACATTAAGTGACTTGCACACTTTGCATGTCAAGGGTGTTTTTCCATTTAGCATTGGGTCAGCGTGGGAACGAAAGGCCAAGCTCTCTCATTCTGAGAGAAGACTTTTTAAGACAATTGAAACGTACAAATTGTTATCGTAAGGTACTATCTAATTTCATCATGGAATTAACATTCACTGTGACGTAATGCCCGATTATCATTAACATGACAACAATACGTTACTCCACTACTATTATCGTACGCAATAAAGATCTCATCTCGACGTAAATAACACAAGCCATCCAATAAATAGAACCACAATAGACCATTTATTTTGAACGAAACTATCACCAAATATTCGGGAATCACAAACGCGGTAGCGTGACGGACACAATGATGGTTACTATTGTTAATTTAACAACAAACTTAGTTACAATCTTTTTAGGGTTCTGTAAATAAAATGACACAGTGAACCTTTTTTAATACAGCCCGTGAGACCATATTGTCAAATGCGTGTGCGCTCACGATTGCAGTTACTATTTCTTTCTACCTTAATTTTACACTGTGTGACAGAAAGCATCGCATAAAACATCAAAATACCAATCATCGATATAGCAAAGCTTAAAATATCAATTTTCAATAGACCAAAAGTACAAAACACTAACCTGTGTAATTTGCACTTCTACTTGGAGATTACAGTCATCGAGATTTAAGCTTTTGGTCAAACGTACTTTCGGGATTTTAACTTTCGGTCTAATAAACATTTGGCATTTCTATCTTGACGCTCATAAGCATAATAATATTTTTTTTTATAAGTTCCTTTCAGTGCAATGTATAAAATATATCAGACTAGCTGATATTATTTATTATTAGTTAAAGTTAATTAAATTTTGGCCTTTTAAATGATTGTGTTTTGCGCAATAAAAATAAATAATGTAAGATGCACTGCAAATTATGAAATAATTTAGTAAGTACCAATTTGTTGAATGGAATAATTTATTAAATTATTTCATTTTATTTCACCAAATACATTTCATGTAAAAATGGCGGCCAAGACTCACAAGCTCATAACGCTTTCGCTGTAAAAAGTTATCAGATCCAAGGAAAAGTCTAGCCCATAACCCTGGTATTACTTACCTTGGTTTTAAAGTATGACCTGGTAGTTTCATAGCTCTATTGCATATCATAAAATTTAAGACCTGTGACAATTTTCTACCGTACATAAGTCTATCGGACCGTCTGGCTGATATTGCAAGAAATTAAGATTAATAACCCTATGGCATCATCACAGCCATTAGGAATAGTGCAAATCTGCTTATCTACCATACGTTAATACCGCGTATCTATAGTAAGTGTAGTTACTTAGAGGAATGGGTTTCAACTTTATTTGTTTTATAACGTTTTAAACTTTCGTGATTTTCACTCATTTATTTATTTATTTCAATAAATTTACACAGCATTACAGTAATTTACCAATACGCCGCGAAATTAAAAATGATACACAAAAAATTAAACAAATAATGAACAGAAATAGAAAAAATGAACTTAAGAAAAAACACTGGATTGCCCATCATCCATCATCTCACAAAATCTCACCAACGACAAGCGAGCAAGGTCATAGTCAAAATACCACTAACTGGACTTATCACGCTAAAACACACGAGTAATTTATACCTGGACGTTTCGACGACATTATAGTGGTTTTATTTGTTTTATTTCAACGAATTTGGCGTAAAAATTGTGAATTGGTAAAATTCGTCAGTTACGCGAAATTACCCAGGCGAGTTACTCAGATTTGCCTTATTTCGGACAATATTGTTTCTGCGTCCGTCACCATGGATCCGATAGTATGAAATCGACCTAATTCTGTAGAATCCTTCCTTTACGGTGATCTAAATCGCGCTTGCCCGATTTTTTTATTATGTACAGTATGATTGTGTTTTGTGAGGTGTGTTAGAATTAGGTGAAAATAGGCGACGGTCAGCTGTATCTGTGGCGGATGTGAGTTAACGTGCATTATGCATTGTGACACGGTTATATTGGTAACAGTGGCGTGAAGCAAACTTTCGTCAGGCAACCCAGAGAGTGAGAGAAGCGTGAGAAGTTGCATCCAAAGACATCGGACGCAACTTCTCGGAGTAAAACTTAGTTGTTATATATTAATGTTTTTAATAAAACTAATTATGTTATTGAATATGTTTGGTGTTAAATTTTACATTGGAAATGTGTATTATTTGACAAAAATGGTTAATATATTAGCATAATTCACTTCAGACATTGGCTTACTCAAAAACAAGCGCGACTTTGACCGTTATTGTTAAATTAACAAAATGTTGTTGTACACAAGCTTTGTCAAACTTTTTGTTACTGACGTCTTGTTAATTATTTAAGTAACCCAGTGTGAATCGAGTTGTTGCGACGCCACGCTACTGGAAGGTATGTATAGGCACTGGTCCCACCGCCGACGATGAGCGAGAAGCGAGTAGAGCGAGTATAGTTTTGTCGCTCGGCTGTAGTAGTGTAGTGTTCGAGTGCGATGGGTGATTACTCGCTCCACTCGTTCGAGCGGGGCGGCCGCCAAGCTAACATCGCTGAGCTAGTTTTATAGCTCAGCGAGTTTTACAGCTCTCGTCGCTGCGACAATGGTTCTCGCAGTGTGAACAGCCAGCGATCAACTTTTAATATATGTGTCTCTTTTACTCACTCAGGATCTTATATCTTTTGTTCATTTCTTGAGCGAGAAAATAGTCGATAGCCAATCGTTTCCTCGTTGGCGGTGAGAAAACTGCCATAATTTAGTTTAGAGGCTTGCAGATACGTTGTCAGCCTAGAAGGCTATAAAATAAATGTACCTTATCATTATCACCGTCTAAGTCTACAGACATCCCACAGCTGGACACAAGCCTCCTCTTAAAATGAGAGTGCTTGTAAAGCTCGTGGTAAATTTCAAATGTAATTTCGCACATGAATTTAGAAAACACTTAGAAGTGCGAGCCGGGGTTTGAACCGACGTTTTTCTGCTTGGGAGACCATAGGTCAAACCACTAGGCCACCGCAGCTGGAAATCTCATCTTAAGTGTCACTAACTTAACCGCTTTCTGCGCCGGAGCACCGAAGCAGCTTACTGCTTACTGCTCAGGACCAACCATTAAGACATAGTAAACGTAGTAAAATTCCGAGTGTTATATGCTCAAAACATGCCAAACCAAGCATATAACTGGCCGTTTGCCAAAAAAGCCGTAACAAGGGAAAAAAACAGTGAAATAATAATAAAACGTAACGCACATACGAGTTCCGTCATACGCGCCGCGAATGTTGCGACAATCAGGAAATGACTCTATCGTGGGTCACTGCCTCTGCCCTCCTCTATTACACTGTACACTGATGTATGTGGCTGGAAGTACACTTTTAATGATTCATTAATAACACAAGTTTTTAAGTGACTGTACTTGTGAAGTACTTTTTGTTGACTTTACTTGTATCTCCTAAGACCCAGTGTACAAAAATTTTAACAAAATGTCTAACTAATGTCAACTTTTCTTATTACAATTTCTGTACTAGTTAAAAATTTGACTTGGGGTTGGGGTCTCAGGTAAGGTCCCAGTGTTTCTCCAACTTGTTTTGGGCGCCCCTTTCTTCTACAGTCTTCTCTTGGGTACCATAAGGTTACTTGTTTGCTCTATTTGTTCCTTCCGCTGCGTAGCATATGTCCCGTCCTACCCCACTTCAAATGATTCATGCGAGCTATTGCGTCTATGACTTTAGTTTTTCTTCTTATTTCTGTATTTCTGATTTTATCACTAAGTCTGTTTCCCAACATGCTCCTTTCCATTGCCCTTTGTGTAGTAGCTAGTTTTTCTCTTTGCCTGTCTGTTAACGCCCATGTTTGAGGATGCAGGTGTTGAAAGTTTTTTTCTTGATATGCATCCGTAGGTTTTTATTTTTCATTATTTATTTTCGTGACCAATATTTCCTCCATCCACAAGCTATTCTTTTGTTTATTTCTTTAGACATAGAGTCCTTCGGAGATAATAATATAGTTTGACCTAAGTAAGTATATTCCTTCACATATTCTAACATGTTTCCGTAAACCTCTATGATTCATTTGCATTAATTTCTAATCCTACATCTGCTTTTTTCCGCTAATGTTTTTAACATGTGTCCTAGTTTATTGGGGTCCTCTACTAACAAGACCATATCATCGGCGAAACTCAGATGGTTGAGGCGGCTACCATTGATGTTGATTCCGTAGTTTTCCCAGTCCAATTTTCTGAATATGTATTCCAGCACGGCATTAAACAGCTTGGGAGAGAGCGGATCGCCTTGTCTCACGCCTCTGCTTATAGGGAATTGGTCTCCTTTTGTTTCGAATTTAATCCGACTTTTGCTTTTTTATAGATGGATTTTATTATTTGTATATAGGCCTCATCTACTCCTTGTTCTTTCAGGCTCAGCCATATAATTTTATGATTTAGGCTGTCGAAAGCTTTGGAGTAATCTATGAAGCAGATATATAATGGTTTTTGGTATTCGTTATATTTTTCTAATACTTGCTTGATTGTGTGGATGTGGTCATTGTACTGAAGTCCTTTTTTAAATCCTGCCTGTTCAATTGGGTTGGTTCTCATCTAGGACTTTTGTTATCCTTTCCAGGATCACTTTTGCAAAGATCTTATAAACATTTGAATGAAGCAGAATAATATGAAATTCGGTCCATTGTTCCGGGATGGTGTTGGTTGTTAGAATATCATATAATAATCTGGTTAAAACCGGGCTTATTTCTTCCACAGTGCCTCTCATCAGCTCGTTTGTTATACAGCCAGGTCCTGGAGCTTTTCCTAGTTTTTGTGACATTGTGGCTTTCTTGACTTCTTGTACTAGTATTGGTGGGACACCTTTATATCTTGTAGCTGGATTCTTGTAGGTGACATTTTCCTGTTCGTCGTTATTAGAGGAGTAAAGGGTTATGTAGAAATCTGTGGCTAGCTTCTGGATTTTTTTACGGTTCATTTCTTGTTTGGATCTGTTTAATTTCGGTATCCATTCCTTTTCATGTTCTCTCAATTCTTTAAACGATTTTTGTTCCCCCTGTTTTTTGGATTTCGGCTTCTAGTTTTTCCATTCACTGGGACTGGGACCTTACTGGACTAGGGTAGCAGAAGATAGAGCTCAGTGGAGAGAGCTGGAGGAGGCCTATGCCAAGAGGCACGCTGAATTCAGAGACATAATATTATAGAATAGAACATTTAAACATGTACTGCTGAAGTTGTAGAGAATTCAGAATAGAAGGGCTTTATTATTATGTTCTTTATTTTTCTTTCATTCTTAGGTTTAGGTTTTTATAATAGCTATTATTATTATTATTATTATTATGGGGTCTCAGGAGACTACTATAACCCAATTAATAGAAGTGGGTGAAATTCGATTTGCTAAATTTTACCTGAACAGATCAATATTGCCAGTGAAAGCTTGTAAAGTACTGTTAAATCCATTAAATATTACGTAAGCGCCGTGTTTAGTGGCAAAAGGCGAAGATCTGATTGACGATTTGGAAAATTGGCTAGATTCTTCAGAAATACATGAGGTTTTCCGAACCGGTGGTAGATTTTTTTTTCACATTCATAAGTGCTTGTTATAGCCTAAATTGAATAGATATTTTGACTTTGACATTGAGTTTGACTGACTTTGACTTTGACTGACATAATAAGTCTGTCAATAAGATTTTCAAGTGGTGACGTAACGTCACGGGCCTTCTGTCCCGAATCTTAATGTGCTTATCTTTATTATTTTTGGTTTCATTTACAAAAAAAATAGATATTTGTTCGTAATCATTCCTTTCCATTCATGCATAGATGTGTGAGCGCTTTAAATACTTTTGGTTCGAAGGGTAAGATCTGCCCTGGTATGCTATTCAAATTCTTCATCTGCACATACTTAATACTATTTGACATAGGTAGGACGTTATTAATAGGTATTTTTTCTTAAGCATCAAAGCTGCGCTCATTGGCTTTAGGCCCGTAAAAGAAAACATTCAAGTTGCATTACATTGTGACGCTCGATTGACCACTACAAACTCGTTGACTTTACGGCCTCCCAATATGTAATGCAAGTGGCATGATTTTTCTTGCAGATCTATACCGGGCTTTACATCTGTGGTGCGCGCGAGCATTACGCGCTGATGGGTCCCGTGGCAGACATATTTACGCATTAGCTGGGCTATTGTCGCTTACGATTTAAATATAAATTCAAATTTCAAAATTTTAAATTATTTATTCAGGAAATAGGCCGCAATGGGCACTTTTACACGCCATTTTTTAAACTATCAGCGCTTTGTGAAAGACCATCATTCCCAAGAAGAATGCGCCGCAAGAAACTTGGCAGAAAGACATTTTTTCAAAATAAAATAATTACAAATAAAATACCTACTTAAAAACTACAGTACCTATACAATTAAATAAAAATAATCATATCATAAAGTTGCTGAAATCTTTGAACGTTTACCTGGAAAATAAACTTTTAAAAGTCAAGTTCTAAAAATAGTTTTAGATTTTAGGTTATTTTTACTTGTTTTGTTGTCTTTTATTTTAAGAAAAAAAGTAGACCAAGTCGGGAAGTAACCTTTAAAACTTGTGATTCTACTGTATTAGCACCTCTTTGACTGCTAGGCGCAGGTGGTAGGACCTTGTGCAAAGTCCGCGCGGATTGCTACCACCATCTTGCTCGCTAATCCTGCCGTGAAGCAGCAGTGCTTGCACTGTTGTGTTTCGGCGTGGAGAGTAAGACAGCCGTTGAAATTACTGGCACTTGAGGTATCCCATCTTAGGCCTCTAGGTCGGCAACGCATCTGCAATACCTCTGGTGTTGCAGATGTTTATGGGCGGTGGTGATCTCTTACCATCAGGAGACCCACTTGCTCGTTTGCCATCCAGTCAAATAAAATAAAAAACTCGTCCCAGAATGAGAGAACTTAGATTGTAGTCGCAGGTCCATTACAAAATGCTAACGACACACTCTTCCTTAAATTACTCTGCCAGTGTGAGCAATTTCAAATATACACACATCAAAAAAGTCTTGGGATACCATTATCCCTAGACAAATTTGATATTCTGTTTTGACTCAGTAGTATTCCTCTATTGAAATGCTCAAAGATAAAAATTCCCCTAGACTCTTTTAATGAGTTTAGTTTTGCACGTGACTTTCGAAAACTTTGACGTGTAAGCCCATTGTAAGAACTGATGATCCTCTCCTTGATTGGCCCTAGTCACAACTCTAGGCTACCACAGTGGCTACCACTGCTTCTTAGATAAGTAAGTACCTAAGGATAAAATAAGATAAATGGTCGATAAATTTCAAACTCGAGTCTATTGAATTACATTGAATGAAATAACAATTTTACAACCTACTTTATGTAACACATTGAGTAGCTTTTAAATTCAATAATTACAATTCAAATAGTGACGATAAATAAATTAAATGGTCAAATATTGTCAATAAAGACTGCGGTTCTGTCAATATTTTACCAAATACAAATGATTGACTGTCGAAAGCGGGCATTCACCCCTATTTGCATATATATTATGACTAGATGTAAAATATTCTTGATTTTGACCGGTTGGAGACTAATAAACCTAAATATCTGTAGGCGTCATTTTCTATCATATGTTTTCTCTGTAAAACGATTTAAAATTGGTGCTTTAGTTCGTCTAGGTCGTTGGTTAAATTGGTGTTTTAGGTTTTTTTTTGTCTAGTATATAGTATTTTTTTAATAAGTATAATATACTTTACTGGTTCTATAATTGTATGAATTGAACATTTTGCTTTTCATGAAACTCATATAAAACAGCAGTAAACCTGTTAATATGAAGACAACTCATTTAATAGCAACATACAGTTAATTAATGATCTAAATACACGGTTAATTTAGTTAACAAATTAAAAAAAAATACCGTAGGAGCCGAACTTAATCAAGAAACCAGTATAACAAACCCTGTAAAACTGATATTAAGTATTTCATAGTTTATGACGTTTATAAAATAATAATACAATTAAAAAGAATGTAGCTCCATCGATAATATCGATGATATCGCCAATGTAGAGGTTGA
>NC_133479.1:4642966-4755121 GCF_025370935.1 Choristoneura fumiferana | reverse complement strand
ACTTATCACGCTAAAACACACGAGTAATTTATACCTGGACGTTTTGACCACATTATAGTGGTTTTATTTCAACGAATTTGCGTAAAAATTGTAAATTGGTAAATTCGTCAGTTACGCGAAATTACCCAGGCGAGTTACGCAGAATTTGCTATTGGATCCGATAGTATGAAATCGATCTAATTCTGTAGAATCCTTCCTTTACGGTGATCTAAATCGCGCTTGCCCGATTTTTTATTTATGTACAGTGTGATTGTGTTTTGTGAGGTGTGTTAGAATTAGGTGAAAATAAGCGACGGTCAGCTGTATCTGTGGCGGATGTGAGTTAACGTGCATTATGCATTGTGACACGGTTATATTGGTAACAGTGGCGTGAAGCAAACTTTCGTCAGACAACCCAGAGAGTGAGAGAAGCGTGAGAAGTTGCATCCAAAGACATCGGACGCAACTTCTCGGAAAACTTAGTTGTTATATATTAATGTTTTTAATAAAACTAATTATGTTACTGAATATGTTCGGTGTTAAATTTTACATTGGAAATGTGTATTATTTAACAAAAATGGTTAATATATTAGCATTATTCACTTCTGACATTGGTTTACTGAAAAACAAGCGCGGCTTTACCCGTTATTGTTAAATTAACAAAGTGTTGTTGTACACAAGCTTTATCAAACTTTTTGTTACTGACGTCTTGTTAATTATTTAAAACCCAGTGTGAATCGAGTTGTTGCGACGCCCGCTACTGGAAGGTATGTATAGGCACTGGTCCCACCGCCGACGATGAGCGAGAAGCGAGTAGAGCGAGTATAGTTTTGTCGCTCGGCTGTAGTAGTGTAGTGTTCGAGTGCGATGGGTGATTACTCGCTCCACTCGTTCGAGCGGGGCGGCCGCCAAGCTAACATCGCTGAGCTAGTTTTATAGCTCAGCGAGTTTTACAGCTCTTAAAATGTCGCTGCGACAATGGTTCTCGCAGTGTGAACAGCCAGCGATCAACTTTTAATATATGTGTCTCTTTTACTCACTCAGGATCTTATATCTTTTGTACATTTCTTGAGCGAGAAAATAGTCGATAGCCAATCGTTTCCTCGTTGGCGGTGAGAAAACTGCCATAATTTAGAGGATTGCAGATACGTTGTCAGCCTAGAAGGCTAAAAATAAATGTACCTTATCATTATCACCGTCTAAGTCTACAGACATCACAGCTGGACACAAGCCTCCTCTTAAAATGAGAGTGCTTGTAAAGCTCGTGGTAAATTTCAAATGTAATTTCGCACATGAATTTAGAAAACACTTAGAAGTGCGAGCCGGGGTTTGAACCGACGTTTTTCTGCTTGGGAGACCATAGGTCAAACCACTAGGCCACCGCAGCTGGAAATCTCATCTTAAGTGTCACTAACTTAACCGCTTTCTGCGCCGGAGCACCGAAGCAGCTTACTGCTTACTGCTCAGGACCAACCATTAAGACAGTAAACGTAGTAAAATTCCGAGTGTTATATGCTCAAAACATGCCAAACCAAGCATATAACTGGCCGTTTGCCAAAAAAGCCGTAACAAGGGAAAAAAACAGTGAAATAATAATAAAACGTAACGCACATAATACGAGTTCCGTCATACGCGCCGCGAATGTTGCGACAATCAGGAAATGACTCTATCGTGGGTCACTGCCTCTGCCCTCCTCTATTACACTGTACACTGATGTATGTGGCTGGAAGTACACTTTTTTTTAAATTTAAGTGACTGTACTTGTGAAGTACTTTTTGTTGACTTTACTTGTATCTCCTAAGACCCAGTGTACAAAAATTTTAACAAAATGTCTAATTAATGTCAACTTTTCTTATTACAATTTCTGTACTAGTTAAAAATTTGACGTGGGGTTGGGGTCTCAGGTTAGGTCCCAGTGTTAGGCGGATGTCGTCTCTCCAACTTGTTTTTTGGGCGCCCCTTTCTTCTACAGTCTCCTCTTGGGTACCATAAGGTTACTTGTTTGCTCTATTTGTTCCTTCCGCTGCGTAGCATATGTCCCGTCCTACCCCACTTCAAATGATTCATGCGAGCTATTGCGTCTATGACTTTAGTTTTTCTTCTTATTTCTGTATTTCTGATTTTTATCACTAAGTCTGTTTCCCAACATGCTCCTTTCGATTGCCCTTTGTGTAGTAGCTAGTTTTTCTCTTTGCCTGTCTGTTAACGCCCATGTTTGAGGATGCAGGTGTTGAAAGTTTTTTTCTTGATATGCATCCGTAGGTTTTTATTTTTCATTATTTATTTTCGTGACTAATATTTCCTCCATCCACAAGCTATTCTTTTGTTTATTTCTTTAGACATAGAGTCCTTCGGAGATAATAATATAGTTTGACCTAGGTAAGTATATTCCTTCACATATTCTAACATGTTTCCGTAAACCTCTATGTTCACTTCTGATGAGAACTGGTCATTAGTTTTGTTTTGTTTGCATTAATTTCTAATCCTACATCTGCTTTTTTCCGCTAATGTTTTTAACATGTGTCCTAGTTTATTGGGGTCCTCTTCTAACAAGACCATATCATCGGCGAAACTCAGATGGTTGTGGCGGCTACCATTGATGTTGATTCCGTAGTTTTCCCAGTCCAATTTTCTAAATATGTATTCTAGCACGACATTAAACAGCTTGGGAGAGAGCGGATCGCCCTGTCTCAAAGTCTCAAGCCACTGTTTATAGGGAATTGGTCTCCTTTTGTTTCCAATTTAATCCGACTTTATTATTTGTACATAGACCTTTTCAGGCACAGCCATATAAATTTATGATTTACGCTGTCGAAAGCTTTGGAGTAATCTATGAAGCAGATATATAATGGTTTTGGTATTCGTTATATTTTTCTAATACTTGCTTGATTGTGTAGATGTGGTCTATTGTACTGAAGTCCTTTCTAAATCCTGCTTGTTCAATTGGTTGGTTCTCATCTAGAACTTTTGTTATCCTTTCCAGGATCACTTTTGCAAAGATCTTATACACATTTGAAATGAGGCTTATTGGTCTATAGTTGCCGTTATCCTTATCTCCTTTTTATGGAGGAGAATAATATGAGATGCGGTCCATTGTTCCGGAATGGTGTTGGTTGTTAGAATATCATTGAATAATCTGGTTAAAACCGGGCTTATTTCTTCCACAGTGCCTCTCATCAGCTCGTTTGTTATACAGTCAGGTCCTGGAGCTTTTCTTAGTTTTTGTGACATTGTGGCTTTCTTGACTTCTTGTACTAGTATTGGTGGGACACCTTTATATCTTGTAGCTGGATTCTTGTAGGTGACATTTTCCTGTTCGTCGTTATTAGAGGAGTAAAGGGTTATGTAGAAATCTGTGGCTAGCTTCTGGATTTTTTTACGGTTCATTTCTTGTTTGGATCTGTTTAATTTCGGTATCCATTCCTTTTCATGTTCTCTCAATTCTTTAAACGATTTTTGTTCCCCCTGTTTTTTGGATTTCGGCTTCTAGTTTTTCCATTCACTGGGACTGGGACCTTACTGGACTAGGGTAGCAGAAGATAGAGCTCAGTGGAGAGAGCTGGAGGAGGCCTATGCCAAGAGGCACGCTGAATTCAGAGACATAATATTATAGAATAGAACATTTAAACATGTACTGCTGAAGTTGTAGAGAATTCAGAATAGAAGGGCTTTATTATTATTATTATTATGGGGTCTCAGGAGACTACGATAACCCAATTAATAGAAGTGGGTGAAATTCGATTTGCTAAATTTTACCTGAACAGATCAATATTGCCAGTGAAAGCTTGTAAAGTATTGTTAAATCCATTAAATATTACGTAAGCGCCGTGTTTAGTGGCGAAAGGCGAAGATCTGATTGACGATTTGGAAAATTGGCTAGATTCTTCAAAAATACATGAGGTTTTCCGAACCGGTGGTAGATTTTTTTTTCACATTCATAAGTGCTTGTTATAGCCTAAATTGAATAGATATTTTGACGTTGACTTTGACTTTGACTGACTTTGACTTTGACTGACATAATAAGTCTGTCAATAAGATTTTCAAGTGGTGACGCAAAGTCACTGGCCTTCAGTCCCGAATCTTAATGCGCGTATCTTTATAATTTTTGGTTTCATTTACAAAAAAATAGATATTTGTTCGTCATCATTCCTTTCCATTCATGCATGGATGTGTGAGCGCTTTAGTTACTTTTGGTTCGAAGGGTAAGATCTGCCCTGGTATGCTATTCAAATTCTTCATCTGCACATACTTAATACTATTCGACATAGGTAGGTACGTTATTAATAGGTAATTTTTCTTAAGCACCAAAGCTGCGCTCATTGGCTTTAGGCCCGTAAAAAAAACATTCAAGTTGCATTACATTGTGACGCTCGATTGACCACTACAAACTCGTTGACTTTACGGCCTCCCAATATGTAATGCAAGTGGCACGATTTTTCTTGCAGATCTATACCGGGCTTTACATCTGTGGTGCGCGCGAGCATTACGCGCTGATGGGTCCCGTGGCAGACATATTTACGCATTAGCTGGGCTATTGTCGCTTACGATTTAAATATAAATTCAAATTTCAAATTTCAAAATTTAAATCATTTATTCAGTAAATAGGCCGCAATGGGCACTTTTACACGTCATTTTTTAAACTACCAGCGCTTTCAGAAAGACCAAGAATAATGCGCCGCAAGAAACTTGGCAGAAAGACATTTTTTCAAAATAAAATAATTACAAATAAAATACTTAAAAACTACAGTAAGTATACAATTAAATAAAAGTAATCATGTCATAAAGTTGCTGAAATCTTTGAACGTTTACCTGGAAAATAAACTTTTAAAAGCCAAGTTCCAAAAATAGTTTTAGATTTTAGGTTATTTTTACTTGTTTTGTTGTCTTTTATTTTAAGAAAAAAAGTAGACCAAGTCGGGATGTAACCTTTAAAACTTGTGATTGTACTGTATTAGCACCTCTTTGACTGCTAGGCGCAGGTGGTAGGACCTTGTGCAAGGTCCGCGCGGATTGCTACCACCATCTTGCTCGCTAATCCTGCCGTGAAGCAGCAGTGCTTGCACTGTTGTGTTTCGGCGTGGAGAGTAAGACAGCCGGTGAAATTACTGGCACTTGAGGTATCCCATCTTAGGCCTCTAGGTCGGCAACGCATCTGCAATACCTCTGGTGTTGCAGATGTTTATGGGCGGTGGTGATCTCTTACCATCAGGAGACCCACTTGCTCGTTTGCCATCCAGTCAAATAAAAAAAATATCTCATCCCAGAATGAGAGAACTTAGATTGTAGTCGCAGGTCCATTACAAAATGCTAACGACACACTCTTCCTTAAATTACTCTGCCAGTGTGAGCAATTTCAAATATACACACATCAAAAAAGTCATGGGATACCATTATCCCTAGACAAGTTTGATATTTTGTTTTGACTCAGTAGTATTCCTCTATTGAAATGCTCAAAGATAAAAATTCCCCTAGACTCTTTTAATGAGTTTAGTTTTGCACGTGACTTTCGAAAACTTTGACGTGTAAGCCCATTGTAAGAACTGATGATCCTCTCCTTGATTGGCCGTAGTCACAACTCTAGGCTACCACAGTGGCTACCACTGCTTCATATATAAGTAAGTACCTAAGGATAAAATAAGATAAATGGTCGATAAATTTCAAACTCGAGTCTATTGAATTACATTGAATGAAATAACAATTTTACAACCTACTTTATGTAACACATTGAGAAGCTTTTAAATTCAATAATTACAATTCAAATAGTGACGATAAATAAATTAAATTGTCAAATATTGTCAATAAAGACTGCGGTTCTGTCAATATTTTACCAAATACAAATGATTGACTGTCGAAAGCGGGCATTCACCCCTATTTGCATATATATTATGACTAGATGTAAAATATTCTTGATTTTGACCGGTTGGAGACTAATAAACCTAAATATCTGTAGGCGTCATTTTCTATCATATGTTTTCTCTGTAAAACGATTTAAAATTGGTGCTTTAGTTCGTCTAGGTCGTTGGTTAAATTGGTGTTTTAGGTTTTTTTTGTCTAGTATATAGTATTTTTTTAATAAGTATAATATACTTTACTGGTTCTATAATTGTATGAATTGAACATTTTGCTTTTCATGAAACTCATATAAAACAGCAGTAAACCTGTTAATATGAAGGCAACTCATTTAATAGCAACATACAATTAATTAATGATCTAAATACACGGTTAATTTAGTTAACAAATTAAAAAAAAATACCGTAGGAGCCGAAGTTAATCAAGAAACCAGTATAACAAACCCTGTAAAACTCATATTAAGTATTTCACAGTTTATGACGTTTATAAAATAATAATACAATTAAAAAGAATGTAGCTCCATCGATAATATCGATGATATCGCCAATGTAGAGGTTGAAAAGATACTATCTGTTAGCCATTATAAGTACCTAGGTACCTACGGTAACTTCGGTGTTCGGTATTTATAAAATTATAAATAATAATTCCTCTAAAAACTTAAACGTAATTATACTTATAAATTAGTACGTCACTTGGCCACAGGTGATGACAGCAATAAGACCAGTAATTCTCATTTTAAAAAAGCATGAATGACAATGGCCAGTAGTAACGATTCATGAACCAAGTACAACCAATTGCCACTGGCAGGTTGTTTTTCTTATTTTTTATATAATTTCGAAATTGGAACGAAGGCAGGAGTGCCCACAATTGTTTTGGGGTCAGAGCAATTCGTTTGACAGGTCCGCCCCTGGCGGTTGAATTGCATGTCTTTATTCGGTAGAGCCATTCTGCAAGCGTTGTGTATGTAATAATTATGAATACATATAACATGAGAACTGTACATATTTAAGCAATTAACTGGATACTTTTGATGACTTACTCATATTTTTTTCGACAGTTTATATAGTTTGGCTGAATGGAAAATTAAATTAACGACTGCGAGAATAGCCTTGCATGCAAAGCAGAGCTTAAGTAGGTAATATGACAGAAGAACTTTGGCCTTATGGCATATACATGGTACAAACAATAATGTTTTTCTTTTAATTTTTTATGTTTTTTTCTACTGCAAGAGATCCCTTATCCCATGATAAGTTGGCCTTTGCACATCTTTTTCTAATTGTAATCTGTTTTTATGCATTTTATGTACAGTCACCAGCAACAAAATCTGCCACAACAAAGCGTGCATAATATCTGCCGTGGGCCCGTAGGATGTCTCAGATATTTTTGCACGCTCCGCTGTGTCATATATGAAATGAATACAGGTGACTGTACAACGAAAAGTTATACATGCGTATACATAAAGCAATGTGAACGAGACGAGCGATATACAGCCCATTAGATCGGTCAGTATGGGAAAGTCTGAAACTATAAGACATACGAAGATATGTTCTTAAGAAACCATGTCATCGATTTTAATAATAAGAAAAACTGCATTCATAAATTTAAAAAAAAACTTGTACTCAACTCGGGAATCGAACCCGGACATTTTGAAAAATAAAACTTACTTACATTATAAGAAATATATGAAAACAATGCATTTTCATCGTTCTAGATATCGTGTTTCATAGTAACATTTATTACGCTATTGATATCCAAGTAGAAATAATTTAGGTTTTTTTTTCAAACCACCTGCAGGGCTACTACGAAACTCGAAACTCGAAGTTCGTATCGTGACACTTTTACTGTTTAATACGAGAGCGAGAGGGACCGCACGACACGAACTTCGAGTTTCGTAGTAGCCCTGCGGGTCTGATTCTCGTTCTGACTACACGGTTTTTTTTAAATCTCTGAGTGCAGTTCCTCTTGTTACTGAAACCGATGACACAGTTCCAAGAACAGATCTTCGTATGTCTTATAGTTTCAGACTTTCCCTGACTGATCTAAATGAGCCATCCTGTACACTTCATCTTTGTCTGACACGTCATTATTAGTATTTCGCTCCGTTTCTGTCTCATGAGATAATTTATCTCTTCTCGTTGGTTTTACTTTACATACGTGCATATTTATAATATTGGCATGAGTTCACACCTCCAGAATTACCTCCCTCATTGTGCTAAGTGCGTGCGCCGTATCACGAACTCAGCTTGTTCGTAAAACTTCGTGACACATCGTCATTATTCGGAGGTGCTCGGGTCGTGAGCCCCCGTTTCGGCAACACCATTCAACTAGAGGCAACTAATACTTTATGTAAATAGGTAGAAGGTTGATATTGGACTGTATGATGGCGATTGTCGAAATGTCAGTGAATGCATATCTCAATATCTGCATTGATAGATCGCTTGTTTTGCGCAATTCCGTGTTTAGTTGACATGCGCCAAAAGGGAGTGAGAGACATGGCGTATTTAGGAACAGTTTCATCGTCATGGTCATATATCGCTGTTCAAGAACGGTGACGTACTACGGTGCAGTCACCAGCACCAATATCTGACACAACAAGCGTGCATAAATATCTGATACGACTCTTTTCTAGGGCCGGAAGGACGTGTCAGATATTTTTGCACGCTCTGCTGTGGCAGATATTAATGCTGGTGAATGTACGCCGAGGTACGCCTCGGCTCTCAAGATGACGTGTTAGCTTCGTTTGCAATCAATAGATGGCGTTGTGCAAGCGAACGTTGTACCTTCAAATAGTTACCGTAAACTTTTTGAGGCCAAACTCTAAAGTCGAGTTTAGACTTGCAAGGAAAATCGTGCAAATTGCATTGCGAGGCCGTAAAGCCAACGAGTTTGTAGTGGTCAATCCAGCGCCGCAATGTAATGCAACTTGCACGATTTTTCTTGCAAGTCTAAACTCGGCTTGCCATGGTAAGAAGAATCGTGTAAGTAAACTGTTGTCGGTGTATATTTTAAAAATTGCACAGGCATTAGGTAATATACAACAGTTTCGTTAAGACGGCATTAAGCTAATTCTAATGCGGCGAAGCCGCGGGTAAGTGCTAGTTTAAATTATAAATTTTCAGGTGTGATAAAAATAAATGCCGTCAATTACTTTGACTAAAACGTCCGAGCTTTAACACCTCATATCACTTTTAAAACTAAGTAAAAACATGTCCTAGTCTAAAATAAGTAAACGTCCTATTATTTTTAGCTAATATGAATCAACACCCATTCCATTTCTAAGAACTAAAACAGTAGGTAGTGAAAACTATGTTAAAACACAGTAAAAATATATTCCAGTCAACGCATCGTCACACAGAACTAAACGTTATTAACACTTTAATTTCGTTGGAAATTAAGTGACATCTTCAAAGAAATCGTAAATTTAATTTAAATGGGTGCACGGCCAGTGTAACCTGAACCATTCTGGCCCGTATGTTGAACCAATTTTGTACTAAACTTCTGAGCGCTCTAAAGCGTTCTGAGAGGTCTAGATCGACGGTCGTGTTAGCTAATTTGGTGACTTTGGCTGTTTAATATGATTTTTTGTTTAACACAAGTACCGTAATAAAAGTTTTATGCTTTCTAAAATAGCTCTAACTTTTTCGTTTTTTGAGACTGTTGTTGGGAGCAGAGTAGTCTTTTAACTCGGGGTACAGTTGATTCGGAGCAAATCGGCAGCGACAGACAGACAGGGAAGTGATCCTATATGTATTTATTTCTTTTGTGGTACAGAACCGTAAAATAGTCCGAGTCAGATTCGTGTACTTAGGGTTCCGTACAAAATTGTAAATACCTATGAATATCTACTGTTCTGTTTTTTAAGAGCCCCTCTCCTAAGAGAAATGTACCTACGTACCGTAGAGGCATTTAGATGGTTATTGACCGGCACAAATAATTAAGATTTTTAGATTTTTTTAATAAGAATCTTTCTTCTTTATTTTTTCTTTCTAATAAGAACTGATAAATTGTGCTATAAGAGCTCCGATTGAGGTTTCACGATTTTTTCCCAATCGCGTGGCAATATCGGTATAAAAAATAGCCTATGTGTTATTCAAGATCTCCAGCTGTCTACATACCAAATTTCGTCCAAATCTGTCCAGTCGTTTTAACACGAAGGAGTGACAAACACACACAAACTCACAAAATTTCGCGTTTATAATATTAGTAGGATTAAGAGAGTGCAAATTTTAAAACGAATCGCCTATTTTCATGTTAATTAAGCGATAAGATTCTAAAACCCACATTCGTCGCAATAAAATTCGTAATTCTATTTTCGAAATGCGGCCTTTAGCCAATTTGAACTGGCTGGATGAGATTCTATCTCTAATTGGTCGGATTCAAATTTGGAATTCGAGAATAGAGCCGTTTAAAGAAGCCACGCGGTAAAGGTCACGTTAGAATTTTAGCGCGCAATTTTAAATTCCGAATTAGAAATTTAAAAATTCTTAAAGGGTGACATGATAATTTATGCGTGACACTCTTTACAGGCCCGGATAATACCGACATGGAAATACCGACCCTGTTTTTCGTGTACCCATAGAAGCTCATGTCAGTTTCTATAGGCGTGTAAGGGGCCAAAGAATGTCACTCGCGGACTTTATTATTACTATTACTAAGGATCTGCTGTCTATCGGTCAGTCTGTCATAAAGCGGTCCGGATAGGTTTCTTAGTGATAGACACTTGAAATTTTATCAACGATTAAAAATAAAGTACCGTTTAAGCGTAAGGTTAAATAATATAAAAATAATTCGAAACGCTTCCCCTATTTGGTATTTCACGGAACCTTCTAATTAAGCTGGTCGTTAACGAGATTACACAGACTGGCACGCCACGATAGTAACCAAGCTTAATAGTTTCGCGGGAACTTGTCATTTGTCAGGTACACACTAACCACACAGCGTAGCACACTACACGGGTACGATCAAACCTCCGACCGACTAAGTTCGAAGGCGTTAGTTTTCCATAGATTTTTCGTCCCACTGGCATGAAAATAGCGTCATAACAAGCAGGTTTACTTGTTGTAGTGCTTTAAATAAAACACGTGGTCTCTTTCATTAGGTAGCCTAAGGACCATAATGGTTTTTTTGCACGTAGTTTATGTCATAGTCAGGTTTAAATGTAAGCAAAGAGGATTGGATTTAATTTTGAATTTTAATTCAACGAATTTTTTATTGCAATTTAATTTAGGTTTTGCTTCAATCACGAAGCTCGACTTAGAAAGCCCTCAGTCTTCGACTTCAGGCTTCTAATGGAATCCTTCGTAATTCCGTGCACAAAAAGGCACAATATACTATTAGGTACTTATTATGGTAGTCAGTGGTGAAATGTTAGCCTTTTTCACCCCCAGACGCAGCGGGGTGTTATAAGTTTAATGCCACTACTGTCTGTCGCATCGTAGCTATCAAAGGGATGGACTGATTTCGATGCGGTTTTCTTACGTAAAACAACAATGTAGGTTTTTCAACTTTTAAGATGGTTAGGTTATTTAATTATATCTAAATCCACTAGGGCTACGTTATAGAATGCGTCGGAAAATAAAATAGGTGTTTAAGTATAAACATTAGACTTGTCATTTGCATTTGTTGACGTGAACGTGACAGCCTAGCTGTCACAGAAAGCTTCAAATGATAGTAAGCATTACATTGCAGCTCGTAAAAAAAAAATACGCTCTGGTAATTAATTGTAAATTAACAATTTCTTTTAATATCGGTTTGTTTGAGGCTATATCAACAATACACGCTATATAATATAAAAAGGCTTTTTAATCATTATGGGTGCTTATAGCTGTGTACAACTGTACATATTTATATGCCCTTTATCGCTAGTTTTGAGGTTGTGAGGTTGGCACCCCTAATCGTAATGAAAACTTTGTTGCTCCTCATTTCCGAAGAAATTTTACCGGCAACACTATCAACACCAAAAGAATCTCATTACTGTCAACGTTTAGTCTTAGTATGTCAACATTCTCTTCTTACCCAGGGTCCACATAACCACCCCGTTTCTAGAGAACCAGTTCTTAATTATGGTTTCAAGCCACACTTGTTTTCGTCATACGAGTGCACGTTTCCTTGCAAGCTGAGATTTTTGCAAAGCACAACACCATAGGGGTATTTGCATCCATGGCTACCAAGAAGTTCACCATTGTTTGCAGTCGCCGTTGAGGAGACTTTTAAGAATTTAATGGGAACAGAATGTTGACAAAGTTATGCTTTACCTCAGTTTGGACTTGCAATACACGTTGACAATCGGTGTTCAGGTAGCAATTTTTCTCATAAAAATGTTTAGCCGCAAGTCCCGTCAAAATAGTAAAAAAAAAACACGCATTTAACACAGGGAAATAGCCGTGGTGGCCTCGCGGTTTGACCTATCGCCTCTCAAGCAGTCGTGGGTTCAAACCCCGGCTCGCACAACTGAGTTTTTCAAAAATTCATGTGCGGAATTACATTTGAAATTTACCACTTTGCGGTGACGGAAAACATCGTGAGGTAACCTGCACAAACCTGCGAAGCAATTCAATGGTGCGTGTGAAGTTCTCAATTCGCACTGGGCCCGCGTGGAAACCAAGCCCTTTTGTTCTGAGAGGAGGCCTGTGCCCAGCAGTGGGACGTATATAGGCTGGGATGATGATGATGATGATGTGGCTAAGAATTATTATTAGAAAAATTGCTACTTACCTGATCCGTGATCACCGCGATTAATATCATTGTAGGTATTGCAAAAGGTATTCGGTCCAAACTGAACTAAATTGTCACAACTTTTTCAATTTGTAGACGAATGTAGCGGATTTTCCCTGTGTTCATCATCCCAGCCTATATACGTCCCACTGCTGGGCACAGGCCTCCTCTCAGAACAAGAGGGCTTAGCCACATGTCTCATCAAATTTATAAATAGCCCTACTTCAGGAAGTCGGGTAAAAAACATGCCAATAACACAAAAGGATAATCCGCTATAAGCTTAGTCAACGAATTTTAACATATCCGATGAGATCCAGAGCCTTGACGAAACTATAAGGGTTCCGTTTTTGCCATTTTGGCTACGGAACCCTAAAAATGATGAAAATATAGCTGGTCAATATTCCAAGTGACGTCACGCTGTGCGACACTTTTTAGAACGGCGTGACGTCACAGATCACTCTCGGACTTTGACCTTTAACCTCGGACTTTGTTTGATTGACAAAACAAAAAAAAGTGCCAATTTTTTTTTTCTATAATGCATATGAACTGAGCGACTAAATAGATTTTTTTTTACCCAGAGAGCTATCAAATTATTTTTATGATATTTGGAGGTTGGTTAAATTTTCATGAAGAAATTTTTTTGTAGTTTCAGTAGATTATTAAAAACGCTAATATTTTGCGAATTAATTAGTAAACAACTTGGAAATAAAATATATTTATGACCAAATAAACCATGCACAGTAATTTTCGATGAATACGTCACATTCCTAAGTTGATTGTCTGTGGTTTACGGACGCATAGACAATCAATGTTTTAAAACCAACAGTAAAAAAACTGCCACGTACGAAGTTATAAATCAGTCCGACTAAATAAGAACATGGTAGTAAAACGTGATTTACTTACTGTATAATTAATTAGACGAGCGGATGGCCAAGTGGTTAGAGAACCTGACTACGAAGCTTGAGGTCCTTGGTTCGATTCCCGGCCGGCATTTGTATGAATAATACGAATGTTTGTTCTCGGGTCTTGGATGTTAATATGTATTTAAGTATGTATCTATCTATATAATAATAAGTATGTTTATCCATTGCCTAGTTTCCATAGTACAAGCTTCGCTTTGTTTGGGACTAGGTCAAATTGGTGTCAGGTGTCCCATGATATTTCTTTATTTATTAATTAGTTCTTAAAAATACCTCAGTCCATAAATTTTATTCTAAACTAAAGCTAGACTTTGTTTACGAAAGATTGATAGGGCTAGAAATCTCATTTAAAATAATGTTACGTATTGGTGTTATAGAAAGTAAATGAATATTTCGCACGGAGTTATCAAGTTTCCGTAGTGTAGCGGTTATCACGTGTGCTTCACACGCACAAGGCCCCCGGTTCGATCCCGGGCGGAAACAGATGTTGCTTTTTGCATTGTTTTTTTATTTAAATATCATTTTTAGGTTTTCTTCTTATTATTTAAACTATTATTTTTATAAGAAAAATCAAAAAAATACTTTTTGATTTTGTTTTAATGGTAGTCCTCTGATATTGGTTTAGCAATGTTTGGTTTATCTGTTGATAGCTTGTCGAATTTATCAATTTTGACTTTGTTTTCATTGTAGAGGTTACAATTATTTTTATCAGATAAATTACACCGAATATATGATTAAGTTAGTATGTATTTAGGTATTTGTTTAAAAATCACACCACACCTTTTGTAGGTACTAGTACTAACAAAACATCTACTATAATAAATACATAACCGACGACCGTTAGACGACCGGATGGCCAAGTGGTTAGAGCACCTGACTACGAAGCTTGAGGTCCTGGGTTCGAATCCCGGCCGGGGAAGATATTTGTGTGAATAACACGAATGATTGTTCTCGGGTCTTGGATGTTTAATATGTATTTAAGTATGTATTTATCTATGTAGTACAAGCTTTGCTTAGTTTGGGACTAGACCAATTGGTGTCAAGTGTCCCATGATATTTATTTATTTTATTTATAACAAAGATTTTAATTCGTTTCTAAACAACAAGAAAATAAATGTAGAACTATTCATAAAAAATTAACTGTTGCCCGCGATTTTGAATGCAAAAATACATTAAGAATTCCCAAAAATTATAATTATTGTGGTCTTCATTGATCCCGGGAATATTGGATAAAAAGTAGTAGTAGTAGACTCTAATATATGTTTATTAGATACACTAGCTAGACTATGGGATTTTTCAAAATTGCTCCTAACACTATCACTAACAGTCTGTAAGGCCTAAGCTAAGCTATGGATAGACGGACGGAAACATACACACTATACCTAAGTTTCTTGTAAAGCTACGAAACTTTAAAAATAATAAGTTAAATGAGAACAGCTTTTCTGAAGCGATGCATTTACAAATTACTTTTGATTTTATTTATAGTATAGTATTGGTTTATCGCTATCCCGCGGGAACTATGCAATTTTCCTGGATAAAAAACTATCCTATGTTCTCCCCGGGACTAAAACTATCTGTATACCGAATTTCATCTAAATTGGTTTAGCGGTTTAGACGTGATTGAGTAACAAACAGCCAAACATCCAAACATATTTACAAACTTTCACATTTAGGTATAATAATACCCCCCCAGATACAATAGCCCCGGGTCACCTTAACTGTATGTCTATGTAAATGAAAATTCTTAATTTCCTAACACATATATCTTCGATTCATTTAATTACCTGTGCTCAATACATCGTACCATATAAATATAAGTATGTATAAAATCACGTGACCCCTTTTCACTCTCGTCAAATCTCATATAAAGGGTACTGCACACGTGCACCGCGCCCGCATGACCTTTCAAAAACAAAAAAAAAACGTTCAATAAAATTCATTTGCATAAAGAATAGAGGAATCTACTTAGCGGGGCGCCCGAACAATTAACCCATTGTTCTAGAGCGCTTTAAAAATAAAACAAAAGGGTATAGTGTGCACGCTGCTTTATAGTAGCTTCAGTATGCGGGTTTGTGTGCCCATTGCAACGTTCGAAAGTTTTATGATTTTATTTCGTTTTTTGGATCATCATCACCATTTCGGGCGTAGGACGTCCACTGTTAGACATACGCGAGTCCGCAGGGCTACTACGAAACTCGAAGTTCGTGTCGTGCGGTCCGTCTGACACTTATACTGTTTAATACGAGAGCGACAGGGACCACACGACGCGAACTTCGAGTTTCAAGTTTCGTAGTAGCCCTGCTGACACCTGCACCACTACCATGAGTTTACATTGACCGTACTCGATAGCGACGGCGTAAATTATTTGTAGAGGCGCTGTACCACTACCATGACTTTACAGTGATCGGACTCGATAGCGACGGCGTAAATTATTTGTATGGAGAATTGTACAGCGCCCGTGGGTTGGTTTTAAGAGTCGCCAGTACGCTTGCCGTTGATCGCATTTTCATACGCATCGATCGCATATATATACCTATTTTTTTGTAATTTTTTTTCTTTAATTGTATACTATAGTTTTTTATAGTTTTTATTATTTGTAATTATATTATTATGAAAAAATGACTTTCTGCCAAGTTTCTTGCGGCGCATTCTTCTTGGCAATGATGGTCTTTCCGAAAGCGCTGGTAGTTTAAAAATGACGTGTAAAAGTGCCCATTGCGGCCTATTTACTGAATAAATGATTTGAATTTGAATTTGAATACAAAAGTAGTTTTGTTCTAATTTACAAACACACACTGAAACAAAATAAAACTTTGCTACTATAATGGGAGCAGCTGTTTTGATATTTATAATAAGTTTTCGTTCATATTCAATGTAACAGTATCAGAAAGTAAATAATTAAATTTCTACACATTCTTAATATTTAATTTTGCTTTAAAGGATCTCCTCTCCATTTATTGCACTTGAGGAAAACAGTTTTTTTAATTTCCAGGAATAACAATAACTAAATTGGACTTAATGAGCGAATCAACTGACTCAGAGCGATCCAAGTGGGCGTGGTTTCTCAAAACTGTTAGTCAGTGGGCATTCATGCCGATTACATCAATTTCGGCTTAGACGATGACCCGAGTGGTGGTTTCTATTATAATTAAAATCTAATTTGTGAAAACTGTTTGTGACTCGGCTCGTTAAAGGTTATGTTATCATTTGGGCATTAATACTGTATCTGACTCCAGAATTTGCCGTATTATTATCCTATATATATTATTAATTATTATGAAAATATAGATATACAAAGTTTGGCGAAAAGAAAAATATATTTGGTTGAAAATCGGATTGATAGCGATTTTTTTTCTCTTTCTAAAACGCTTTTCTCTATGCATGTGATGTCACATACAAACATGTATAATCTTTCCCTTTTTAGACGACCAGATGGCCTAGTGGTTAGAGAACCTGACTACGAAGCTTGAGGTCCCGGGTTCGATTCCCGTGTCGGGGCAGATATTTGTATGAAAAATACGAATGTTTGTTCTCGGGTGTTGGGTGTTTAATATGTATTTAAGTATGTATCTATATCTATATAATTATATTTATCCGTTGCTTAGTACCCATAACACAAGCTTTTCTAAGCTTACTTTGACCTGTGAATTGTCCCGTGATATTTATTTATTTATAACCTTGAATTTAAAAAAAATAATAGTTAAATGTTTTTGTTTACCTACTCCCGAGAGAAGTCACGAATAAAACTAGCATGTACGCAATTTAAGCTTAGAGTTAACTACACAGTTTAAATAATTAGCCCATTGTTTTAATGTTGCATAAAATAATAATTTAACGGTTCGTTAACGAATGGTTAAAAACGTGGCGAACTAATTGGTCGACTCTTAGTTACGTCACACACACAAACACACATACGAAATACATTGTTGATTGTTTCATTAACACCCGACGCAATGCAAGGTCGATTATTAATGTTTAGATTAAGTTCTTTAAACCTAGCCTTTAAATACGGCTTCGCTCATGACCCATTAGGTTTGGTAGTTGTTGTTTCTTTTAAAAAAATATGGCTCTGTCCATTCGAGGACAATTTTGCCAGTGTCTAGTAGTTTTTGCCGTTGTACGGTAAAAAAATTCTAGAAAACGAAATATGAGAGGTAATGGTGGATGAACGATGACAGCCGGTTTAGTAGTTGAATGGGACATTTGATAACTCTTGACAATGCCATAGCCTACACTTCGATTTTTTAGCATTAGAAAGAAGGTAAGCGATCGAGATGTGTCTTTTTATTTAAAAACACTTTTGAAAAATCATCATCATCCCAGCCTATATACGTCCCACTTCTGGGCACAGGCCTCCTCTCAGAATCACCTAATTACCAGTGCCGTCCGCAAGAGCATTATGCTGATTCGGGATCATTTCGTCACCGGGATATAGATAGTGTAGAGATAGTGCCACGAGAGTTGAAGTGAATGACCCAGCTACAAAAAGAACTGATTGCACAAAAGGCGAATGAACGAAATGAACGAGTAAATGTCAAAATCCTGCTGTCATTACACGATATGTCGTAGCTGTGTACGAGTATGTAATCATTCACTTCAGCTCTCGTGCCACTATCTATACGTAGGTATTAACTATTTTTATTTTTTATAATGTAACGAATTCTCGTTTTCCTTCTTTCTTGCGTTTCTTTATTTTTTTTTTCTTTACATACCAAATTGAAAACCTCTGTATTTAACGGTGTTCCTGTATCCACCAAAATGATGTGTCACGAAAATCTAAATGGACTTATAACAAAAATAACATTTGACCACAAAGGCTGGCTTGATAACTCTGACTCATGCTTCCCACTCAACGATAAATCGTTCAATTTAAATTTTAATACATTCTGCATCGTTAATATTTTTTTCTTTTTATTAATTAAAATAATGGTTTCTTGGATATTAACACACAAAGTTCGTTTCAAGATGATGAAAAATGTCAATGGTATCTACGTAAAACTACTTATAAAATATCAGATTGATGAAATTACAAACACGATTGAGCTTCTTTTATAGGGTTAAGTCCCCGCAAAAACTTTTTTCGACGTTTTTTTTTAAGAAAAAAAAAGTGACCCCATACTGAACTCTTTTCAATAGGCACAATATTTCACGAATACTCATTTGCATATCATTGAGTTAAACACACCCTGTATGGCATTTTTTCTCAACGCTCAATACTTACCAAGAAAAAATCTTATAGGGTGTTTTTTTCTCGTAATAGGAAAAAATGTAATTGTCATTTTTTTCACTTTTGTTTCAAGAACATCTGCTCGTTTTTTAAAGGATTATTTTTATTGGTTAGTTATTACTTATTATTGTTATGTATATTGCCGTAAATTTGCATGCGTGTTGAACAATTATTTTAACATCTGCCTGTTAAGTAAGTATAAAGGAAAAAGTACAATCTGCGAATTAGGTTGTTAATAATTAAAAATGACAAGGATATTTAAAAGGATATGGTCAAATGTGAGTCGGCCTCGTATTATGAAGGTTTCCCTGTACAATTGTCATTATTTTGACACTGTTATCAGTAAAAAAGTTTTTTAATACTTTTTAACAAAATTTTGACGATAATCTGGATCGTATTATTTAGTGACCGTCCGGAAAATACAATTAGGCAAAGTTGGCTCTACGATTTTTTCACAAAATCGATGTAATAAAAACTAATATTACAAATTCGAAACTAATTTTGCCTTTTACAAGACGTAAACACGATTAAACCGCTGACTCGATTGAAATGAAATTTGGCAGAGAGATAGTTTGGGACCATGAAAAGGACAAAGGATAGCTTTTATCCCTGAAAATGGTATCGTTCCCGCGGGATAGCCAAAATTTTCCAGTCTAATTTACAAAAAAAAATCTTTATGCAAAGCTTAAAAAAAAGTTTGGGCTGTGCGTTGGCATGTCAGCATTTTTATAATATGAAGATGTTTCTGTATGTAAAAAACAGTAGAACCGCCACCTACACTGTACTAAAAAACACTATTAGTTAACAGCTATAACCTCTGATGACACATCGCAGCTGTCCTGTCATTGGTCGATTTAATGGCACGTTATTTTCTCGACTGTACAATTTTAAAGTTATTACCAGACATCGAATGTTTGGGGCAAAAAGTAGTTTGTATATTAACAGAGGCACCATAGTAATACCATCCGTTTTTGGTAAAAATTTCATTTCTAATAGAAGCTGTTTTTTGCTGAATGTACTTTTTGTTGACTGTACTTGCATTGTCACTCAAATTACATTTGCATACCAAATTTCAAGTCGATGCCATTAACCGTTGAAGAGTTCCGTTCTGTGGAGACGATCCTGGCCGGACTCTCAGGATGTCACTGCCAAATTATTGTATTGTCACGCAAGTTACATAAGTATACCAAATTTCAAGTCAATCCAACTTCTGGAAGTTGGTCGATTTTAACTTGCAAGATTTGATTACAGACAGACAGACCTACAGACAGACAACGGGACAGGTGAAACTAAATAAAAGCTTGTAAAAACATGTACATTAACGCACAAAATTTATATAGAGCACACTGTAAACGCAAATTCATGGTTTCTATTTTAGGATGTAACAATAACTTCTGCCACGCTCACACTTTAGTTAATCTTGTTAATCGGGCTCACTTGGCTGTATGGTGTTCAACCTTTGCCTTTTCCCCTATTGAAAAGAATAATAAATATTAAAGAAATTGCACTCGCAAGATTCCAAGCTACAGGCTCAGCCTAGTTTCTGATAGATGTACCGTATTCATTGTAGTAATTGTTCTTTGCTAAATAAACTTTTGTTTTTAGGTGAATTAAAAATGATTTTTGGTTTGTATTTTTTTTTTCGAAATCGATACCTATTTTGAAATTTGAGGGCTATTTTAAAAAGTCGTCTTTCCGTTCGAGCCCTCTTTGACGAGAAACGACAAAATATGTCGGACAGCGTACTTAAATAAGTGACTGTTATTTAAGTACGCTGTTAATTAATTGTAATTATGTCTTTGAATGAACTAAAATAATTTCTTTGCTCACCCGCGACCTTATGATAGCTAAGTTTATGCAAAATTATGCGTGTTCAGTTCATGCAGTTCTTCCACCTCCACACTGTAAGAACACACACAAATCACACAAACCACCACCACAATACACTAACGCGTTTCGAACTCAACCAGAGCTAGGCTCATCTTCAGAGCCTGCTGCTGCTGCATGAACACGCATATTTTGATAACTGATTTTGATAAGTTCGCGGGTGAGCAAAGAAATTCTTTTAGTTCATTGATATGGACCTCCGCTAACGCTTGATTCAATAAATTATATGTCTTTGATCGAATAATTCTTGTTTATTTCCTTATTATTTAATGATTTTCAGTTTTGTACGACGTTATTTACTAGAAAAATAACCATGCATATTCCCATAAAATACGTATGGATGAAATAACGGTTTTCTGTGAACTAAGTCATATAAAACACATGTTTAACGACTGTCTAAGCTTATATAGTAACACTGTTGTAATTTAAACCCAACTCCACTATCCCGCGGGAACGGAATTATTCAAATTTGGAATAACAAATAAAGAATTGTGTTCCAAATTTGAATATCTTAGCTTCCGCAAAGGTCGAAGATTCATCGATTTACATACGTCGTGCACCGTGGGAAATAAAGGGTTAGTGCACACGGTAGGCGATATTTTAATGTTTATATTTTGAGTTAATTTTTTTTATCAGTCACATCAATAGATTGCTTATTAAATGTCGTAATTTAACTTTTCCAATAATTTTGCGATCTAGAGATGATTTAGATTTATATTGAACTCAAAGTGTACCTAGCTTGAAGTGTGTTGTCATGTCACCTTTTTTTAATAATAGAAGCTTTTTTCACTAGCTGTCACCCGTGACTTCATCTGCCAAGATTTCTATTAACGCCATCCCGCGTATGCAAATTTTCTGAGATTACACGCTTTTTACACGCACGATGATTACTTACCCATAGTTATTAATTTAATCTCAATAGGTCCGGACATTGTTGCATGATTAAATAATAAACCTTTTTACAAAGTCAAAGAACGAAAGTCACCGACGTAGCTCAGAGAATTAGTTTGCTGAAGTGGCGTTGGGCTGGCCACGTCTGTCGCAGGACCGATGAACGGTGGAGCAGACGAGTCCTCGAATGGAGACCACGGGCGGGAAAACGTAGTGTAAGGCGTCCTGAGGCACGGTGGACCGACGACCTTAAGAGGGTCGCTGGCGGCGGATGGATGCGAGGGGCTGAAGACAGAGTGTTGTGGCGCGCCATGGAAGAGGCCTATGTCCAGCAGTGGATTGCTGTAGGTAGGCTGATGATGGTGATGATGGCAAAGTTTCTGATTACTATAGTAAGATAGGATTTTAAGTAGGATATTTAGTATATCTAGTTCCACGCAGAATATTTTATTATGCTCAGCACAACTACACACACAGCATACTAGAGGCACAAAACTTTACATTTATGTAAAGTACCTACCTATAGCATAATTTGACGAAAAATACATTTTTTTTCTTTATCTTTTTTAAAACATCGCAAGCACTGTGCGACACCTCATTGCAAAGTTGGGACAACACAATGGACATACATTTAGAAAAATCGATTGATTATACGAATATTTATGGTAATACGAAATGTCAGAATCGAGTACTCGTATGCAAATGCGAATCGTTCCTTTTTAATGCATTCAGACAAGTTATCGGATACGAAATTTGAATTGTGCGAAATAAGATGGCCAGTGTTATGTTAATATAAGGTAGAAGGTAGCGGACTTTATTTAAATAAAATATTATAACAAGATATGTCCCACGATATTTTTTAAATTATACTGACAGTTTCAATATAATAGTAGTAAAGTGGTATAATAGTATTATACAAGATGTCCTTTTAATAATCTTTATTTCATTAAGGATTTTTTTTGTTTTTTTTTACTTACAACATTTTATTTTATTGAATTTTTGGTATCATAAGCCTATCACTTTTCCTGATAGTGCTACTAGTTATCTTAAATTTATTTTTTGTTAAATTTATTAAGTTTATTATTTATATTATTTACAATCAGTATGAATGTTAAACTTTTAAAATTTGTTGTTTGTTTGTTAGTGATGTTATCAAATTCTACGTAAAAGAAATAAGAAGAAGCATCTTCGTTGCCATTTCATTCATTCATTTTTTGTATGAAAGAATCACTAAGTAGGTAATTATATTTAAGAATTTATTGTACGTTATTCAAGAAATTTTGTTTAATAATAGCTTGGAAGTAGGTCGTTTTATTCATTTACAAACAAACTAGTTTTTATTAAAAATGTCGGTAAAGAAGAATTTGATATAAAATTCAAGAAGAACCCCTGGTATTTCGCAAATTCGTTATATGTAAAAAAACATTTTTATTCAATCATCGTGATTACTATACACGCTTCAATCAATCAACTAAAATCCATGCGAAATTAGAACCGCAAAAAACGAAAAATTCTAACGTCAATCGAGATTCAATTTGATTGGACGGTTCCCCTGGGATGGGACGTCACTAAAATGGGGGAAATCAGGAAAATAAATTTTTTATCGCATCACATATGGCGGCCAGTCGCAGTTGAGCTCTCGGGCTCTCGGTTTTGGGGAGTGTGAAACGGCCCTTATGAACTTGCGTGGTTTTGTTTATTTTTAAAGGTGTACGAGTATACGAAGGACGATATGAGTCAGGTTTTTGTAAGAAATTATTGTTAAAGGATTTTCACTTAAATTATTTTTGTACGTACTCGGTATGTCATATAGCAAAATGTTAGTTATATTTAAGTGATATTAAAAAACATTCCAAATATATGTTACTAATCAATTATTTTTAGCAATCCATTTATACTAAACCTCGTAATTTTTATTTCTCTGAGTTTTTATCTTTGATAACAACATATTCTCATGCTGTGAAGTCCGATAAAGTCCAAAAGGCCGATATTTTTTTTTGTTTAGCAATCTCGAAAAACCTATTTTTTCTATTAAAAAATATTTAATATTTGTGTTGTCATCAATTTTTTTTTTCTTTACTGAAAGAACACCCTTAACTACATACGTAGTACTCGTATACACCGAAAGGTCTTGATACTTTGGTCGGCGACGCGCGGGGTAGCCAATCGAGACTATGCCGATTGATCGGAGGGCGTTCGGCTCTGACATGTGGGGTGTATGTGACGCACTTTATTTACCTACAAGGTGACTGCAAAAAATGTGCTGTTTCGCGTAACTGTTGTAACCAAATTGTTTGAGAAAAGCAGTGGATTGTAAAGTCAAAAACTGACACATTTTTTTTACGTGCGTTTATTTAAGCTGTAATATTTGTTTGTTGGTTAAGTCTTGCATTTCGTACCGTAAGTATAATAAATAAAATAATAATAATAAAAAAAACATCTATGCCACAGACATAAGACAGGAGTACACAAATAAAAAACAATTGCACATAAGCAGGTGGCAATGGGCTCAGGCTCAGCATAAGCTGCGAGCAAAAAAAAAACTGGCAGCGCTGATTTTCAGCCTGCACCCGCCCTACAGCGTAAAATTTAATTCTAGAGCCGGGTAAGGCTGCATTGTTGCCAGTATATTTTATATTGGATTTCACTCGCTTTTAGTTATCGGGTTTGATTTGAAATTTGGTACGGATACCTAGATGTCAACAAAAATTACAGTCGATGAGGCAAGAACAAGGCAAGTCAATAGATGTTCTGTGAGTTTTTTTCAATTAAATAAATACTAGCTATTGCCCGCGACTCCATCTACGTAGAATTAGTTTATCGCTATCACGCGGGAACTATGCAATTTCCCGGGATAAAAACTATCCTATGTCCCCTGGGACTCCACTATCTGTTTACCAGATTTCATATAAATTGATTCGCGGTTTAGACGTGAAGTAACAAACAGTCTTAGAAACTTTCACGATTATAATATTAGTGAGATAAAATATGTTGAGTTTCCGTGAAGAATAAAGTAAAATTAGCACACAATATATAGGAGCAAATAGGTGTTCACATATGAAAAAAATGTAGTGATAAGTAAAAGGTGACTCGGGTCATTTGTGCTTTCTACAGATTTCATTTCACCTTGGTATTAATTCGTCATACCCATTTTTTTATTAAAATTGTAACCGACCAACTTAGGGAAATATACTGTTATGGCTCTAACTTCTTAGGCACATTTCAATATGGAAATTTATCATTGCCATGCGATTACACAAATCGACGATTCTGAGTGGTCACTAAAATGCGTTGGTCAAACCGCCTTACATAGGCACATCTGCACACCGTTACTACAGAACATGCGTACGCGCACGGTTAATTCAAATTTAAGCGTTACGGAACGGTAATAAAAACTACCAGAACAGTTAAGTTAACTATGTTTCCAAAACATAGTTCCCACGCCAAGTGACAGTTTACAGTTGTAGCTCAAAAATATTTGATAGGGTAAAAGCACTAGTAGTCGACTGTTTACGACGTTCGAAGTTAAAACGCTTGCCATCAAGTCAGGTTTCGTTAGGATAATAAACATTGGATATGGTCTGCTTAATTCTTTATTGTAGTTTAAAAATAAAAATGGGCAGTAAATTATAACATTAGTGAATGAAAAAGATATTAAGCTCTTAATAAACAAAGGTTTTTTTTCATAGAAATAAAGAAGGAAAAAGCCTTTGTGTAGACCGCCTCCGCGTGTGCAATTGTTGGCCATTACATTATTGATTGTAAAAAAACCAACGTCTAAGAGAAGTAAGTAGGTATAATGATATAATAAAAAACACGTGCTAATTAAAATCGTAACTTTTTTATATTTTACATCACAATATCGCACGCACATATAAATTGACCTTAAAAATAGTTTTTTCTAAAACATAATATGCTAAACTGATCGGCATTTTTTTGAGAGAGAGTTGAGTTCTTGGCTATTACTTATTTAACAAAAGTTTTTTTATTCAAGTGTCATATGATTTACATTTATACATTTCACATGAAACCAAAAACTTTCAACCAAACCCAATAGATTAAATAAATGAAAGCTTGGCCGCTCGCAATTGCATTCACCATCTCTATCTACCCTTGTCCTATACCGTGTCCTATTCCGTCCTAAAGAACTAGTGAAAGCGATTGTAATTCCGATTACATAGCCACTGAAGTGACTGTAATCATCCATGCTGGGTACCCATGCATGAGAGGGCTTGGACATAGTATCCACGCGGGTTCAATGCGGATTGGGAAATTCACGCGTACCAATGAATTGCGTCGTAGTTTTATGCAGCAGACACTTATTTCGACGTAATAGCTGTAGTTTGTATACAAAAATCGTAGAAAATAAACATTTACCGTGGAGCACAAAAACGAAGACTATTTTTATTAAGTTAAGTAGGTACTCGTACTAATACAAAAAAGGCCGACAACATTGTTTTGCCTGGCCACTGGTGCTTTTACCCTATGTCGCAACTGTTAATAGTTATAGATAACGCTGGCGCACGTGAGATAAACGTGATGATCATTTTATGCTAATGACTCTAATTATACGACAGCGCGATATGATAAGTTTCGAAGTACTTTAAATTTCTTATAACATTTTTCAAATTTCGATTTCTCCGTTACAGATTGTGAGATTATATCGCAGATGTGGTCGCTGTGCTATAAATGTTAGTTTTCTGTCACAATAACACCACCACCACGCACCAAAGTATCAAAAACTATTAAAATAGTGCGTTGTCTATTATATAGGTAGGTCTTAATTAAGATATGCAAAGCTTACATTGTGGATGTCAATAGATATACGTAATTGTATAGATAGATGCAGACTTATATCGATATTAAACACCCAATACTTGAAAACAATCATTCGTAGTTTTCGTTCTTAATATCTGCCCCGATCGGGAATCGACCCTGGGACCTGAAGCTTTGCAGTGAGATTCTCTAACATTACATTACTTATACATAGTATATATAGTAACAGATTAGACTAATTAATTATATTAGTAGAACAGTGCTTAATTTATCAATTGGAGCCATAAATTGACAATTACTTGTCTACTTTAGCAAATTAGTACTTAATAATTGGAAATCAGAATAAAATTTAATGAAATGTCATTGAATTCATTAATTATATTTAAAGTTGAACAACATACAATAAAAAAGCAGAAAAATCTTGACATTATAAACTAAATTAATAAAATGATGTCGGCTTTTAAGTTTAAAAGCAAATTAAAACTAAATAAATTAAAGATTTAAAGATAAATTAGAACCCAAATTAAAATAAATCAATAAAAGACTGACAGTACATTGTTATTTATAAAAAATCGAGGTACTTAATAGTTTTTTGGAAAAATAAACACATCTAATATACGTAATGTTTGTCTTTTAATTTTACTGAATCATTTCCGTGCCAAACAAACCAACATGCCATTAAACATTGCAAGTTAAATAAAAGCTTTTCCTAACTGGTCACATCGTAAAACGTTCTGAATATAGGTCAAAACTAAACAGTCTTAATCCTCGTCCAACGGTCTTTTGTTTCAAACCGCAGCACCAACCGAAACTTAATAGAGTTAAAAAAAGAAAGCACAGCCGCTCGCCATTAGATCACCTGAGGGTCGCACCCCTTACTATCAACCCTTTCGATTCTTTATACTATAAAATATACGTGCCGGTATTCACCTTCCTTTTTCTATTATTTTATGGTGTGACGTTGCTAAAAAACTGAGAACGCTGCGTTTTGATACTTGGTTACGAAAACGATAAAACAATTGTGTTACTCGTATTAAACTCTGCTAAGGTAAAAATAACGATCTTAGCTACATAATATGGCTCCTAATTGAAAATCGTTTAATTTAAGCCTTTAAGTTTTATGGAACTCTATTACAAATATTTACAACAAATAAAAAATATGGGGAAAACTACTGTTACGTTTTATTGAAAAAAAATTCGCACAAGTTTTGTAGCTACAAGAAAATCATCATCATCTTGGCCTTTATACATCCCACTGGAGGGCACAGGAGGCTCAGAATGAGAGGGCTTGGGCCGTAATGCGGATTGGGAACTTCACATTCACCACTGATTTTTTTCACAGATGTATAAGGGTCATGGCAAATTTCAAATGGAATTTCACACATAAGGTTCAAAAAACTCAAAAATGCAAGCCCAGACTCGAACCCACGACCCCCTGCTTATGAGACCATAAGTCAAGCTACTACTGCGCTACGATTACAA
Source organism: Choristoneura fumiferana (assembly GCF_025370935.1). NCBI lineage: Eukaryota > Metazoa > Arthropoda > Insecta > Lepidoptera > Tortricidae > Choristoneura > Choristoneura fumiferana. The sequence goes on along the minus strand of NC_133479.1, from coordinate 4,727,395 downwards.
CTACATCTGGAACATACTAAGAGTAAATTATAATTGTTTACGTTAAATTTGTCGAATTTAAATCATTTTTTTTCGACGGACGGATTGACCTGCAGTAACTTTTTATTTTATTTTTATTTTGTGAGCGTGTTTTTTTACGTGATCGAGGTGAAATTTCTTCTTAACTCGTGTCTTTTGGACTTTGCGTGTCTATAATTACGATGAGGCATGCAAATGTACAACTTTTTATGACCAAGATAATATTATTGATATTTCTAATACCTATTCATTTTCAACTAATACTCGTACGCTGCAACGGAACTAGTTAAAGAAACATTAACACGCAATATTAATTAAAATGTGGGCCTTAATCAGACTATTAATTGCTTTTTAACGGTGTCTTAATTAACAGAGCTGAATGATAAAATAATGTGAGAGTTCCATTAACTGGTGAATCAGTAATAGCACATAAAACAAGCCTATGAGGTAATAAAACAGTATTTTATTATAATCTAGTCAGAACAGCGTCATTTTATATTCTTATAGACTGAGGTGGAGGTCAAGTTCGGCTCATCTTGGGATTCTTGTGCGATTGTAGTCAAACCTATGTCTATTTTTATAACCATAAAAAACAATATTCTGTAACCACAAATCCCAACTTACTTTATTTCCTAATTAGCAAGATAAAGCGTCGTCGTCTGCAAAGATTTCATTTAACTCTATCCCGTTGAGACTTAACCACGATGAAAAATATACGCCATAATCCAAATAATAAACTGCGTGTGTGCCAAACTTCATTTAACCTCTTCAGCCATTTTTGCGTGATTTACTAACAAACATCCAATATTCACGCTTCCAAATTCATAATTTAATTAGTACGATTAGGAACTGTAGTGAAATACGAGTTTTGATTATCAAATAGAAGGTTTAAACAATTGTCATCGACAAGTATCAAGTGGTCTTGCTCCCACTACACGCCGCTTCAGCATGACGTATCATCCTGCATATTAATTCCGCGTTTAGTTTCTATAATAATAATTCTATTCGAACCACCCTTTGTTTTAAACGAACGAAACGCTCAAAGCGCATTGTTCTAAACAATGCCCAGAGAATTCGTTTGACGATTTTTTTTGAATTTTTAATTAGTTTTTTTTTAATTGTTCGTTTTGGCGGGCACAGGGACCGTTAAACATTCAGCCCCGTTTTGTTTAAATGTTTGGTTCACTTGTTAATGACGCTCGTGATAGATCGTTTCCTATTTAAGTACATACGAATAATTAGGGAGTTAAAATTTTGACTAAATATGTATGCGAGGTAATATTTCGAATTAAAGATTTTTTTAATATGTATTTAATTATACAGTTCCGTTTTGATAGTGAATAATTTTTATTTTAGTATCTCTATGTCTGTGATTTCAGTTTAAATGTAGTTGACCGTAAATAATATACCGTACCGTACCGGACGGTATATATTATTTTAAATTTTATTGTATTGCCTTTTTTTAAAGGTTAATGCATCCACAGACAAGAAGTCTAAATGCCTCTGTTACGTCAAACGTCATAACTAAAAGAAATTCACTTTTGACATTCAACATCAGACAAATTAAAATAACAAAAATGTAACAAAATTTCAAGTAGCTATCCTATTCAATACATAATGTTTCCCTACTAACGCCGCAAAACTCAACCTCCTATAGCATGTGTAATAATATGTAAATCCAAGATGAGTGATCACTTTGAAAATGAAGACGTTATAACTTACAACCCAAAGTACATCAGTGAACATTACGACAGCTCAGAATTCGGTGATCACGGCGATGACGAACCAAAAAGTATTCTCATAGGGCCTCATATCTTGAAGAAATTTGTTGCAGAAAAAGATGATTCCAACAATAAGGTAAATACCAGTAAATGTGAAAGTGTCCACCAGAAGTTTTCCATATCCGTTGTTACTTCGACAGTCCCTTGCCACCACTGTGGCCGTTTAGTAGAAAACAACACAGAAACATTTAATTTACAACCATCCCAAAATGGAAACTGTAGTCAAGGAACGTCAAAAGAAAATATAAAGAAGAATCTATCGGGTAGCATCCAATGTTCCAACAACAGGAAAATGGCGGTCACGGAAGGAAACGATAGGAATGCTATTAATAATACTCGGGTGTATTGTCCTGATTGCCGGCAACGGCAAATAAGGAAATTTTATAGGAAACAACAGCTTTACCGTACAATTAACACAAATGAGGACAAAACCCTGCAACCGCTGGCACCAAAAACACAAACACCTGTACAAGAACCAACCAAAACTTATTTCTCTAATACTAACACCGTGTGTGCTAGCGAAGTCAAACTAAGACAAAAGAAAGTGTACAAGTACGTGAGAGGCTATGAGCATAATAAAGAAACCAAGGAGGAGTTTCTGAAACACAAGACAAACAAGAACCAGTTGCTGAACCGCTCACAGCAGTATTCGAGGTATGCAGTTTATAACAGCCAGTGTTGCCAGGCTCGTGATGATGGACCCAGCACTAGCGCTTGTTGCAAAATGCCCGTCAACTCTAGTTTCTGGGAGTTTATGTTTAATAAATTAAGCGCTAAATATCAGGAAGCTTTGAACTTAGCAGCTTGTGAAGATTGTAGACCAATCAATTGCAACATGATACGTCAGCCAAAAACAAAACTTATAGCTTCTCAGGAAACTAGTGAGACCCAAACCGAAACGTGTGAAGTAATTCCTAACAATCGCAAATCGAATAAACCAACAACTCAAAAAATCAATGAATGTCAGACTTGCGAATCAATATCAGGCAAACGCAGCATGTTTGAGCTCACACCACAGTCTTCACGACAGTCCTCGCCGACGACCTCCAAGAGATCAAACTCCCCAAATTCTAAATTGAAATGCTCTGGTAAGTGTTTTAGTAAATGCGCTAGTAAAACACCGAATCACGAGAAACCACTTACAAAATTGACCTTTCCTGATAACAGTAAGTCATGTCAGCTCTCACACGAAGGCCTCACTAAAGCATTAAAGGAAAAATATAATGGCGAAGTACTCTGCATTCACAATCCTCCATGCATACTAATCAACGGTTGCGTGAACCTACCTCATCAGGCGCCAAAGCCTCTTGATATCTGGCAAATAACGACAGCGCGCAGAAAAGCTGATCCTAAAATGAATCACCGCCTAGAAATCTGCCAGTTACCAAGCGTTGAGTTAAAGTGTGGGCAAGACAAGACACCAGATAAAATGAGGCATATTTGCAATCACAGTTCCCAATGTGAAGTAGTGCCTATTTGTTACAAGTCATCCCGCAATCCGGAGTTCATGGGATCTTGCGAGCATGAACCATCGTGCCACAGAGTACCCGTATGTTTGATAGAAACTGAACAGAAGATCACAAGGTTCTCATGCGAGCATATGCCACTTTCTGAACTACCTAATTGTAGCTTTGAGCTGTCAGACATCAGTGTTAATAAACATGATCAAGAGTCTTCAGTATCTGATGGTATCACGCAGGTGGAGCAGCCTCATCGTTTGAAATGTCCTCACAAACCGCCGTGTTTAATGATACCGAAGTGTCTTGGACAGGTGATGGTGATACGTAGGAAAGGAGGTGCGATACCGGACTGTATACACCAACCCCCTTGCGAGTATATTCCTGCCTGTGGCAGGGACTATGTGAAGATGTTGGCTGCGTGTTCATGCACAATAAGTTCGAGACCACAATGTCGGATAACGTAGAAAATTTAATCGTGTCGCATATGAGAAATCTTCTTACAAAGTCAATTTGTTTTGCCGAACAAACTTGTATTTGATAGGTGATTAAATACTGATTACATACATTGTCATATTGAAAAAGTTTTTAAAGATTGTTCAGTTCAATAAAGTTAAGTTACAGTCCAACAAGATTTTTCTCTATTTATTTTTAAATGTTATTGACTCTGGTGTTGAATGTCAAAAATAAGTGAAGCGCATACCAGAGTAGAACCTTTGTGCTACTGGTGTCATATTGACATTCCATACATTTGCTAAATAAAGAAATCATGGTGAAATTGATTACGAAAAGGTTCCACTCTAGCACGCCATTCAGTTTCCTCGAATGAATGCAACTGATTGATACAAGCGTCACCATGCAGAAGTCCTTATATAAAAATATAACCTTTTACCTTTTTAAGCCGCTATCGCATATGAAATATAGCTAAGTCTGTGCGATTCATATGTATTTTCGTGTAGTTAGTGGCAGAGGTATCAACAAAATTGACGTATTGAATTAAGATACGAGATTTTTTTAAACAAGTTTTTGATAAAAAAAATCATTTTTAATTCAAGGATTATTGCTGACTATACTTTTTGTTGACTGTACTTGTATTATCACCCAAACTATATATTTGCATACCAAATTTCAAGTCGATGCCATTAATCGTTGAAGAATTCCCTCCTGTGGAGATGATCCTGGCCGGACAACCAGGATGTCACTACCACATTATTGTATTGTCACGCAATTTACGTAAGTATACCAAATTTCAAGTCAATCCAACTACTGGAAGTTGGTCGAATTTAACTTGAAAGATTTGATTACAGACAGACAACGGGACAGGTGGAACTAAATAAAAGCTTGTAACAGTGACGATTTGCTGCTAACCTATAAACTAGCAGCTCCTCATAGCGACGTTTGCTTGTTTGCTTCTGATGCGCTTGTTTTCTTCTGATTTTACGAGCGTGGGTTTATATCGGTTCGTAATTGTTGAAAGTCATAATTGTATCGAATGTCATAACTATTTTTTGTTTGAAATTATTATTTGTTCAGAATTTGTTATAAAGCAAACCTAACCTACAGGAGGAGTTCGACAGGCTGAACATTCTAAAATTACTAAAACATTTACGCTTTTGGCGGAAAAAAACTATAACTAACAAAAAGTACCTTCTTATGACAATTAAGTATTGTGTTGTATTGTATTGCATGACTTGTCTATATTTATCCTGCACTGACTGAGGTAGGTAATTAGTAATTATTTTCAAACGGACATATCGTTCATCTAAGGACTGTCTTTTTAACATACGTAGTACGTTGTCTCAAATTGGAAGTAAGGCCCGGTAACAACCCATCAATTCGCCATACAATACTCTCAAATCTCCCATACAAATGAATCACCTACTTATATAACATTCGAAGTTATCTAAACGCGTAAAAAGCCGGCCAAATGCGAACCGGCTCGCGCGCCAAGAGTTCCGTATAACGATAAAAATTTTGAGTTTTAACTACGTTTTCATAAGACTTTTTAGGCGTTTTTTTTCGCTTTTTGTTATTTTAAGTAACAGGACTCAGGATATGTAATCTCTGTTTAATCTAATGAAATAAAAAGAGACGACACTTAATACAAGGCGCAAGGTAGTCAAACCGAGGATAAGTGCAGGTTTTTTGTAATCTGCAACTAAAGTACCTACCGTTTTCTGTATTTATTTTCTGGAGTTATTCGGGTTGATCCCTGCCGCATCTTTCCGCTACCGCCCTACGCGAAAACACTTCCATCCTCACCACATAGGTGGTTGGCGTCTTCTACTGTGCGTTTTTCCAGAAATTTCCTGCCTCGCACAGCAAAGCTCTGGAATGAACTATCGCCTGCGGTATTCCCGGACCGATGCGACCTTCAAGCTTTCAAAAAAATCGTTTACTCCTACCTAAAAGGCCGGCAAAGCACTTGTGACTGTTGCAGATGTCCACGGGCGACGGTAATTGTCTACCACAGGCGATCCGTTTGCTCGTTTGTTCTCCATACCATAAAAAAAGATATGGTTTTGGAATATTTAATCCTACTATACTACTTTAATTTTAATACTTTGTTCATCTTTCATCTACTATAACCTCTTATATCTCGTTTTCTAGATTTTTTTAGCGAACAATAACAAACCCACTAGACACAGGCAAAAGTGTCCTTCAACGGGCAGCTATATTTAAAAAAAAACTAGGTATACTAACTGATTATAAGTACCTTGAATTATTTTTATTTAAAAAATTGTACCTTTCAGATCATTACAATCCCTTTCACATGCGTACATGGGCAAAGCTTTTTTATTGTTTTTTTTTTCAAATAAGTCATGAATTAACGTACTTTTCCTTATTAGAGTCACATGCAAATGCCTTCCTATGTAGTTCCTAGTTACATGCTAAATTTCAACATAATCGGTCAAGAGACAGACAGACACGAGTGACCCAATAGATACTTAAAGGTTTCATTTTGCTTTAGTACGGAACCCTAAAAACGAAGTGGTACCTATAAACATATCAAAGTTATGGCCGGTGTAAGAATTTCCTAATCCCAAGTTGGGAATTTTATTATTTTGGACCATCTAGCAATAATTTTAAAAGTAGAAAACCAGTTTGTTGCCTCATTTCCACAAAGACGCACAACCCACAACTTTCATTCGAACTTAAACTTTCAGGTTATGTGTTTACGGTTGAATCCAGTTCATTTTTGGTTGGGCGGTTAAGCTGGTTTGTGGTGAACTGAGCTGTGGTCAAAAACTAATGAGAGAAGTGCGTTGAACCCAACCAGTTTGGGTAACCAAGATGGTTTAGGATTCCGTCGCCACTGATAGCTATGGGGCTTTATAACGTTATAAAAAATTATGGGGCAACATTTCTTTTATAGTGAGGCTGTATTTGGCTGGTAACACGCGCTTTTTGACTGTACAGTCAGCAACAAAGATATGAATACACACACACACACACACAAACACAAACATCACGCCTGTATGCCCAAAAGGGGTTCTAGAGTACACGAAACGTTACCGCTTCGGCACCACTTTTAGCATTACAGCCAATGTGCAAAAATATGTATATACGGGCTTATAGTTTGGCAATAAAGTCCTGTATACATATTTTTGGCACTTCAAACGTATCTAATTTCGTTGCTGACTTTACAAGTTAACCAAGAAAGTCTTCATAGGTAGCAGTGACGTGGCGTCGTAAGAATTCCATTCCTGCTGGCTAAATTTTTTACATGAAGTGAGTGATAACAACTGGGTATGGCAAAGCTAGTGTAACCTATATCCGAGGAGTTGCATTCGAAGATATAACTATTTCTCACTCTCCGGGTTACGTAACGAAAATGCTCACTTCAAGCCACTGGTGAGATAGCTCCCTTCATCGTCTCTGGCATAGGGTCGTGGGTTCGAGCCCGGTCTCGCACCTCTTGAATTTTTAGGAATTTATTTGCAAATCACAGGCTTTATGATGAAGGAAAGCATTGTACAGAAACCAGTTACACACTTGCCAAAAAAAAAATGGCGTGGTCGAAGTTTGTTTGAGTGAATAATAAGAGCTGCAGGGCTACTACCAAACGCGAAACTCAAAGTTCGTGTCGTATCGTCCCTCTCGCTCTCGTATTAAATAGTACAAGTGCCAGAGGGACCGAACGACACGAACTTCGAGTTTCGAGTTTCGTAGTAGCCCTGCAGGATTAGGTTCGCAGTCTCTTTCTCTTTTTAGGCACTTTTATATAGTTAAGTAAGAACTGAAAAAAGTTGCTCCAAAAAGTAAGAACATCAGAAGTAGGTTCTAAAATACCAGTTTTTCCCCCTGTTTCACCAGCCATTATCTGACGGATAAATGTGATGCCGTCTTTGTTTGTTTTGTTTGAATAGACGGAGACAGCATCACAGTTATCCGTCAAATAAAATTAATCGATGGGTGAAACAGCTCCATAGAATAGGACAGAGCCATCTCTTTCGTATCGTAAAAGACGACTTAAGGACTTGATGTAAGAGCAGACAACGCTTTCTATCGACAACACGAAATCCGGATTCCAGCGCTGTGGTGAGGAAAGCAAAGGGTAAGCACCACACAGGTTATTATTTAGATTCACCTGCCCCGTTGCCTGTCTGTAATCAAATCTTGCATGTGAAATTCGACCGAATTTCAAATCATTTATTTATTCAGTAAATAGGCCGCAATGGGCACTTTTACACGTAATTTTTTTAAACTACCAGCGCTTTCGGTAGGACCATCATTGCCAAGAAGAATGCGGCGCAAGAAACTTGGTATAAAGTAATTTTTCAAAATAAAATTATTACAAATAAAATACTTATTATTTACTAAAATACTAACCTATTTACTGATTAAATGATTTGAATTTTGAATATAAATTTGAGGTAATGTGCCACCAAAGTTGAGGTCACGCAAGAACATGTCGTAATGACAGCGAGATTTTGACATTCACTCATTCATTTCTTTTGTTCTCATTTTTTGCAATTTCTTCATGTAACTGTGTGTGTAATCATTCACTTCAACTCTCGTGGCACTACCTAACCTATCAATGTATATTTATGCATTTGGTTTGATTTTGATATTATTCGCATACTAGATTTTACCGCGCGCGTAAACATTGATCCAACAGTTGAATTGAAGTTCTTGGATATTCCTAAATTCTAGTGGGAATATCAGGATAAAAAGTAATTTGTTATGTATGTATGTTATTCCAGACGCCCAATTATCTTAATCTCAAATTTCGTTCAGATTTGTCCAGCCGTTTTAGCGTGAAGGAGTACCTGCACAAACCTGCGATGCAATTTAATGGTGTGTGTGAAGTTTCCAATCCGCACTGGGCCTGCGTGGAAACTACGGCCCAAGCCCTCTCATGCTGAGAGGAGGCCTGTGCCCAGCAGTGGTATATGGGCAGGGATGATGATGATTATAAATATGTAGTAGGATTAGTGTTAGTAGGTTTTGTTTTGTGATTACATTAACTAGGTTCGAGTATATATATGAAAAATAAAATTTCGATAACACTACGAGAATGTTAAGCTATATACTTACTTTTCATAATTTAGCCGAGTAATACATATCTACTTATAGCACAAACGTCAAAAATATGGTTATTGATCCAACTGATCAGCATGGCACAGCCAAATTACGAAAAAACAACACTTAACTAAAAAAAAACTATAAAAAATATATGCGCAAATAAATTACATATTATTTTACAAACATGTTTAAACCACAATGGCTCACAAAAATCCTTTATATCGCCGCTTAATAAAAACATCAACCAACCACATTAACATATAGTTATAATTACAGATAATTAGGCAGAAAATGGAATATTACAAATCAATTAGGAGCTTAACAACTTTCTAAAAGTTCAGAATCGGGTTCGAACCCACTACGCATACTCATTGAGGCATTAGTGTCGTTGAGGCCACGCTAAGCTATAAATTTGGGCAAATGTATGTAAACTGCCTTATGATGCAAAGATACAGATAAATATACAGTAGGCTTGATATCAAATTTTTCTTTAAAATTTAACTGCAATGCGGTCTTTTCGATAATTTGATACGGACCGTTTCAACCCAGAATGTAAATGGGATTGTCTAATAAAAATATCAATACTTTTGTTTTTTGAAAAAAAAAATGTTGAAGTCATTTTTTTTAACTATCGGAACCAATTGAGCTCTTGATTCTGAGGAAAAAATTTGTTTTTGCTCTAAAATTGAAAAAAGAAGAGGTACCTTGGGTACACTTTTTTTGTTAAAAATCCCAGAAACCAATTTCGTTTTTTTTTCACATAACACTACTTTATTACGATCATTTATTTTGACAATATAGGTTCACCTTCAACTTTTAATAGTAATGAACACGCTATTCAAATGGTAAAATCTAAAAAGCGCATATAAAATAACAAGCATGGATTATTATATCTATGTTATGGTATGAGACCTGTGTCTAACAGAGGACCTCTTACGGCTGATATGATGTTGACGATATCTTCGTATTTTTTTTAAATATTAAAAATCTTCCAACTGCTGTACCTATTTAAACAAATAATTACATATATATGCCAAATTTCAGCTCAATTCGAGACCAGGAAGAAATTGAAAAATGGTTTGCAAATTTTGAAACCTCAATTTACATATTTTCTTACTAATACACGAACGTGCGAGTCAAATAAAAGTTAAAAAAAATGCTTGCAAATTGCATCATAAATAATAGTGTAATAGAAATTATTTCTGACAACGACCTACTGTCAGTTTTCTCCATAACATAATAATGCTATAATAATTCTATCATCGGAGTGAGACATCCACCGCGACTGGTAGATAACAAATTTATATGTTTTTAGCATATACGTCACAAAAAACGGAAATGAGACATTAGCACCGCTTAGCTCGCTTAGTTAGGGTCCCGTAGAACCAGTAATAAGACCATGTGGCACGGGTCACGTTTTATCACTATAAAAGTTGGCTCAGAAAATTAGATGCCCATCCAGACTCACCACGAGGCAACGCGAGTGCGAGAGTGAGGACTGTGCGCTCGTGTCCGCTCGTCTTCCCTCGCCTCGCTTCGCTTTGTGTCGGTTTTTGGAGTAAGGAAAGTCGACGCAGCGGGCAACTGAATAAATCGAGTGTGGATGGCTAGCACTCCTGCAGCCTCCACTAGCCAAGAATCGTGCCGAGAGCCTCTAGAAGGCGCCTCACGAGAGTCTGGATGTGGCTGGGAATGAGCAAGTTGAAGTGGAAGCCGGTCATATCTGTCGAAGAACCGACTACACCGCTGTTCGGCAAACGTAGTGTAGGACACCCACCAGCCAGGTGGAGCGAAATCTGCAAAAGGCTGCTGGTAGAAGCTGGGGGGCTACTATGAAATTCGAAAATTGAAGTTCGTATCGTGCCGCTCCCACTCTCGTATTAAATAATATAAGCGTTAGCGGGACGGCAAGATACAAAGTTTGAATTTTGCACTCATTAGTATGTTTCATCAAAATCAGTTCAGCCATTTTTGAGATATTGAACTGAAGTGACATAGTCGGGGGTTTTCCAACTTTTTGTTAGTTAGGTTATGACCGAATAAACAGAAGTGCCATCACTTTTACCTGCCACATAATAGTTATTATGTGGCTGGTGCATAATGAGAGGCATTAAAGTACGAGTGTGGCGAGTTTCATAATAAGATCACACGAGTGTTTTAATGCCTAATTATGTATAGCCGCATACATAACTTTATCTACATGCATATCATAAGTTTTCTATAATATGTTCAGATATGGCCTGTATTTTGACTTTGACTTTGACTTGACTTTGACTTTGACTTTGACTTTGACTTTGACTTTGACTTTGACTTTGAATAATAATTATTATCTACATGCATGTCATAAGTTTTCTACAATATGTACAGATATGCATTGTTAAAAAAGTATTACCGATACTTTAATGTAAACATTAAGATGCACTGTACTTTAATGTGAACATTAAGATGCACCCGCAGATACCAGGTTTCTTAATAAAGGCCATTTGATAGTCGTTTCTGAACATATAATAGGGAAGTTATGATATGCATGTAGATAAAATTAATCAATGGTGGTGAAACAGGCTCTTAAAGTGCTAAGTAATTTTTGTTAGGGCAAAAGTTCCCCTCCCCTTCCCTCCTTCTCAAGCTAAATCATTGGCTAGAAAAAAAATTCACGATGGTAGTGTGTAAAATTGATTTAATAACTAACCAACAAAAAGTAAAACCCCCGACTTTTTCATACAGACACACATAGCGGTCAAATTAAATATAATGACCCGGATAACTCACGTCTTAAATCGAGTTTAGCTCGACATGTTTCGGGCTAATCCGTAGCCCTTCGTCTTCGGAGCAACGCGACTCAGCGGCTGCTGCAACACGCGCACTGCGCGCCGCCGCTCTGCTCGCGCGACATAATATGAGTAATATGAGTTGATTTAATATGAGTGAGTCTCACGGTAGTTTCATGTTCAACATAGCGGTCAAACTTATAATACCCCACTTTTTGCGTCGGGGATAAAAAATTGATTTATGATAACCTAATCAACACAAAGTTGGAAAACCCCCGACTTTGTCACTTCAAAGTTCAATATCTCAAAAGCGGCTGAACCGATTTTGATAAAACATGTCTAAGAACCATCGCTAAAAACCCTGCTTTCAAGTAAATAAAACCGCATTCAAATCGGTTCACCCGTTTAAGAGCTTCGGTGCCACAGACAGACATACAGATACACAGACACAAATAGCGGTCAAACTTATAACACCCCTCTTTTTGCGTCGGGGGTTAAAAATGAAAACATAACTAGCCTAGTACGAGGTCAATAGTGGATCAAAACTTAATATTGAATATTTCCCGCATAATTACGGAATCTTACACCGCGCGTGGCCCGACACACGTTTGGCCGGTTTTTTATCTATTTGATCACGTTACTAAGTTATGCATGCTGTTCCGAATGCATTTGTTAAAAGGCCATTGACGTTTTAAAGCAATTTCACATTTGCATTTGCTTTGGGCGTTGCACACCTAAAGTTACTGTTGACAAAAACCAGTCAACCGCGAATAGGTAGGACTCACCGAGGGTTAGGACTAGAATGCTTAGAATTGGCTAGTGTCCTAAAAAAGATGTTTTTTTTTTTTATAAAAAGGGCAAACAACCATGCGGGTCATCTAATGAGATTTAGTCCATTAACATCTAAACTCGTGATCATGCAAAAAATATCTGAAATAATAATAATAAATATAGTGTAAGCTATAATATATATAAAGTATTGGAACTATTTTATCGACTTTAATATTACTTACGTTGCGATTGCGAAAAGGCAGTACTTAACAATATTGAAAATAAAACTTTATATTTTTCTTTATTCATTCAAGGTGCTGAAGTGGGACTTGGCTGGACATATCTGCCGCATGCATCCAGACCGATATGGTCACGAATCGTTACCGAATGGCGTCCGAGGGATGGCCAAAAGAGCAGAGGCAGACCCAAGAGGAGATGGCGGGACGACCTGAGCGCTTTTCAGCTCGATTGGCAGGTGCATGCTCATGATAGGAAGAGTGGCGAAAGAAAGGGGAGGCCTTTGCCCAGCAGTGGGATATATTACAAGCTAAAAATACGGATATATATGGCTCATGGATAGGAAGCATCAGTGTTCTATTTGAATTTAAATTACAGATACACATTTAGCCTTAGATAGTCTGTTCGAAAGGACATTATTAATCTACTAATGAAGACAATAAATGGCACGAAACATACAACTTAATCATTCAAAATGGCCTCTTACATTATGTAAGAGATAAGGCAAATAATAAATCTAAAATTAATTACATATGCTACAGATTTACGATAATTACAAATTTCCGATGTTGACATGTTGTTTATGCGGTTCTAATTATATTTGATTGATCGGCAAGTGTAATTCGGGAGTAGAAAGTTGTTATTTAGAAGGTTGCAAGTAAATATGCTAGTTGAAGTGGCAATGGGCTGGCCACATCGCTAGAAGAACAGGTAACCGTTGAGGGAGAAAGGTCCGAGAGTGACCACGAGCCAGAAGACGAAGCGTTGGTAGGCTCACACTATGCGGACTGTGGACAGACGACATCGGAGAGTTCGTTTGTTCCCAACGAGTCACACCCTTAACTGTCACACTGTGATTCGTAGGGAATATTTTAGCCTTCTGATGCCGCCTTAGCCTTCTGAACCTGGTTAGGTTACCTAGCGACTCCGATAGGTTTATCGGAGTCGCTTCTGCTCAGAACCGTCTTGCTCGCTCGCACAAATCATAAGTGTGACTGGTTGGGATTTTTTTTGTAATAATATTCCCAACGAGTCACAGTATGACAGTTAAGCGTGTGACTCGGCGGGAACAAACCGGAGAGTTACACAGGCTGGTGGATGCAAGTGGCGAGTTGTGAATTTTTGTGAGGCGTTCTAACGGGTAGGTTGTTCAACAGGGATGACATCCGGCTGATGATTATTGATCCAGATTTAAAAAATGAATTTGGACCAAAATTACATTTGTATTATGTCTTGCTTGCCTTTAGCTCATTTGGTTATTTAACCAATCGCAAACGTAGGTCGTGACACAAATGTCAAAGTTATCTGTGTGAGAGATAACTTCACAGTTTCACGTCATAGATTTAATTATTTTCAACACTAAAGTTTACTCGCGGATTCGCACGCTTAAGCTTTTCGATTTGGTAGTTACAATTTAAGTTCCGGGATTTCACAAAATTCCCCTAGGAATTCCTTAAATTCAGATCGTGGTCTTCATTGAGGTTGTGTTAAGAACAACTGTCCAGAATGTCATGACTCACACAGGTCCGAGACAGACATATTTTCCTGGTTTTGGTACTACAAGTGTGGACTTCAGAAATATGTAGGTGTCTATAAGATCATGACATTTTTTTTTTAATATTATCTTTTTAACAATTATAATTAATACAGCTCAAAGTACGAAGATTTCTAGTTCTGTTCACAACTTGTCTATCAAAGAGAGTCCACAATGTAGCGATATATATGAATGAATATATATGGAATAATTTTTTTCTCTTAAATATGTAACTTAAAATAACGTTAAAATACCGTTATTCCTCGTAGTACCACCAACTAATCATCCAAATCTGTTAAAAATATGGAAGATACGAGCAAAGTTTTAAAGTGTACTTTGCTTAATAAACATTTTTTTTTAATTAAATTTGTGTTCCATCTGTTTCTAGAAAAATGAAACTTGCGATGGACTTTCTAAGGTCGGCGTATCGTACGTCAGTACGTGACCGATCTCTCTAAGTGAACTTTTTTTTTTAATTTTAAAGATATTTATAAAATTCTTCCGCATTTTGGTTTGTCCAACTAATAAGATTATTTTATTTTATTCGTTGATTAATTTTTGGACACCGTGACCGTGACAGAGGAAGTAGGTACCGAAAAACGTAATGGTCATGGTTATGGCTTATGGTCACTTTATGTACAGTCAACGAATTTGATTCCTAGGTCACCACAGAACCTTTTCATTGTGACATTTCACACCATCCAATAAGCATTGCCACAGTCAAAGCAAAATTATTTACTATGGCACGGTTCTATAGTGGCCCAGAAAGCAAATTTGTTCACTGTATGTTAGCATCTTAAACAATATCGCTTTTGCTTGTTACTATACTACCCAAAAGTTGGAGGTGGAGGAACTGCATGAACACACAGTTCTTGCAAAAACTTAGTTATCATAAGGTCGCGGGTGAGCAAAGCAATTGTTTCAGTTCATTGATATGGACCTCCGCAAAGTACCTAGCGCCTGACTCAATAAATTATCTCCTTTAGATATTAGGCTACGAAGCAAGCACAAAGACTCCAGCGGGCAGCGGCGCGATGAGCGCGTTCTCTATTCATTACGTGTGTTGCCAGGTAACCACTGCGCAGCGAACGCCTCAGCCGAGCAGTGTACAGAGAACACGAATTGTTCATTCGGACTTATTCAAACAATGGCTGAATTAAGTTTTAGTATAAAAAAAGAAAGAAAGAGAGAGACGGCATCACATTTATCCGTCAGTTAAAATTAACCAATGGATTGTGAAACAGCCCCTAAGGCACTAAAACAAACAATAAAACTAAGTTATGTGGCGACACGACAGGGCACCAAAAAGGGCCTTAAAGGGGTCATGTGTTGCAACGCTGGTTATCTGTGGACCCAAACGATATAATATATTAGGTCCTAATATATTATATTGCTAATAATTAGAGAGTATCGTGAGATCCGTCAACGTTGCAATCTTGCTTGCAGTGAGGGCTACCGTTTTCGCGCTCACCAGTTGGCGCCACTGTAGACAGAGGTACTGGTTAGTTTGTTATTACGGGCGTGAAAACAAAATTTACATTTCAATGATATTTAATACATTAAAACCGTACCATAAATATATCGAGCATGCCACAGTAGTCCCGTTTTGTTCGGAAAAAATGGAGGACAACGGTTTCCAAAAGACAAAACTGTCTCAAAACACAGACATTCATTGCCCCGTAACGCATATTTGCCGTAATCAATTTCAGGTATTGCAAAATATTCACAAAATTATTTCTTACTTAATTATAAATAAACCCACGTAGCTCACCCAAGAACAGTGACATTTGATATTTCGGAGACCTCTCGCTACACTAGCGCCTCTAGCGGCGAATTCATACGCCATAGCCTTCATTGGATCATTTATTTTATACGAGTTTTATACCAATCTCAAACGTGACACAAACGTCAAACTTGTCAAACGGACCTCACGATGCAATCTTTAACTAACCTCTCACATAAATTATATTCTGAATCCATTTTAAAGGTATCATACAGATTAATTCGAAGGATTTATGGCTGTGGTAGCCTCCTGGTTTGACCTATGGCCTCTTAATCAGAGGATCGTGGGTTCAAACCCGTCCTCACTCGTTACCTTTAAGTCTTTTTCGGAATTAAATTACATTTTCAAATTAACCATGAGCTTCTCTCTGAAAGAAAGCATGAAAAACACACGATTAGTTCATAAAATATAATATTTTTTTATCCGCGAATTTCACAAACAGCAGGTAGTGCCACGAGAGTTGAAACGGATAATTTAACACGCAGCTTCATAAAGACCTAATTGCATAAAAGGGAGAATGAATGAAATGAATGAGTGAATGTCAAAATCCCGCTGTCATTGCATGACATGTTCTTGTGTGCGCGACCTCAACTCTGGTGGCACTACCTATAAGCATCAGTTCCTCTTCCTCGTAAGCGCAAGTATATACAGTATGGATATATATTATACACACAATCTGTAAATAATAACTTCTTAATAAAGCATTTCATACTGAATAATAAACAATACACACACATAAAAAAAATGCTTCTTTTTCTAATTTCTTCTTCAATTTTCTTCTTCTGTGCTTCTAACTGTGAAATGTAGAAAATTGGCGAACCCAAGAGCACGGTATGAAGTTCCTACAAGCCAATATACGTAGGAACTCTATACCTCGCTAGTGGCAATCACCTTTCGGCGAGTCTTCAACTTCTTTCTTCGTTTATGCTTAAATTTTCTTCTAGTTTCCTGCTGTCTTCATATAAGCCTCGAATTAGTTTTTCTAATTTGCTTCAGTCGTCACTGTGCGCTTTAATCGTGCATCTGTAGAAATAAAAACAGTAGAAAACATATTTTGAAATAGATATTAAAATAAATATTTGAAAACACTTTGACACTCATGAAGATATTGTGGTATGGTATATTATATTATATAGTTATGTCGATTACATTGGCTACTCTGTTGATTATAGCAATTAAAAGTAGGTCCTGTTACTAAAATCTATGGTCGTCAACCCCAATAGTAACCATGAAATATATAAAAAATCACTCTACCAAAAATCCTAACCAGTTATTACAAAGAAAAACGAATTAACATCTGAATGAACCCTTTTAATTAGAAAGCTGGTTCTGGCATATTTTATCCCGTCTTCGGCTAGTCTAACCCTTCTTTATGCTAATCGTGTGATCCCTGTTTTACATGCACATGCTATCCTCTTCTAGCGTATCATAGAAGAAAGGGAGAGGTCACCCGAGAAACGGTCGCGGCAAGATTGTAATTTAAATATGGAACAGAAGCTTTTTTAATATTTAAATGTTGCCAGTGGCTTTTTGAATTTGGAATCGGTTCCGTGAGAATTTTAGCAAATTTAGAATAAATAATATGCAGATTTTGTTTGCAAATTGTGTTGAATGGTTTCGTTTATTATTATTTATTTGAGTTTTGTTCGAAATTTGGCTGTTGGCATAGGAAAGGGTTT
This sequence comes from Choristoneura fumiferana, assembly GCF_025370935.1. Classification (NCBI taxonomy): domain Eukaryota; kingdom Metazoa; phylum Arthropoda; class Insecta; order Lepidoptera; family Tortricidae; genus Choristoneura; species Choristoneura fumiferana. Next base: position 4,709,838 of record NC_133479.1, on the reverse strand, counting down.
GTTAAAAATAGTCAGTTATTTGTCAGTAGGTGCAGTCTGATTTTAAAGTATTAATACTTACATGCATCTTAAATTTAAAGTTTTAAAAGTAAAGCTTATACCTATATAGCAAAATATATTTCAATTTAACCAAACATTTCATCAATTTTCTAAAAAAAAAATCCTTAAAATTTCTTTTTCTAGTGAGGCCTGATATGATATATATGATGATGATGATGATGTTTTCTTAGTAGAGCTTCCTGATGATGTTACAATATACCGCAATGAAATGATATCCACAGACTGAACTAGTGACTTCCATTTATGAATGGGTTAAGAGTTGTCGTTGTTGCGGTACGCACATAAAGAAAAAATGATGGTAGCTTTTCCACCTCTCATAACAACAAAGCTGAATATTAAAATGTATTGATGACTAAAACTACAACCATCTAAGTATGTATTAAAACGGTCAAACATCTAACGTTGCTGACAACAAAACTTATGCCGGGACATACGGCAACCTAACAATTCACCCCTCCTTTTTCAGGAAGGAATTTAATTAGTGAATTTACATAGTACAAAATAATACTGTCATAAACCACAACAAATTAAGATATCAAGTAGGTTATTTCCAAACAAGTACATAAAAACCATCTGCTACTAAATAAGTAGTAGTGTAAAGTGAGAACGCCTAATAAAAGGCCAATTTTAAAACATTACATACAACGACAACTTTATCTTTGCATGCGAAAAGAAAAGAAGAGACTTCGTCACAAACTAGTTCGCTTCAATCGTTTCACTGTCGCACTAACTTCAGGTGCACGCGTAATTTGGTATTAAAACCCTTAAGGCAATGTACACACATGTTCTTTAAAGTTCAATTTTAATGATCCGTAACACAGGCACAACTGCCCGACAAACTGACATGTCTGCACCCTGCTTTATAATTAGTTAGACAACAGGCGGTCGTGAAGAACCATTATGTTTTGGTCCGAGCCATTTTTGCTGCTAAATAAACGTTCTACTTTCAAAATGTACTAACTGTACGATTTTTTCTTTTTAAATATCCGTTTTCAAGCTGCTAGCCAGTTGAGAATTTAAAGGTTTAGTTTCCGCCTTCGTGCGGTTTGAAATTGAAGTTCGAAAAAACTTTACATTATTTTAAAAAACTAGGGGCGCGGGTCTTTACATTCTGGTTCTCAAAATAGATGATATCTATGTACTATCTTATTTATTATGGTTATTATAAGTTTTGTGTTAAATGAGGTTGCCTGCACTTATTATTTTCGTTTCGTAATTATCGCTTTTTCTTTAATTCATTGAGTAAATTGTTTTAAACAGGTGCTGTTGAAAACATGTAATATTTCATTTTTATCTCTATCTTTTGTATCTCTTGGCAATATAATAAAAAGTTAAACCTAAATACTAAATTCTTTTACGCTTCTTTTATCTTTACTGAAAGTTTCATACCTATATACAATTAACAAATAATAAATATCGTTTTGTAATTTTTTGTAGACAGATCGAAACTGATATTTTAAGGAAAAAGGCGCTATCTCAAAAATAATCACTTTTGAAGTATTTACCATAAAATACAATGCAGAATGTTTTAAACTACACAATGGTATTCGAGAGGCTTTTGCCCTAAGAGGGCAGTATAATACCTACCTAACCTGTCTAAGTTTATCTACAGACAGACTATAAAAATTGGCACCCGAAATGTTGCCACACTAATAAATCCAACTCCACGTCAAAACAAATTCAACCCGCTTATTTATCTGCATCGTGTGTTGCCAGGGGTGCAGTAATCCCCAGATTTGCAACTAATTTCAACTGTAAGCCCCGGAATGAGGGATTTTCACGTCTGAAGACACCTTTACGACTTGGGAAGATTGTAAATGTGAGATGTTTTGTTTTGGTGTTCGCGGGACTGAGTAAGTAACCCTTTTTAATAATCATAAAATTAAATTAGTTTTTTAGGAATGACTGGCAGTCTGGCATGTCTATACATGTTTGCTCTTAACGTTTGTTTTAATTCGCACTTGACCAGTTTTTTTACTTAATTTCATGGCTAGTTGTGGTTTTATTCAACTTGAATTTTTAATAAAAGTATTTTTGCTAAAAAACTAGTAATATTTAATTACAACACGCCAAAATAACACGTAAAAGTTAATAAGTCATCAAGTATTAACATTTGCGCGTCATTTGGGAAGGATATATTAATCCTTCCCTAATACAGACTAAGACAGGTGTAAGCTTGAGTTTTTAATAAAATAAAGTACTTCTCACGAAAGCCAGTCAAATAAGCCGTTGCTTTTTACTCACGTGAATATACAACTATATACGTACGGTTAACTCACAACCTTCCTTTTTTTCGCGGTAGGGTAAACAAGCAACGTAGCAACCGTTGCCACTTATTAATCAATATAAGTACTGGCAATAAATTGTAGTAAGTAGGTACATACTAAATTACTTAAAATATAAAAAGAATAATGTACAATAATAAATAATGATGATCGTTTTGAATAATACATCTTTTCAGAAATATTCATAAAATAATCGGAATAACTAATCTAAAGAATAGGATCAAGGGTTAGAAAAAGGACTTTCATCATAGAATCAAACCCAAAATTATCATAATCAAATGATAAAATATAATGCATTCATAATTCATTTTAAATTTCAATTAAGTATTGGACATCTCCTTCCTATGGGTAGGTAGGTAGGTATAAGTACACTAACTCATCTTTATTCAATTCTATCGATTCAAAGACTACTATGATCGAATGTATCAACGAATAAAAACCGGCCAAGAGCGTGTCGTACACGACCAGGATAGGATTCCGTAGCCATTACGAAAATCAAATAATATTTTTATAATTTCGTATTGTGTACTGAATCATCCAAGTTTAGGTATATTTATACCTCAGGCTGCTACTTAATCTTAAACTAATAATAATTCTCAAGCAATCTTTTCCTTGTAAATTTCATATATTTACTACCATTCAAAAATTTTTAAAATTTTTCCACCCAACAGTTTAGATTTTAGAAGGGGGGGGGGGGACGCTCGATTTCAATGAAAATTTGCACTTTAAAGTTGAATATTTCGCAAACAGATCACTGAATAGAAAAATTGTCTTAGCAACCCCCCAATGGTTTTAAAAGACCCAACAACGATACCCCACAATATAGGGTTAGTCGAGAAAAAATAAATCACCACAACCTTTGGACGTCTATCTTTACTTTTTTTATTTTACCACGCGGCCTGATATTTATTATAGGGTTAGTCGAGAAAAAATAAATCACCACCACTTTACGTCTACTACCACTGTCGGCGTGACTGATATGTATATTCATGTCAAATTACAGCTTTCTAGTACTAACGGTCTCTGAGCTTACCCGCGGACAGACAGACAGACAGACGGACAGACATAGCGAAACTATAAGAAACTATAGTTGACTACGGAACCCTAAAAAGTCGATCTTTTTAAAGCATTTCTGAATCGACAATGTTACAAGGATAACCCACTAATTTAAAAAAATAAGTGCTCAACATCGCTAAATGGTGATGGTAGAGGTAAAATTATCGACAAAATATTTTATCGATATTTCGCCTTCATTATTCGCAATAATGCAACGCGGATCCATCAACTTTCACAAACTAAAACAATGACTTGAAAAACTATGTGCAAACGCACAACGGCTGGGCACGACTAAGCGCGAACGGCGAGCGGTGGCGCTGCGAACGAATTCTGTTTGTTGTTCGGTTTCGTTTAGACGCTCGCGCTAGGTAAACAGGTAATATTGTCTAGTGCACTCGGATTCACTGTCGCAGGTATTTACCATTTCATTTCACATGATGAAAGCAAAAATATATAATGAATGCGGTTACGAGCACGCGCGCTCTGGGCAATACGGTTTAAGATAGCTGAGCGCGCGAAACACATAAAAAAGAGAGTTTTTAATCAATTACTGTAAACTTAATAATTGACAACACTGTTTTATGGCTCTTCTTTTTTTCTCGTTCTTTTCTTATGTATAATTTCTCTATCTACGGTAAAGTTCGTTACAATAATCATCATCATCCCAGCCTATATACGTCCCACTGCTGGGCACAGGCCTCCTCTCAGAACAAGAGGGCTTGGGCCGTAGTTCCCACGCGGGCCCAGTGCGGATTGGGAACTCACAACACAACAACAACAAACAATAACAATCAACAATAATTACAATAATAATTATCATTTAAATAATCCTCTACGAGTCCAAACACAAAAAGGCAAGTAAAATAAAATAAAAAAATCGACAATCGTTTTATGTGTACGCTTAAATCGAGAATCGTTTTTATTAAGTTCCGATACAGATATCGTACCTATTCGCAAAGAAACGCCATCCCCATCCCGCATTAGAAAATCGCTCGCTCGCTGTTCGCACATAGTCGTGACCGGGCCAGCTCAGGCAGTACATGCGCGTGCACACTTTGCGTGCTAAAAGGCTGTAAATACTTCAATAGCTCATAAACTGCACACGTTACAATAGTAACGTCTAATTTGCAATATTGTAAACGCGTTCTTTTCGTAAACGTAATTAAAATTCTTCTTTTTTATACGGTGTTGGCTATGAGAAGGACCATTTTTTCCAGCTACTTAAGCTACTGCTAGACTGCCTAATTAACTACCTATTTATGCACTATTAAAAAAATATGGTCAGTAGATTATTGGACGTGTCTTTTTGAACACATGTACCTAAATGCTATTTAGGACTTTTTATAGAGGGTTCCTTGCTAGGCAAAATAAGACTACATGACGTTAATACCGAGAGGTCTGTTTGACATAACATTATTGCTTGTGATTGGCCCATTTAGTTATTTAACCAATTACAGATGTGTTGCAAATGTCAAAGTTGTCAAAAAGTAACTTTTCAAAATAGCCCAACTCTGCTAAAATATACCGGAACATGTTAAATTCTCAAGCAGAGGGTCGTGAGTTTTTCGAAATTCATGTGCTTTGATATTTTCCACGAGCTTTGCGGTGAAGGAAAACGTCGTGCACAAACCTGCGAAGCAATTCAATGGTGCGTGTGAAGTTCCCAATCCGCACTGGGCCCGCGTGGGAACTATGGCCCAAGCCCTCTTGTTCTGAGAGGAGGCCTGTCCTCAGCAGTGGGACGTATATAGGCTGGGATGATGATGATGATGTTAAATTACCTTGAAAGTAAATATCATGAACATCAGAGCTCTATACGTAGATACTTACTTAGAAATTGAATGTTACCGTACTCGTAATTGTCATCGTGTAAGTAACTTCTTTTACGACAGAAACATAGGTAAAGGAATAAATAGTTATTCAATCTTTGATTTTCCTTTCGCTGCAAGCATACGCATTTTTACAGTTTTATATTTCCGTTTCTAAAATTAAAAGGCAAGAGTTACGATAAACAGGCAATAAATAATATCATTCCTAACGGCCAATGCTGTCGCAACAAAATCCAACAAATAAATAATTCACTGTGCGTAACTAACAAGAACTAAGCAGAACAGATAGCGTTAACTCACTGCATACCTTATAAGCCTTGTGAAGTCGAATAAATGCTGCAACTTACTGCAACTTCATTTCAGGCCATTTAAGCTTAAAAAGTCGCCGAACGCCAAAACTCCATGCGTGCATACGAACGTTTATGGACGTACGCGACATTTCCCTCGCCTTCTCCATATTCAAATTTTATAGGCGCAATTAAAAAAAATGCAAGGGCAGGGTTCACACTTGTGTAATTACGTGCGAAGCTGCAGTTTAAGGCGTTCAGTTTCGCCGTTCCGTTTTGAATTATGACGCTTCGCAAATGCAAGCTATTTGTCGGCTCGCTAAAATGCAAACAGTCGTTTTCGGTTATTTCAGGGAGGCGTTTAATGGCTGCGCTTTAATGGGCATTTTGTACGTTACACGTTACGTTTATGGACGCTAATAAAAATGTAAAAGTAACTTATGGCTGTTTACAAAGTTGCCAGTGTTAATGTTAACAATAGCTTAATTCTTACGCGCGGTTTCATTTCTATCCTGGGCGTTCTCGTTTAGAGAGCATGCTATCGCAAATTTCATACCTACGAGTGTGGCGGGAGGGATCCACTCAACAACGGAAATACACCATTATCGTACCCTCCGACACACATAAACAAGCGCGCACACACGCATGCACACATATCGCATTGGGGCATCACATATTAGGGTGCCGGCCCTACAGATTACCCCCAGGGGTAATTTTTACCCCATCATCGATGCGTCGCCACCCACTCGACTCATCATTCGATATTTGAATTAGTTATAAGCAATTCCGTAATTCGAATTCGGAACTTTTACGATCGGCCAGTATTTTTCGTATATCGAATTTTTCGAAGTGGTATTGGCGGTTGATTACATTTATGGCTTTATTTGATTTTAGAACTGGTTTTAAGGGGGTTGCGTGTCGCGATAGTTCTTGTGGTAGCCAGTTCGTATGTTTAGGATTTGGGGCAATTTATATAATTGCACTTGTGGGAATAATAACAAATGGGTTGACAATGCTTTGAGAATTATGGTTATAATATTTGACAGACTTAAATCACAAATGGCGTGTGTAAAAATAAAACAGCTTTTCATGTTAGTAATAAAAACAACTATAAAGTTTTACAATGAGAAGTAAAATTCTTATAAGACACTTTAAAGATACTATAAACCCACACTTTAGTTGAATCTTCATACTCCTTGCTATGCGTCCCACGCGTATGTTTCATAACTAGCAGAATAGCGCTAAAAACTAGCGATAGAAATACATCTATCTTTTTCACACGTGCCAAATCAATATGTGATAAAATAGTGCAACTATACACACGCACACACGCGAACACATCTCGCTAATTTGTTTTGACATTTCGGAAACGAACGACCACTTTTTTCCCGCCTACGAGTAGCGGTACGATCGAACTCCGAAAGGGGATACCAAAATCAAAATAGGAAAAATACATTCTTAATTCGTATTTTCTGGTTCATAGAGAACAAATTCGATTGACCGAATTAAATTTGGAACTCATTTTATTTTATTGTTGGTAGCAATCGCGGCAGTTTTCGCATATCTTTTTTATTCAGCCAGACCCTTTTTTGCCCTTTGTTGTTTAAAATGGAGAATGTTAGAGGGCTATCCCCCCGAACGCGTGCCATATGAGATAGGTCCGCATTACTCTCATATAATAAAAACTCATTTTGCGGCAAATCAATACTTAACCTTTACAAAAAAAAAACCTTTATTTACTCTGCACAAATAACCCTTGGTTTTTTTAGAGACGTAATGCTGCAGAAAAAGTGGCTAAATAATAGACTAGTAATAATATTCGAAATAATAAATAGGTAAGTATCACCTATGAAACAAATAAGTACTTCAATTGAGCGTGCCCTCGCATTCTAAAAATTGACCTACTAAGAAACTAGCCCAACTAATTCATTTTCCCCTCAGGTAACCCTATTTCCATGTGTCATTAGTTATTCTTATTGAAAGTCAACTAATTATTTCAAAATACGTAACACCAGAGTCCTCTGGGTACAATGCACAAAGACGTCCATTGTGCAACTACAATGGAGTGAGTCATGACGGACGGAAAGACAATGGGATCGCCGACGCTCTTCTAGGGCCCAAGTATAGCGGCAAAATGCAACAAATATCAAGAAAAAATAACTTAGAAAAAAAACTCCATCGATGCATCTGAAAATAAGCGGGCGAAGCGGAACGCAACGAAAAAAAAACAAGAATAAAACGAAATCATTCGTGTGTCATGAACCATCAATCAGCCAGAATGCAACATTCAAATGTCGAAACGTTTTTTGTTCCAAGTTCAAAATCCGAGCGACCTTGCCTCGGTCAACCGCTGGCGGTTTGTCCTAGTCGAATTATTTTTAATGTGCTGTTTAATTTTTTAGTGGCCAGTACTTTTTGCACCCGATAATAGTCTGCGGTATTTGTTTGGCGAACTAAATTAGTCATTATGCATTTTGCATATCGGTTAGTATTCCTATTTTGACCGGATTCTTAATAAATTTTTTTTTAAATAGGTCACGGCAATTATTCAGGCCTGATCTTGAAAAAACTGGCGTATGCCTTGTACCGGATGTTTCCATCTGACCCTCAGCGATTTTCTGGGCCAACTTTTGGTAAATCGTTGTGTTATTGTTACAAAATGTACTAGTTAGTTCTTATTAGGCTGAGCTGTAAAACGGACATTGAACGACCAATTAACACAAAGGCACAAATTGTGCTTTATTAAGGATTATAAGTGAGGTCAACGCCCGGGAAGTGTCACATTCAATGAACATATGACAAATGACACCCAAACGCTGACAAAGGAGTTTATAAAAATACATTCTATAGTTATTTCTTTAGAACTGTAAATAGATTTCAGTGAAAAAAAAACTTCATTAAGATATGTTTAAGTGGAATTACATTATATAGGTAGATATTAATATACTTTTACTAACTTCAATAGTTATAGGCACCTCATGTAATAACCTATAATTTTACAATCTACAGCGAGTTTTGACGAGGGTATTAAGTAGTATCCCATTTAGGTCCGACTAGAAATCAAAGAATATAAATGACTCTGCAGTTGTGTTTCTTACAAATCCGGCATCATACAACGACACTATCTCAAAATAGAGCTACAAAACTACCATTGGATTAAATATAGTGTTACCACATACCTAACCCATTCAAATTCAAAGGCGAATGCCCGCTCCGTGTCGCATTCAATACCTCGCGCCGCGACAAATGTCACCCAATCAACACGACAAACGGCATTCAATCGACGACACCAACACTGCCCATTCGCCCGAACCGCCCGTGTTTTTCGCAAATAATTTTCTTTATTAGCGACGAACATTAAATATGAGTCACGGAGTTTTTGTTGCGCGATGATTTCGCATTATTTTTTACGATCAACGACCGACCGTACGACCCATTCGACCTATTCTTTGTAAGGCCCATGTCCTTTATAAAGGCTGCAGTTTTTGCGTACCGATATACATACATATGTATATGATTGTATTGGTGTTGCGAATGGGTTTCGATTTGTGTGAATAATGATGGGCGATGGCATTAAAAACAGTACCAGATAGCAGTGCTATATAACTTTATCTTTGAAAGTTAAATGAAAATAATCTCATGTTCTGATTGCCACTGGCTTGATTAGGTACAGAAGCCTGGTTTATATAAAAAAAAACTTTTAATTCTGGAACACTGAACAGTTTGAAACTATTAACACGAAAGCCACGCATAATTTTAAATTAAGAATCACACCGTATGATGCACGCTCGCATGCATTGTAATCTTTCCATCGCCAACAATGCGTATACAAATTACTGGCAGCATAGAATCGCCCTCGAAATTCCTTCATCAAATTAAACACAGAGTATGACAAAAGAATCTCCGTTGCACAGATAATGATACATTCTCATTTATTCTTATTACCAGAGATAATGACGTGGCGTGTTAACTCTACATCTGGCCGGCGAGAATTCAAATTTTGAACTTGGAACCGCGGCCTATTCTCAAAGCGTCAAGACCGGTTTCAACACACGACGCCAACGAGTGTGTTCAATTTACAATTTAATTAAAACATTTCATGTGCGTACGGAAATTTCCAAGCGAAATGCGGCTTTAATAGCTCGAAGATAAACTAATAGGAAACTCACTTGAGACGTAATTATGAGTAAATTACTACCATACCTGGTCCATTAGTTCTAAAAATATTGTATCAGGCTCAGGCGGTCAATACGTGTTATGATTCTAATGGTATAAGAAAATAATGTAGTAACATTGTAAATACACATACGGATTGTTACGCCGTAAAAGGATACAATACTCGTGTTGAACAATATGTTTAATTTAGTTTAATAAAAGCTTATAATAAATTAAGACTGTTTGCAAAGTATACTAGGATAAATACTAAAGGTAAATAGAAATAAATAATAACTTTGAAAACAAGACTGACTCACTCGTAATATTGGTAAGAATTTCGTCAGCAACAAAAATAAAAACCTGTTTCGAATTAATAGCGTTCCGAGATGTTAAAAGATACAAATTGATACCCATATGTAATTTGGCACTCTGAAACATCTTGTTTTTTTAACTTTGTATGTGTAGGTACTTTTTAATAAACGATTATAACATGTTCGAGTGAAAGGAAACGGGTCGCATAATGATGAGCAATCACCGCCAACCATTTGCACCCGCAACATCCGATGGCAGGCTCGTTCCCTACTTCTAGTACTTACTTCGAAAACTTGATTTTGAAAGTGGTGTCATTGAAAAAATAAAACAGGGTATTACTACTTACGTCTTTACTCCGCGAGCCCTCCCAATAACAGTTACGACAGTTAATTACTAGTACATACATCGACTACAGCTTGCATTACTATTAAAACGTCAGTACCAATACGTCAGCGAGTTATATTGTGACTGTAAACAACTAAAATGTTAACATGTTTACGCGTTGGAACTATAAACAGAGCGGGCACTCCCACGGTTCAGTTTTTCGAATAATAGATGTTTATAAAAAAACTTGGCCCTTTTTCTCCCTTCACCGGTCCTGCAGCAGGTGCCGTGATGTGGGTTTATGCCACAAGTATTCAGTAACTATTAAACCATAAACACACATGCGTGTAATAACACTTTAATGTTATTATTGTATAATAGCAACATTTTTAGTTTACAGAAAAACATAGGATTGTCTATGTTTCTTTTTTTTCTCACTGCTCAGCCTTCCTATTCTCCTGCTGTGCATTGTGCAATTTTATTTAAAATTACTTCAATAATAGTGATTTTGAACATGAAAACTACCGTGAGACTCACTCATATTAAAAATATTGACCCGAATAACATAACATAAATATTCTAGGACTACGGCTTCATATTATTATTATACAAATTCTAAACGCCCATTTAAGCATTTCGTATAACACTATATAGCTGAATCCGAGTCAATCCGGGTCAATATATTTAATAATAGTGATTTATTCAATATCACGCATTTGTATTACACATATATTTTATTTTTATAAAAAAGTAACAGCACAATACTGTGATGAGATGAGTGAGTGTGATTACGAGTAAGACTGTTATTTTATGTACCTACGATTATAGCTAATTTTTACCCGCGACTTCATGTGTCAAGAATTCGTCTTATTGACGAATTGACTTGTTATTTTAGACGTGAGTGTGACGTTTTGACATATTTTTTGTCAATCTTGGTAACACACGAGGCAAGTACTTACATTAAACACTTCATTCATTTATTTTACTAAAACGATCTTATTTACATGCTAAGGCCGAAGGACAGCACAACTTCAATAACAAAAATAACAAAGTAGCAACATTACTTAAACGAGTTATTTACAATAACAAGTACATTAAATGTAAGAGAGCACATATATCAACGATAAATAAAGTCATTCGTTATTCGTGGTACCTACTTACAGAGTATTAATTTTAAACCTCAAACTTTCAAATTAATCACGTTTGTTAAAGCCATTATCATTTCAGTAAGCAATAAAAAAAATGTAAAATTAAAATTGATGACTTATTGCATAAACCTGTCCACATCTTGAGCGTTCAGAATGTTCACATGTATTTCTTTGAAGTATTACGACTATTAACGTTGAAAAAATCGTCTTGGGGCTTTGGCTTAAGGTTTATTTTTTGTTGATGAAAGAGCTGGCTGGAAAAATGTTCAATTTAATTCATATCAAAGCCGTTGCTGAATGTTTCTTTTTTTGTGGGAGCCCCGTGGTCTAGCGGTCTGATTGATACTTGGACTAGCGATCCAGAGAACATACGAGTAGGTTCGAATCTCAACGGATAATATCAATTTTTGTATTTTTTAAGGCTACTTTTATTTGGACTTTTATTTTTTGCACCAGCATAAAATAAACCGAGAGGTTGTTTCATGTTCAGGTAACATTGTTTAGCTGACCAAGAATTTCGTCCAACTTAAGGTTCAGTATTATTTTGTACATCTTACTTAAAAATCAATAAGAATTTACTTATATTTAACTAAAAGCAGTAAGGCATTTTTTTGTTTAACTTGCAAGTTAAATCACACCTACTTCTAGTGGCCGCGGTTGGCTTGAAATTTGGTGCGGATATATAGTTATAATAAAACGCAGGTACAGTGAGCAAAAAGCTTCTGTTAAAAATTAGCAGTGGCCCGCGATTCTATCTGCGAAGAATTCGTTTATCACAATTATCCGGGATAAAAACTATTGTTTGTCCTTTCCAGGATTTCAAAACTATCTGCACTTATACCAAATTTCATCAATATTGGTTCAGTGGTTTAAGCGTGAAGATGTATCCGACTCTATCTACACATTTCTGATGCAAAGTTTTGCTGAATATTACTAACTATATTCTTTCCTAGAAATATATATTTTTCCTCATTATGCTGAAGTGATTACGCGCCATAACGTGATAATGATAACGAGAGTTGAGTGTCGAAAGTGTTGCATTTCCGTATAGCCAGTTCGTTAAAAAATAATTAAAAACTATCAGAATTCACTAATTTATTTGTTTTATGTTATTAATGTAAGTATTACGTATAAAATGTAAATTAATAACGAAATATTGAGTGTCTAACGTGTTGTAATTTTGTATAGCCAGTTCGTTAAAAAATAATTAAAAATCAACCAAAAAAAAACTAAATTAATTAAATTGCAGTCATTGTGGCAATCGCCAAAACGTTTTGTATACATTAAAAAATCGTAATTAATTGATACACAAATTTATACACATTACGATTACGTAGGGTTTTATTTATGTCATATTTAATTGCTAAGAAGAAAGTAGTTTGATTGTGTGCGTGTGGTTAAAATTAAATACGTTCATTACTAAAAGTTCTTTCACACTTTCTGATCAGATATCCGATCGTATCGTGTAAAAACGTGTCCGATCGTGATTAAAAAATATTCCTAAAATAATCCTAATATCATTATCCATCAAGAAACAAGTGAAGCTCTACATATTTTAAATTTAGAAAAATCCTATCAACTTAATAACGTTCCGAGCTTTCTTATAACGCATCTCGAACAATCCATTAAAGCCCAACCCTTCTCAAACCCGTAATCAACATTTATCCTGTCCCCAATTTGAAAAGTAAAATAAATAGGTTATAACCTATTTCCGAGGCCGAAAAAGGTACAAAAAACCCTGAGACGATACCTGCACTTAACTTTAAGCGTCCCGTCATTCGATCTGGGGGCATACTGGGTGGATTAAAACTTTTTTTTAATTCCTCATCGAAGAATTTATGAATATTGTACAAATGTCACTTGATAGCGTCGATACAAAAAAAAACAAAATAAGACAAAACAAATTAGCAAATAAATGTGAAACCCACGTTTTAGTCCTGAATAATTAGCACTTAAATGCATTTATCATTTTCTTATCATGGAATCAATAAAACAAGATAAACATTATCTAAGTATATCTATAGATATGAACGCCAAAGCTGGCTTAATGTTTAATTAATTATTTTAAATTACGATACTGCTGGAGATTAAATCGGAGAAAGTGTCAGGAGAATTTATTTTAGTTGACTTTATTGATTTGAAAGTACGTATTTGTACATATTCTATTAGCTAGGAAAGATAACAAGGTGATATAAATTATATAAGTAGATATGTTTGTATCAGTCTAACCACGTTCTGTAATTTGTTAAGCCATATTATTAATTAGCTTCTACCCACGAGTTTATCTGCCAAGAATTTGCTTATCGCATCCCCGCAGAAACTGTACAGTTTTCCGGGATAAAAACTACCCTATATCCTTTCTTGCGTGTCAAACTGTCTCCATACCAAATTTCATCTAAATTAGTTCAACGGTTTAAGCGTGAATATGTGACAAACAGACAATCAGAGTTAATTTCGCATTTTTACAATACAATACAATGACTCTTTATTGTACACCAGAAATAATATTTGATAATTAAAATTATTGATTAAACTTTAAAAGGTTTTTAGCAAAACGGCGTTAGTGCTTTCAAGCGCAGTAAGTTCTATGATAAATCTTAATGTCACACAGTTGCAACTCACTCTCCTTACCATTTTGGACCTACAAAAATGTAAAACTTTGTAAAATGTTTAATGGTTTGCGGTTAAGTGTACCTCAAACCTTACCTCACTCGTATCTCGCTCTCGATGGTTTCAAAAGAACGTATTATTTACATTTTTTACCTTAAAAAGTGGTACAAAAAAGGGTAAAGAATGAATTCGAGCGCTCACCAAATGTCCCACTCCGACAGGTTGCGCCGTTTCCAAATCCAAATAGGTATCTGTAAAGAAAAAAAAACAAAGTTAATCGCACGAATTTGAATTCAAAATGCGTTCGTTTAATTAAAATCGATAACGATTGTCATTTTGTTTTTAATCCGTCTTTGAGTTTTAAGTAGTCAGACAATTATTTCTCTGTTTTTTCCAACTGGCCATGTTGAAAAAGGGATAATTTAGACTTTATTATTGTTATGAAGTCTTCTTTTTGAGGCTATAATAGTTGTCATTAATCGAATCGAATTTTAAACACAGTGTCCATATAGAACTTAAGTGGTTGAACTCAAGAGTTTACTTTTAACCAAAGAAATCGATTGGACCACCAAAATCGTAGGCCATTTAAGATGCCGTAATTTTAGACACGCACGTCAGTTTTAATTACCCGATGGCCGTTCGAAATGATTTATTACTTTTTGATTTTTATTTTGTTTGATGAGCAATAAAGTTGTGTCACGATACTCTGCGATAAAAAAGTAGTAAACAAAGGTACTCCTTTTCAACAAGTGCTTTTTAGGGTTCCGTACCAGAAGGATGATAAATGGTACCCTATTATCGGCGCTTCGCTGTCCGTCTGTCTGTCACAGGGTTGTATCGGACGGTAATAAATAGACTGCTGAAATTTACACAATGTGTATTTCTACTGCCGCTACAAAAAATAAATATAAAAATAAAATTAAATTAAAAAGTAAGGGATGGCCCAAACCCCAACGCAAGAAACTTGTTACTTTTAACTTTGTTTAAATTTATAGTACCTATTGCAACTTTTAAAGTCAATCACTACACATAATCCGTTACTTTTTACAACCTTCGAGACCGTCCAAAAATAAAATTGATATAAAAAAAAACACGAAATTCACTCCCAAAAATTATGGCCAAACTCCCACATAAAAAAGAAAAATAAATGTCACTGGCCGCGCGGCAACTGACACATCGTAACTTTAGGTTTGGGGCGTTTTTCAAGTTTAAAACCACACACAATAGAGTCGCGAATAAATTCAGCTTAAAATAGCGTGATATCGAACAATATTCCCGCTTTAATCGCATATCACAGTTAACCGCCAGCTAAGGCGGAATTAAAAATAATAATCAATAATTACATTGCATTGGTAATGCGAAAATAAACGTAATTAAAAAGTGGAAGCTCTGACTGTCCCAATTATAGTGAATCGATTCAGCCGGTTTGAGACGTGTTTCGCGCCACAAATGGCGGACAACGGATATCACATTTTACAAAACAGCTATGGCTCCTAATGCGCAATGAAACCTTTGTACAGTCACCAGCACCAATATCTGACACAACAAAGCGTGCATAAATATCTGATAATGGAAAATAATGGATATTGGCTCTATACTTCTAAAGCCGGTAGGACGTACCTGATAATTTTGCACGCTCTGCAGTGGCAGATATTAATGCAGGTGACTGTACTTAGTATCGTGTGTGTGTGTGTGTGTGTGTGTGTGTGTGTGTGTGTGTGTGTGTGTCGGAACTCGACTAGCTGCCCTCGGAAAACGCTCAATCGTCATGTGAAGGAAAATGTTAATATATTATTTTTTGTTGCCACACAACTAGAGATAATGGACTTAATGTGACTATTTTCGCGCGGGATTTTTTCTTACAGTTTTAATTTTGATACTTACAAGTTTACTGCAATTATTACTACAAATTCAGTTTACTTAAAGTACCTCATGTCTAGTAACCGCTTTTTATAAAGGAAACAATGTAAGTATAAACGAATTAACACATTTTTTTAAATTGTTTAATGATACGAGGAACCGATGCGAACGTGACTGTATTTATACATCCAGATGTTGAACAATTAAATTATGTACATATTATTATACTTAAAACACGTTATTTATGAACAATAAACGATACACGTGTCTTTTATTGTTATTTCATTGATATTTTTTGTGTTAAAATGCATAGTTTTTTTAACGAAATTCGATAACACGTTACAACTTATCGTTAGATACATAATAATTTAACTGTGACTGTTCAATAACATTTTTTTTCAATCCTCAATTTGGAAATAAAAAATCGCATATTTATAATTTGAAAAGATTTTTTTTTTGTCAAACCAGTACTTTCAAAGTGGGTACTGTATCTTTTTAAAATGCAAAAAGACTCGAGATAAACCGCGATGCCGCCGTGCGATACTTGTAACTTGTGTGCAAACAGGTTTGTGGTTTAAAGCGGAAAAATACGCCTTTGAATATGCCGACCGTGAGGATAGCTGTAAAAAGAGATATGCAGATTAAGATTTTTTTTCCTTACAGTTTATTAGCCATATTAGCTGTTGTATATAGTTTTGACTTAATACTTTCAATACAACCATACTTACACTACAATATGTATGACTGTCAATTCAAAACTCTACCTTCAGAAGTTTAGGGTGTGTTTAGTGGCAATTATAAGAAAATAAACGTTATAGACGTGGTGGCCTAGTGGTTTGACCTATCGCCTCTCAAGCAGAGGGTCGTGGTTCAAACCCCGGCTCGCATCTCTGAGTTTATCGAAATTCATGTGCGGAATTGAAATTTACCACGAGCTTTGCGGTGAAGGAAAACATCGTGAGGAAACCTGCACAAACCTGCGAAGCAATCCGCACTGGTCCCGCGTGGGAACTATGGCCCAAGCCCTCTTGTTCTGAGAGGAGGCCTGTGCCCAGCAGTGGAACGTATATAGGCTGGGATGAAACGTTACAAGTACGTACGGGTTGTATATCAGTCAATTTATCATGTAACGTGTTACTCTTCTATATATATAGATTTAGTTTAGAGCTACATAGTAAATAATTAATAAAATACAAATTTAATTCCATAATGTCGAGGTCGTTTAAACAAGTTATTTTCTAATAATAAACCAATAAAGGAAAAATATTGAGTAGGCTATATCATTTGTCATGTGTTATTTTTAAGTGTTGTCTTTAGTAGGTATATTTGTACTATTAAACTAAATATCAATATATTCTTCACAAATCAAGTGTTTTTCTTTCATAAACAGTTGACAGACAACTAAATTAAATCGTAATCATCAGTTTCCACCATACCTATTTGGTCTTTAATTAGCTCGCTGCGTTTGCGCATGTTACAAAAATTTAAAAAGGAAATTCAAGATGGCGGGTTTGAGGGGGCGATTAGTCCACGTCTCTCGCCACGCCTCATATGACTGATCGAAGGGTTTGCTACCTATGGCGTGACTGCCCTTATAGGTATTTATTTATTTGAGTAGCAATTTTACACACAATTGTGGTTAGCGCCAAATGGAGTCTGATGACAGGTTATAAAATTAGTTCGGAAATAATAAGCATTGCGTTTGACGTTTGTCTAATAAGGTGATCAATAATAGTGTGAAACTGGTTTTATGAACTTAAATTAAAAATGTTAGTAGTTTTTTAGTCCACAGACTAATATTATTTGACGACGTCCGTTGTCACTCGTTATAAAAAACAAAAAAATCTTTATTCTGAAAGTAACAGCCAGTTAGAAAAGTTTTCTTTTTAAATTAGGCAATGCCATAGACGTAGTTCATCTCCCATTATTTTTAATTGTGGCTCCAAGCACTGTTCCAATTTTAAAATAACCGATTCAGTTCGTATTTCTGGCTGGAGATCGATCCCAATTAACTTGATTCGAGTGGACCGTTAATTAAAACTTGATTCTAATTGATCTTTGCGTTTTGGAAAGCTATTTTTAATTGGAGCTGATTCGTTTTATCGATATATTTAACCTTTTTTACTTTGTAAGTTTGTAAGTTATTGTGTTTGATATTTTTTATTGTCAATATTTTATTAAAATCCTTTCTTACTAATATTATAAATGCGAAAGTAACTCTGTCTATCTGTTATCTCTTCTCGCTTAAACTGAAAAACCGATTTAGATAAAATTTTGTACGGAGATAGTTTGAGACCCTGCGGAAGGATATAGGATAGTTTTAATCCCGGAAAATTTCGTAGTTCCCGCAAGTAATATCTAGTTATAGATAAGAATCAAAACTGTCATCATACTTATCCGTTTTTTTTCCACAGTGACTTTACTAAATTGCAGCCGTCGTCTTCATATTCTCACTAGCATTTAAAAAACTCTCGTTTCCTCTAGATTGTATCGTTAATACAAAAACAGTGCGTGTGGTCTTAAAATTTACTCCAATTATCACATATAAAATTTTATTGAGGATGCGACAGAATTAACCGTCCCGTGGCAAATTGTCACAAAACACGAGTTCGGACGTGTCGGTAACGAGTATTAAATTAAGTTTCATTAAAAATTGTACACATACAAAAATTCAGAGGTGCGGACCGGGGTTAGAACCCATGATCCTCTGCTCGAGAGGCTATAGGTCAAACCACTCTGCCACCACGACTTTTTTCAAGAATTAATCATGTAAAAAGAAAATAACATATTTCAGTTATTTGAACTTTCAAATGAATATTTACCAACCAGTTTCCGGTAACTTAGATCAAACAAAATAAAACTCAAGTATATTTTACTTGTAAGGTAATAAAAAAACGATATAACTTGAAATATAGCGTTAATCCCGATAATAAAACGCTATAAACTAGATTAAGCTAAACTTGAGCATTTTATAGCTAACTTACAAGCTGCGGAACCATAAAGTTAAATCTACGATTTAATAATTAATCCTGGGTCCGCCGTTACTTTTAAGTGGTTTACTTTTCTATTTAAATACAGGTTGTGTTCCGGTCTCACGACAACCGGGGTAATATAGCTTGACTATGGTATAAGCTCCAGTTTTAGGGTTCCGTGGCCATGATGGGTACAAAGGAACCTTTGTTTGATCATGTCTATCTGTCCACAGGCATTTAAGTCGGAAACTGCAAAAGCTTTTTTAGTGTTCTAGTCGATATCGAAAATACAAACTGAGACATGGATGCACTGAAAAACCAGAAAAAGAAACCAGCGCTGGGAATCGAACCCAGGTCCTCAGCAATCCGTGCTGCGTGCTATAACCCCTACACCACCGTTGGACAGGAGTTTAGACACGAATTTTTCCTATGCACACATATCTCATGTTGCTTTTTTTTTGCACTAAGCTAATTAAGCAGAAGCACTAGCGACATCTATGTTTCGCTCTCATCGGGTGACGTTACATTCTTTTGGAACTAACCGCTCACCCAGACAAGAGGTGTCGCTAGTAAGCAATCAAATTATGTTTTTTTTTTGGTGTCTTTTTGTATTAGCGGTGGTGTAGGGGTTATATAATCATAATGTTCTAGTCGAATTAATGATAATCATTTTCCATCAGATGACCCGCATGCTCATTCCGCTTGTTCATTGACGAACGAGTAGCCAAGTGGTTAGAGAACCTGACTACGAAGCTTGAGGTCCCGGGTTCGATTCCCGGCTGGGGCAGATATTTGTATGAATAATACGAATGTTTGTTCGCGGGTCTTGGATGTTTAATATGTATTTAAGTATGCTGAATAAAAGTCACGACTTTATCAAAAAGATCTGCACTTACGGTACCCTAAATGAGTGTTTAAGTATGTAGGTATTTATCTTTATAAGTATGTTTATCCGTTGCCTAGTATTCATAATATAATACAAGTTTTGCTAGTTTGGGACTAGGTCAATTGGTGTCAAGTGTCCCATGATATTTATTTATTTTATGTCTTTGTCTCCCTCTCATAATAAAAAAGATTTTTCTTTTGGAGGTACAATAAATGTTGACTTACATGCAACACAGGTTTTTTTAAATCGTAGGAACTATACGCCAACGTTTAATGTATATGTCGTCGGCCGATCGTAAATCCGCCAGATCACGAAATTCCTAGGCATATCGTGAAATGTCGCCATTCCATGAATTGGCTAAGGGATATCCGCCATATCGTTCAAAACTCACCGTTTAACAATTTGCCTAGTGAACGTTTAGGCAGATCATGAAATTCCTAGGCATATCATGAAACGCCGCCATTTCATAAGTGCTTGTTATAGCCTAAATTGAATAAAGATATTTTGACTTTTCATGATTTGGCCAGTGTAGTTAGATCATGAAATTCCTAGGCATATCATGTAACGCCGCCATATCGGTTCTGGCACTTCACCGGCCGCTGCCGCGGCACGCTCGCTTCGCTCGCTCGGGTCGAGCGTTGTGGTCACAATTCATACTAACCACTCCTTGCTCCGCTCGTCGTAAGTACCTAAATTTTTAATTTTTTCGGCATATCGCGATGTGCCCGGTATATCTGATTGTTTCTCATGCACATCGTGATATGCCTGCCCAACGTTTAGGCGTATCATGAAATTGCGTAATTTTTCTTAAATTGGTCTGTTCGAATATTTAAACCAGCCAAAGTTCAAAAATCGGAATCAAACGCCGATAAAAAAAAAACGCTCCAATATAGCAATATTCAAACAGAGACATAGAAATATTCGTCATAGGCATGCAAATTAAAAGTTTTAATCAAAGAACGTTTTCAAACTTCGAACCCCGTTCGGCCAGTACACAATGTAATTTACATGAGAATAGTAACAGCTGTGGCCGGCCATCTGTGGGACTATGTATACCAGCTTTAGCAACAAAGACGTACAACTTTGTTTAAAAATACTAGCTTATGTGTAGTTACGTTGTTATTACCCCGGGGCTTGGTAATTGATAATAATATTTGCTAAAAATTACATCGACGTTTCGACCGAGTTGTAGTAGCCGTAAACACGTGTAGTCTGAAGTACAGGGTATTTTTCAAAGTACCCCCACTTGATTTTGATTTTTTACCGGCACCTTATCACTTCGATACACGACACTCACATTTGACTTTTTCGAAGATACATCTCGAACACTCATAATTGGATATCTTAAGTTTTCTGGGACGGTGCATATTATATTTTTTATCGATAGTAGAATTATAATGTAACTCACTCCTGTAGACAGATTTTTTTTGTTACTTTCCATTTTTTATGTAATTATTTCGGCAAACCAGACGTTTGGTGAGATTAACAGGTTTTGTGCCTTGGTCTGTTTGATAAAAATTAAAAAGGTCGTATCGAGGTCGAGCTTGCTGTCAGTTGTCAAATGTCGCCGTACATATTTTTACAAAAAAAAGGAAAGTGAAAAAAAAAACAATCTACAGGAGTGAGCTACACTATAAGTATCGAGAAAAATATAATATAGACCATCCTAGAAAACGAAAGGTACCCAATTGCTTATAACTAGTTTTAAAAATGTTTGTCCTTCTTTGTATAAATAAATATCAATCGCTTCACGTAGCATTCTGATTTTGAAATTGTGGAGCTCTGTCTAATAATTTGGTCCGGACTCCAACAAACGTTTGGATGTTGAGTGAAAATCGTGAAAGTCTAAAACAGATTATTTCGTTATTTCCAAATAAAACTTTAAAAAAAATCCCATTCCAAAAGGCTTTGATTTCTGCCATAATTTAATAAGCATCTTAAAATTCTATGAAACAATAACTTTGTCTGCACGCTATATTTCTAACTCAGCTGTTTCTAAGCCGTTTTTGAAAGCGTTAATTCTGAAATAAAATACGTAATCTTTACAACTAATGTTCATTGTTTGATATTGAGTTTTTTTTACCCAGACTTAATTAACACAAGAGTATCGTTAAGTAAAGATAAAGATAACATCGTCGAGTTATAAAATATATCTGAAGATAGCCCTTATCCTTGAGTAAACCAATAAAATAGTGAAGATAACGCTTTTTTCTGTTGATTGCGCTATTGTTAAGCCAAGCATTAAAAAAAAAACAATTACACGACTTTTAATTTCGAATAAAGAACGTCTCAACTAATAATAAAAAGCGCTGTGGCGTAATGTGTTAAGTCAGGTTTTATACAAATACGTAAGAAAAAAAGAACATAAAACTCTGTTTCATTATAGTTAACAAATACAAATAAATAATTAAACAGATTTTTCATACCAAAATTATGAATATTAGGTATAAATATTTACAACGCATACATTTTTGGTAACAGCTTGTTTACCAAGTACCTATGTTTCTTAAATACTAAACTCTTCAAATTATACACACATGATACAAAAACAAGCATGTTTGTATCATAAACAATAATAATGACATCCGCTGGATGACTTGCGGATTGCGGAGACATAGCAAAAACCTGGCACACTCATTTGCCTACTTTTTGCTCTGTTACTGTTAGAATATTACATTTCAATTTAGCCATTGGGTGAGAAAATCAATAATCATCTTGTAGTGATATCTGTACTGTCGCGTAATTTAATTTTAAATAGGAAACATTAAATTTATAGTGCTACAGATAAAGCCCTATAAAGATCTGACTGTTTTTTTATGTTAATCTGAAATTGTTCCTAAGTCATTGAACGTGCAACTTAATTTCAGTAAGATTGTTGAAAGGTTGTCTTTTACTCTTGCAACATACATCACGTGATTTGAAACGTTTCTAGTCTAAAATACAATAACTGTGCCGACTACCTGTTTATGAAACACGTAACCCTCCTTCGGGCAGCCGGATAAAAATAAAAGGGTAAAAAGGATCTCATCTCACCAATAAGGACTTTTTAAAATCCATAGTCACTAAAATGATACAAGTACAGAAGTCATGACTCAAAATAAAATAAAAGAAAAATTACAAAAATTGCCCTAACGAAGCCGGGTAAGTGCAAAATTGTGGAAACCGCAGCCCTTCGCATTGTAATTGCATAATTATATGGTC
The DNA here is from genome assembly GCF_025370935.1 of Choristoneura fumiferana. NCBI lineage: Eukaryota > Metazoa > Arthropoda > Insecta > Lepidoptera > Tortricidae > Choristoneura > Choristoneura fumiferana. Next base: position 4,686,853 of record NC_133479.1, on the reverse strand, counting down.
CCGTCGTAAAATGGTATAACTCACATATTAATACTTCTAGAGTTACGTCCTTTTGACTTCGGACAAGGAATCACGATGAGAATGAGGGCTATCGCGTATGAATTCACCGCTAGAGGCGCTAGTGTAGCGTGAGGTCTCTGAAATGTCAAATCTCATAGTTTTTGGGTTAGCTACGCGGGTTTATTTATAATTAGAATAATTTTGTGAATATTTTGCATTACCTGAAATTAATTATGGCAAATATCTGTGTTATGATTATGAGACAGTTTTGTCTTTCGGAAAGTTTTGTCCTCCATTTTTTCCGAATAAAACGGGACTACGCAACACTGTAGTTGCTCGATATTTTTATGGAACAGCTTTAAGGTGTATTAAATATGATTTTAATCTAAACTTTGTTTTCACGCCCGTAATAACAGACTTTGAACGCCACACTTAAAAACCTCACGCAACAGTGGCGCCATCTAGAAAGACAAAAAACGATCTAGCCCTCATTGAGTGTGGAAATAATAATGCCAATTTGTGGATCGATGAGTCGGGCTATAAGTCCGCGGGAGCGCATTACAATGACCGCAGATTTATTAGTTTTTGTTTATTAAAAATAAAATAATGTTTTGATTCCATTTTCAAAAGTGTCGCACCTATACCTATATGGCCACTGCAATGAGTATGCTCCAATAACGCTTTGAGATTACATTGAAACCAAAATACAACTTACTCACTTATTTTTATTATGTCAGCATGAGCATATTTATCCATTTTATATAAGCTGGCGGCAGATGTCATAAAACATAAGTAAACTACTTATAATCACTTAGTCGATTGCATGCGAAGCAACATATAAATATGCAAATAATAGAGGTGACGTGTGCATCCTCACGTTCTATTATTAAGTTTAAGTTTACCTTGAAGCAACTCGTATGTATGGTGCACGCCAGGAAAATTCAGTTCGTTGACTCCAACATAGTTTGTGGAACAAAAAAAAACTATCTTCGTTAAAACTGTCTCAACTGAATTAGAAATCGATCTATTCCGTTTTTTACACGGAAACAGATGACGTATCAATTGAAGTCCAAATGAATAAGAAAATTACCCGCTGCGTTTTATAATTGAAGTCATCATTCTTCCCACTCGGTTTAGTGCAACAAATAAAAAGTAAAATAAATTGTGTTTGCGGTCATTGTGGAGCCGCTGCAACGACATCAAAATTATACAGATTTAGGATAAAGTCACGTAATTACATAATTCCACACTCCGACTTTTTCTGTTATAACAGAAACGGAAACGTTCGTAATTTAAACATTACCGCTAAGTGCATTTAAATTAAACGTCATTTTCCTACCGGCCAGCATTTAAAAATTCGAAGCTGGCCAGTTTGAAATTCGAATTCCCTAATCCGAATTTACGGGTGCCTTCTAATTTGGAATACCGAACCGTGAATTGGAATATTTTAAGGATCACTCTCACATAAATTTATCCATGCGTAGTATGGGAACTGAGCTAAACAAAAGGATAAATCTTAATAAATGATCACGTACGGTAGGGGCGCAAGACATTTGAATCTCATAACCCTTTTAATGCAACACCTGGCAGTTGCGACCAGAGTCAAAAATTTCTTTTTATCGCATTAGCATAATATTTATAATATTGACAATGGGATGGTTTATTCAAAGTAGCTTAGGATCTCTGTCGGTGTTTAATGTACGGTAGCAGAGTATTGTTGTGGAGATAGGGAGGCACAATGGGCTGTGTGATAGTGGTTTGTAAGACGCTTGTTAAGGGGATCAAGTAGTTACATCGGCTGTCATTTTCTTACAATGTTAATCATAAATCAAAGTTAAAAAGCATTGCAAAAGTAATATCAAGAAGAAATCTTAAATTCAACGGTTTGTTATGGACTTTAACGTCTATAGATATTTAACTTTTAAAATGTTTGTTAAAAATTTGCCTAATGTCATTTGTAGCTTTCATCCTTTAAGTACCTTTTTTTGTAAAAGTTTAGGAATATTAGAATTTTAAATTTAATCGCAATGCTGTAACATTGAAATCACGATGAAGTAAAAAAAAATCGTAAACCCTGTTGTACGCACACTGCATTAAAACATGACGCTAAACAAACACGTTTTAAACTCAAATACATTTTGCTTGAAAACTCGATTCAACGAAATAGGTCACACCACACCACACGTGCACAAAAAAAAACAATCCCAACGCATCTCGAACCTATTACGTAATAAAATCCAAAGTATCCGTTGCACTTTCGAAATCCGAAAAAACACAATAGACCTTTGTCTAGAAACCGTCAAATGATACGCATTAGTTTTTTGTGTTATGAATACGCTTAACAGGAAGGATGTGAAAGTGGGGTCTCGAAGACACCATACGGCAGGGGAAGGGTTGAACGCTTTAAGGAATGAATTATGGACGCTTTTTTTCGTGCGGCTTATAATTTTGTTCTGTCTTTACCACGATGGGAAATAGTTTAATGGGTAAAGCAATTTATTATAATAAATAAAATGGTTTATATTAGTGGAGTGTCCTTTGAAGCTGAAAGTAGGAAGGAGTTTATTTTAAAACAAAAAAAAATGTGCTGGACACAGAACGAGGAATAGAAAATATAAATATTAAAAAAGTACCTTCTTGATTAATTTAATCTTTGTATGCTTAAAAAGCAGGAACGTCATAATTTATTGTAAGTTTGTATTGTATTGTATTGTAAAACTCTTTATTGTACACAAAAACACATGAAAATAACAGAAGACAGGATAATAAGATATAAATATTTATTATTTCAAGTGAGCCTGTAATGAAGTTAATTTCTTTAAAATAGAATAAATGGGATACAAAAAAGTTATTGAATATATGTGTATTAAAATGAACATAAATAAGTTAGTGCATAAAAACGTCAATTATTTTTCAATGAAAATAATAAGTCACATTTGACAGTAAACATAATTTCATGGCACTTTAATTAGCTAATTAGTTATATCCATAAAATCCGTGGATATACTTTTGTCGATTGGTAAACATAAAATTAATCTAAATCTTCAGCTAATATTAAATGTATGAGATATAGAAAAGGTCAAGTGTGTACGTGCTTTGATCCATCGCTCATTGATAAGATTAGCTTTCTCCTTCATATGTTTCGATAGTAATGGTAGGTAGGTACTTAAACATATTTAGGGGCTGTTTCACCATCCACTGATTAGCGTTAACCGACGGTTAAATGTGATGCCGTCTCCGTCTATTCAAACAAAACAAATAGAGACGGCATCACACCTAACCGCCAGTTAACACTAATCAATGGATGGTGAAACAGCCCCTTAGGGTATGGCGTAAGAAGTGAAATTGGACGGCAAAGGTATTTGCATATCGCGTTTATAAGAATTATTTTATATCATTGACAGATATAGGGTTAAGCAATTCGAAATATTGTTCTTTGTTTTTCAAGATTGTAATAAGCATAGACGGTACTGTTTGTGAATATATAAAACTAATTTCGTTTGTGTTTCCATTTTGATCCAGGGTCGGTGTCATTATTTTGGCATAATTTTTGTCATAATTTGAACGCATATATGCGTTTGAGCCACCTGACAAAGTTTTCAACAGCCAGCAATGGACGTGTTAGGGGCCCGTTAACAAAAATATATTTTTTTAGTATCACGTTTTATAGGTACCTAATTTAAATTGTTTCTTTAAAAAATGTATATTTGAAACTAAAAAAAATATAATCCAAAAGCCAAAAAAGAAATAAAAAAAGCCGTGGTGGTCGCGTGGTTTGACCCATGGCCTCTCAAACAGAGGATCGTGGGTTCAAACCCCGGCTCGCAACCTATGAGTTTTTCGAAACTCATGTGCGAAATTACTTTTGAAATTTACCACGTGCAAATTTGTCACCGTAAAGTGAAGGAAAACATCGTGAGGAATCCTGCACAAACCTGCGAAGCACCTGTGTGTGAAGTTCCCAATCCGCACTGGGCCCGCGTGTGAACTACGGCCCAAGCCCTCTCATTCTGAGAGGAGGCCTGTAGCAGCAGTGGGACGTATATAGGCAGGGATGATTCGAAACTAAAATATTTTTAAAGTGGCGGTTTTAGTTTCAATGTTACTTTTTTTCTATATAAACAAAAACATGTCGACCCCGTTGGTAATACGTTGAAGGCACTCGCCTAAACCGCGACCGATAGGGGTCGCTTTATATCGGCCTTGCTTTGACTAGCATATTTAATGAAAATACGTAGCTTCGATAAAGGCCGGCAAACATACAAAAATTGACGAGGATTTGAACCCACGTCGACAGAGATAGCGAGTAAGTCGTTGACCACTGAGCCACGTACGACGATCCTGTACTTGGCGAAAATATGGATTGGGTCAGTTCGAGTTTTATGACGTCATAAGATTTTGCTTTTATACTAAAGTGTGGTATCACCGTATCACATGGTATTTTTGTTTCAAAAGCAACACACGCATACATAAGCCGCAACCCTTCACACATACATATACTACACACACACACTATCCTTCGTGTTATCTATTTGTATGTTACATAATAATTTTGTTGTGTCTTGTGTTGTGTGTGAATGTAACTATGTATGTATTTTCTTTTCTTTTCTTTTTTTCTTTTCTTTCTAATATATGTACATTCTAATCATCTTCTTGAATGGGACAAATATACCTTACTTGAAATTTTCAACCCAATAATAACTTAGCCAACGGAAAAGTTCTCGACTTTCTCATTTTAAAGTTCAATATCACAAAAACGGCTGAACATATTTTCATCAAATATAGCTAAGTAAGAACCACTGCAATGGAAATTCGCTTTCACGTAAGAAAACCGCATCGGAATTAGTAAATCCGGTTGAGAACTACAATGCCACAGACAGACGAACATTGTCACACTTATAACACCCCTTTTTTGTGTCGGGCTTAAAAAATATAATAAATATAAAAAACAAGACTTCTGTTGTAATTTATAAAGTAGTGGTATCAAATCTGCCAAGTTAACTTAACTGACTGTTACGGGCATCATTCCCACCAAAAATATTTCATGTAGATTCAATGTAAAGAAAAGAACTTAGCCGTTTCATGACATGAGAGTTCATGGGAATGCCTGCAACTGCGCGGGAGTGGAATCGTTCCCCAAGAATATGTCTGCGACCAAATAACCTCGCCTTAATGGTATATTTAAGTTCATATGACGTAATTAACATACATAAAACTTTAAGTATTTGTATCTTTACGATACTTAAACAAGGCAGTAACAGAAGATGTAATAGCGTAGCGGTTATATGCAATTTCAATGAAGAAGCAAATACGTAGGTTTATCACATCTTTTTATGTAAATTAAACTCTTATTGTGCTTTTACTTCACATCAATTGTTTTCAATGACTGGGTCTTCAATGGGTGATTAATCAGCATAAATGTCAGCATAATTATCAACATGTGTATGTTTTTAATCAAGATAACTACAATTTATAATGGATACTTACATTGTCTAATGAGACGCCATGTTTCTGTAACAATAGAATATAATATTATAATATTTGTTTTACATAAATATTATACTTATACAATAAGTAAATACGTATAAGATCACAGTGACAATAAGTCATAATTCTAGGCACTTAAAGTGACAATAAGTCATACTTTAGGCACTTAAAAAAAAAGTAAAAGTCAAATATTGTGCTCATATTTAGTACTTAAACTAAAATTTTGACTTATATCACTATTCCATACGGCATAATTTTATTTTGTTATATTTATGTTACCTACGTAAAGTAATGCGAAAGTTACTAAGGCGTGTGTGTGTCATTGCTCTTTCACGGTACGCTAACACGTCGACTGGACGGATTTGGATAAAATTTGGCATTTAGGCTACTTTTAACATGGATATTACAACGGCTTAGAGACATAAATTAGGTATGTACGAGTACTTCTGATACAACACTAATGAAATCTACGATAATAGTTTTCGGTATTCCCACAGGGTTTTTTACGAAATCCAGGAATTCAATTCAATTTCATTCAATTCTAGATGTAATGATTTACGCGTGCAAAGCCGCGGGAAAGGCTAGATAGCAATTAGACTAACCCCCTGTTGCACCATTAATTGATTAATTTTATGTGAGAGATATTTGTGATGACGTCTCTATTTGTTTTGTCCGAATAGACGGAGACGGCATCACATTAAAATTTATCTGTGAAATAAAATTTATCAACGAGTGGTGAAATAGGTTCTAAACTTTCTTCTTGATTAAATGCACGAATCAAGGAACCGTTGAGGACCATTCGTATTATGAGCCATTTTTCTGACATGGCTGATAATAACGAGATATAGACGTGTCGAATTATCTTTTTGACGTTATCAAAGGAACGTTAATGCGAACCGACGTCCCGTACAACGCAACATTGTTTTAAAATTGAGGATATCGGGTTGCTAAACTGGACTTCGTAGAACGGAACGCAATATCGTAGGAATAGCGTAAAATGATACTGCATTTCATTTCGCTAAGAATCCTTAGAGCTGGCTGGAAAGTTTTGAATTTGGAATGCAATGCAGAAAGAAGAATTCCAATTTTAAAACCGACTTGGCGTAAATAAATTTAGTTTGAATTTAGAACTTTTTTACGATCGCATTTTTCTACTGTTGCGGCTTTCTAAATAGCGTTCTTTTTTTACCGTCATTAAATATCAATACAAAATGATTATTGTACTTATAAAAAGGCACTCAAAAAACCGAAAAGAAGTTAACTGGCTGCAAAAAAACACAAAAGCGTAGCATTGGAAAAAAGTGCTTTATAAACTGTCAAATGAAAAAAACGCCCTTGCAAAACATCTTCGGAATTGAATTACAAGTTTGTAGTAAGTAGCACTCGGATGGTGAGCATTGTCATAGGTTCTATGCCCATTGTACCGTAGACATAAATGAATTGCTCTATGGTTTACGGCGGTATGTTTTGACAGTTAATAGAATTAACTTCGAGATATATTTATTGTTTGACTACTGAAATTGTTTTTTTTTTATATAGTGGAATAAGATTTTGTCAGTTGTGATGCTACTCGATATTTGGTTGCCATTGGTCAAGTATCCTATCGATAAAAAAAGTTTCAAGCGATTCTAAAATTTTTATTCATTCCCCATTCTTGTAAGAAAAAGTTTTTAAGTTTCACTTTTTGAATAGTACCTACATATAACAAGTAGGTATCGCTCAAAATTGCCAGGCTATATAACTTAAAAATTAATTTGCATAACTACGAGCATTTTACACACTACATTTTGTATCAAGATCAAGATGACTTTTTCAACTTTGTATTGATGGTATTATTCCTGTAAAGACAAATTTTGAAGAATGCCGAGCGGTATAAGTTTTTGTTCAAATCTTTTTTTGCTGATTCTCCTTTTTGACTGTAATTTTGCCTAATTGCATTGCCATTCAATTTATATGTTCATAGCTAATTTCCAGACAATTTGATCATTGGTAGTGTATTGTACGATATTTTTTTAGCAAAAGTATTCACGGACATTAATGACAAACATTGCAATAAGTTATGACTAAATAAAAGTCTAAACGACTAAATAAAAGGTAAAAAAATGCAGTATAATTAATTGACTTAAATCTTCAAGATTCTTTTTAAACTGCAATCTTGCCACTAAAATGATAATCGAATTCGTACAAAAGCATCCTAAATTAGTTCTGAGTGTCATGACCATCTCTGTACCGTTCCATAGACAATAAATATTTTATTTCATTTCAACACCGCATCTTTGTTTAATTAACTGTCAAAACTGACATCTAACCTTTTTGGAAATAAATTGTTTGTCTACGATAATAGAATTCTTGATAAGATTGAGGTCAATCAATGCTTTGTTAATGTTTTAACATTCACAGTTCACAGCTGAATAAAGAAAACAAATTATTCTAAAATTATAATTGATTTCAACGTTATTATTTAATCTGTAAGGTTTTTTTTACATAATAAATAATAAATAAAACATCATCATGCCAGCCTATACACGTCCTCCTGCTGGGAGTTCACACGTGGGCCCAGTGCGGATCGGGAACTTCACATACCATTAAATTACTTCGCAGGTCTGTGCAGGTTTCCTCACGAAGCTTACCTTCACCATGGTAAATTTCAAATATAATTGCGCACATGAATAGCCGTGGTGGTAGACCTATGGACTCTCAAGCAGAGGATCGTAGGTTCAAAACCGGGCTTGCACCTCTGAGTTTTTCGCACTCCCAGATCAACATCAAATCAAGTCGAAATAATGTATTGCTTTAATTTAGACTTAATTCAATTTCGGGAACAGATCAGCTCTACATTAAACTCTATATTAAAATGGTGCATCATTAGTTGACCTGGGAATATGAATTCGTAAGTTCCAAAGAAAAATATTAATTAAGTGTTTACCCGCAGTTTGAATTGAAATTACGGGATTTTACTAAATTCCCGCGGGAATTCCCAATAATTACAGCGTGGTCATTATTGACGTTGCTTTATATTAATTCTGACTAATTTCATGACTAAATATACGCAGCTAATGAGATTTCGCGATTTTATCCCGATCCCGTGAGAATATCGGGATAAAAAGTAGCCTATGTGTTATGCCAAAGGTCCAGCTACCTACATACCAAATTTCATCTAATTCCGTCCAGCCGTTTTAGCGTAAAGGAGTTACAAACATACACACACACACACACACACACACACAAAAGATTTCTATCAACAGTACTAGTTGTATGGAAAAGTGGATACATAATTTAGGGCACCAACGTCAATGGGATATAAGATTGTAGGAACGAAAAACCTTAAAAATATACCTTAAATTTCTAGCTTAATAACAAACGAATGATTTGAATATTTTCAATTAGGCAGTCCTCAATAGGATAATCAAAGCCCGCTGTCACTTTATCAGGGCTGTCATAGTTTCCACTTGACAGTTGACAGTTTCGAGTGGATTCGATGCTTTCACGGTGCTATTGTGTCAGTGAACCTGTCAAAATTGTTTTTGACGTACAACTGATAGGTAGGTACAGAAGTGTATATTTTTAGCAAGTGCTAATTGAATAGACTGAGATAAATAGAGTTAGCATTTGATTGGAGCTTTTTAATCGCTTTTTCGCGGGAAACGGGAACTGCAACTTTCCGGGATAAAAACTATCCTAAAGGTGATTTTCCACCGGCGAGGCGAGATTAGGCGAGGATAGGCGGGAATTAGTATTAGCATTGGGATGTCTCCAGCGAGCTCGCACGATATCGCGCGTTTTGTATAGGAACTTCTCGCTCATCCTCGTCTCGCCTCGCCGGTGGAAAATCACCTTAAAACTTGTTCTTCCCAGGATCTCAAACTAGGGACGCTTGCGAACCCACAACAGTATCCAAAGTTAACTTTAACAAAGTTACAGTCACGTCTACGGATACCTAGTGCCATCCACGAAGACGTATGATTTTGTCAAAATTAGCCATTAATGACATTGTAATACGAACCACGGCACGCGTCATCGTGAATGACTCTACCTATATTTAGTTTCTCTTATGTATGTACATTCATGTGCGGAATTACATTTGAAATTTACCATGAGCTTTGCGGTGAAGGAAAACATCGTGAGGAAACCTGCACAAACCTGCGAAGCGATCCAATGGTGCGTGCGAAGTTCCCAATCCGCACTGGGCCCGCGTGGGAACTATGGCCCGAGCCCTCTTGTTCTGAGAGGAGGCCTGTGCCCAGCAGTGGGACGTATATAGGCTGGAATGATGATGATGATGATTTATGTACATATAAGTCGATGATACTGTAATGCGTAATTACCAATAGCAAATGCCGCGTATTTGACTTGACTAGAGACAAATTTTACAGAAGAGCGTTAAAATTGAAATACCTTTGTGTATACACCGGCCGCGAAATCTTAAATTTGCTACTTTTGTAGGTTATATAGCACTAGCCATTGTTGGTTACATGGTTTTGCAGAATCATCGCCGATATGTTCCGCTGTGTGGCACAGGCCTCCTCTGAGAATAAGATGCTTAAGCCAGATCCACTAGGCTCCAACTACACTTTACTTTTTACAAAAAGACTCTTTATTGTACACCAGACATAGTAAGCGACACAGAAAACAGATACACAGAGAAAAAAATACATGGCGAGCAATAGGCGGGCTTATCGCTTAAGAGCGATCTCTTCCAGGCAACCTTTTTACAGAAAGAAGGAAGGACTACTTTACTGTTAATTCTGTGTCAAAAGTCCAGTAAGTCTAACTACAATAAGGACCAGGTAAAAAATGAGTGTCGAATAAGGTCCAGGATTAAACCAAATGGTCCTTCGGTCCTTATTTACCGCAGTTCTATTCTGAGCAGTGACGGCGCCGCTCGAATCATACTGTAGCAAACATGTTTTCTCAACTGCCTTGTTAAGCCGCAGGGCCAACATTGGCCTCACATTTGCCGGTATTTGGTCAAACATTCGCGCTTGGCCAACGTTTGGTTCGTGACAGCGAATTCGTAAACAGGATAATTTAACAAATTGTATGGAATTATAAATGCGGTCCGAAGCCCTTTGGAAGGTATTTTTGTTAAGCCTTTTGGAAGGTATTTTTGTTTGAACACTATATATTGTATCTGTACACTAATGTAGTATTACATCAGGGTCGATGAACTTTTTCTTGTCACTCGTTGCTATAGTTACGTTCTCCTGGGTCACTCTTTAAACCGTAAGTTTATAGGATTAAAATTTGCCAAAAATGTATTTTTGTGGTAGTTAATTAGTTTACGTCAAATTAATGACACGTAAACTTCGGATATCTATAGAGAGCTGTTGCAACTACTATACTAGAAAAAGGATAGTTTTTTTGGTCTCCTGATGGTAAGAAATCACCACCGCCCATATACATCTGCAACACCAGGGGTATTGCAGACGCGTTGCCAACCTAAAGGCCTAAGATGGGATACCTCCAGTGCCAGTAATTCCACCGGCTGTCTTACTCTCCACGCCGAAACACAACAGTGCAAGCACTGCTGCTTCACGGCAGGATTAGCGAGCAAGATGGTGGTAGAATCCGGGCGGACATTGCACAAGGTCCTACCACCTGCAAGTTCCCTCTTTTTCCTAAAGATGTCATCGAACAATTTAAACTTTTGGGGGGTTTCAACAACTCTTTATTATATATTTTCATCTAAATGCGTCCGTAGTCCGTACTCTATTGCACCTGTGGACTACTGACAAACGTCACATAAGTAGTGTGTGACAACGCTCTACGAAGGCGAAATTAGCCGAGTCTCTTTCCAAATACCGATGTGCAATCTTTATAGCCGGGTACTGTAGTATAATGTGACACAACATTGATTCTATTAAACTGTACTACTTTTGTCCCCTTGCTGACGAGATGGAAAAACAACAAGAATTATTCGATCTACCCATCATTACCATCATCAAGCTTACGTCCGACAGCTGAGCTCAGGCCCTAGACTACGAAGTGCAAAACTCGAACTCGTATGTTGCCGTCCCGCTGACGCTTATGTCATTTAATACGCGAGTGAAAGGGACGGTGTGATACCAACTTAGATTTTCGAGTTTCGTAGTAGCCCCTCAGGCCTCCACTCAGAATATAACCTAATCAATTTATAAAAGTTTTCAACCCCCTATAGTGTCATTTCGAAATAAAATAAGCGCAAGCCTGTAACGCGGGCGATCCGAGGCAGTGCGTGGCAACCACTGAATAGCACACTTTAGGGGGCCCCAGACATCTACTTGTAGCGGAGAACGAAATCGCGGAGTGAGCCGCGCCTGTGAAACGTAGCTAAGTACCTACCACCGCAAAAAACTGTCTTTTATTTAAATCGGCATCGAAATTGAGATAAAGCCCATACAGCTAAAGAGGGACGCATAAAAAAAATATGACCTATCCCATTGAAATAGGTATTCGCAAGCAAGTTGAGTAGGCAAATAAATACTGTATGTTTTGATGTAAAAAAGTGTTAGAAAACAAAGAATAAGAAGCCAACAAAGTCCTTACAAAATTGTGTTTCAAATATTATTCAACTTTCCAGAGACATAGTATAAATTTAAAATATGATGAGAATGTATGATAATGTAAATTATACTAAAACATACCAAAATATTAATAATATATTTTTTGACATTTCTTCATTTTCCTATTATTCGGCCGTTTTTTTCTAGAAGATAATAATAATACATTAATTATTTTTATTTTCTATCTTTAATAAAATGTTATTCCCACGGAATAGAAAATACAAACAGAGGCATAACTTGGTGTAAAGTAGTCGTACAAATTTAGCTCAGTTTTCTTGCAGTTTGTATGTAGAGTCTATATAAGTTGGTGTGGGTTGTTGTAGTTTATTATTAGAACTGCAGTGTTAAAACGCTTGCGATATGAATTTCGCTAAGGCTGCGGTCGAACTTGAAGCGTATCAGAAAAATAAATAGCAAGTAATTTCTTACATAATTATTTAAGAAAAATGTTTGGTCCTATTAAAAGTTTTGCAAGTATGTAAATATTTAATTTTGTAATAGTAGAAAAAAAATTGTAAAGTAGTTTAGTATCAGTAAAAAACGCGTGTCTTTTACTGATTTTTTTTTCTATTGGGATGCGAAGTTGTTTCCTTTAAACATAGAACTGGACTATTATAGTACCTACAATATATATTTTTTTATTAAAACCAGGCATTTCTAACATGACAGTGCAAAACATTTTTATAAAATCACTTTTAAATATGATATAACTGTCATAGTCGAACTGAAACGTTTTGATACTTGCTACAAAAAACATTCATTTTGTTAATAACTAATTCAATATATAAATACGACAAATTTTTTACCGATTTTATTAAAACTTCACACGGAGAGCATTACTTAAGATAATAATATTATCAACCCTACCTTTAAGTTATAAAATACAATTAGAGTCGATTACGACTAAGTACAGTTAAATTACTCGGTAGCCGTAATGATAGCACTGTGTTACGGGATTATGCAGTATTATAGAGCATTATAAGGCCATGCCGATATTACATCGTAATGCAGGTATTAACTGACCATTATTCTCTAGTCATTTGTAGCAGCAATCGATCAAAATTATATAATAATTATAAAACGTAGTTTGTCTTGGCTGTGTGAAAATATGATAAATTGACAGGTGTCAAAATATGATCTCTTTTTACATGTAAATAAATGGAAAAACCTAACTGGCTGACTGATTGTTCAAAGCATTACCCAAATACATATACGACGTATTAAGCAGAAATTTTGCATATAGGTGTGCTCTTTATGATGTAGATAATGTTTTTTTTTTCAATTCATATTGGATAGGGAATTCCTTCGTTTTATAAAGGCTAAGTATTGATAAAAACCTAGGTACCCAAAAAGATTTTATGGTGTTCAGTGGCTAATTTGCCTATTTTGTACCTATATAGTACTAACAGTTTTGTTAGTAAGTACAAAAATTAAATTTTTTTTTTTTTAAATTGGTTGTATTACTACATTTTTTTTAAAACAACGTATTTTTTAATGAAAACAATGAAATTACAGTTGAGTTCAACGACTCTATTAACGACTCTATACGAACTCGACTGTACAAGTTAAAAATATTTTATAGTTCATAAGAAAAATAACAAAGAAATATTAGATAGTACAATCATGCGTCACAGCGGAAACGTAAACGAATAAGAATTTCCTTTATACGCCCGTTGACTCATAAGTTTCATTGTAAAAAAACTAAAACGGATGGCATCGCGTTCAATCAATATTAAATCTTGGTATTTCTCAGCCCTCTCAAGCCTTATACATCATTTTTTATCTCTAAATATGTGAATACAATCTTGCAATAAATGCATAATGACATTTAATGTAAGACCAAAATTTGTCGCTCGCAAATGAGGTGTTGCCCGCTAAAATAATTGCATGTAGGCGTGCCAAGAGTTTCATTGCATCTGTATTTTGTCTGTATGCGTTTGAGCGTATGTTAAGATTGTAAGCCAGTTCTGAAATAGGACTCAAGGCCGGTGATTGGCGCGAGTTAGCGCTTGAAAATGGAACGCCTGATCAATTCTAATTTGGAAAATATTAAGCCTTTTTATAATAAGTCAAGGCATTTGTTTTTTTTTTATAACAATGGTTAGGTTTAGTTAGAAATGGTAGAATGGTTAAGTCAGATAGTGTTTTTTTACCTTTGATTTTCGAAGCCTTGTATTCTTTGTAACACTAACGTAAGGAAGGAGATTAGGAGATCCCTGAAGCGTACTTGCGCACTATAGTTTACTATACAGGGTGGATGAGGACGATGGACCTTCCCGAAAACAGGAGATAGTTTAGCCTTAACACTATATTTTCTCCATAAAAACTATGTGAATATATGTAGTCGTTTGCAAATTACAGCCTGTTAAACATTCATACAAAAAACCACTTGTTTCAACCCTAAACGTGGTTGGGGTCAATGAACTTACTTGTAAACAAAATTTTCATTACAACATATTTTTACGTTTTTTTTTTGTCGTTGATGCATACGCTGCCTGCAATGCCTCTTTTCTCAACCTCTTTCATCGTATCTTACTTTACCTAAATTGACAAAAAGATTTTAGCTCTGAGGTTCAAGGCTCAAAGGTTTAGGCATCGACAAGATCCATTTTGATGTTTGAAATGAAAATGTCATTAACTTTACTTTAATGTCATTGTTCAAATAAAAATACCTTTGTTAGAAGCTAGTGATTATTAAAATTTGATTTTATTATAAAACCATCACAAATCGACTGTGTACCTCTTAATCAACGCAATATTTCCGGGAAGGTCCCCCGTCCTCATCTACTCTGTATAATAAGTTAACTGTTAATCCAGATTATCCTTAACCCGTGAGATCGCTGGAACGGCCGTTAGTGATATAATGATCGCCTTTGACAATTGTATTTGTGTTTAGGGTTCCGGAGCCAAAATGGCAAAAACGGAACCCTTATAGTTTCGCCATGTCTGTCTGTCTGTCTGTCCGTGCGTCCGCGGCTTTGCTCAGGGACTATCAATGCTAGAAAGCTATAATTTTGCACGAATATGTATGTGAACTATGCCGACAAAATGGTACCATAAAAATCTCAAAAATATATTTTTTTAGTGTACCTCCCATAGACGTAAAGTGGGGGTGATTTTTTGTTTCTCATCCAAACTTGTAGTGTGGGGTATCGTTGGATAGCTCTTTCAAAATAATTAGGGGGTTGCTAAAACGATTTTTCGATTCAGTGATTTGTTTGCAAAATATTCAACTTTAAAGTGCAATTTTTCATTAAAATAGATGTTTGATGTCTCATTTAAATTCAGAGTATTTGTTTGCAAATTCAACTTTAAAGTGCAATTTTTCATTAAAATCGAGCGTCCCGAGAGTAAATAGCAGCCTAAGGTATAGAATATACCTAAACTTGGAAGATTCCGTATAAAATACGAAATTCTTAGAAAAATATTACTTTTTTTTTTCGTAATGGCTACGGAACCCTATTTTGGGCGTGTCCGACACGCTCTTGGCCGGTTTTATTTTTTCGTGCTATAAATAATACACATACATCCATACATACAGTAAAAACAATACGTTACTGTCACACGTTTATTTCTTATAACAAACGTCAACTATATTAAACCCCTAGCAATAACACAATATCCTTCCGTTCACCCAGCCAATTACACGTTAATTGGCGCCATTAATTATTCTAGAAACCATAAACACAGAATGCAGCAGTGTTGCCAACATGTATGAAGTTGTTTTTGTCATTACCACACCAAAAAAGGATCATTTAAATGCCTGCGCATACGGCCATACTGTTTTACGACGAGCAAAGTTGTCAGCGAGGGGAATTAACGAGACTTGGGAAGAATTAAAGGGAATTTATGTACTCGTTGAATATTACTGCAAGCAGCGACGGGAATCGTTTAAATGCGTCAAAGAAGACGTTTAAAGGTAACTAACGACAAATTTAAATACGAATTAGTGATTTAATTATCAGGTCCATGATCTAAAATAACTGAAAGAGACTTTTTATGTTTGTGCAGATTTTGGGGCCGATAAACTAAGTAGTGTAATTAAAACGTACTTTATATCATTACCATCAACAATTGATGGACGAGATGGTAATGATATAAAGTATTGTTATAAATAATTGATAAATGGGTTTGTGCATTATGGTTACCTGATTCCGAATGGAATCATTATTTAAGCCAAATGAAGCCGCGGTGCATATGATTTAAAACTTAAGCAACAAACAATCAAATTTCAAAGCAATCATGGGAAGTAATTTTCGTTACAACATATGCGGTTCCAATGATTGATTTCTTCATTACATTTTTTGCATTTCCTTAGCAATTAACGGCTTAAAGTGTTCGAAATATCGAACGTTGAAGTCCAAAGCCTCAGGGGAATGATAAAAGGCCATAAATAATAATTAGTGGATCGAACTGAACCGACGTTACTCTTTGAGGCTAACTACCCTGCCTGTCGCTTGAGGCATATTTAAATTAATAACAACGAATAACTGATTTATATCTTCATAGTTGCAACAGTAATCGGTAATCTCACAAGATTGATTCGACCAATTTGAGTTGCTATTACTAAGACAGTCGTCATTCTGAGAGTTAATGACTTTTTTTAATAGCCTGCGACACGCCAGTGCTGGGCAAAGGTAATAAGCTTATACAGCTCTCAGTTAGGCGGATTAAATTATAACGTAAAATTTGATTCCTTAGAGCTAAGGTCGAAAAAATCATCGCCCAGGGCGCAAAAGATAAATGCTATCAAAGTCACGATAAGCCTTAAGGCCGAATAAACAAAAGCCCGCCCAAGGCCGAACTAAATTAATGATTACGCGTTTACAGTCTTATAATAGCGGCTGTTTTCGTGCAACACACCCAAATTATTTCCAGATAAAAAAGTTTGTGTGGGCGTTCGATTGCATATCTCAAGGTACCTACAGTCGGGTTTTGAAATAAATAATGCTGCTGGTACGTGCACCGTTATTCGCGTTCTCAATTCAAAATATGTTTTAAAAAAAACATCGATCACTGCTTATTTTTCGAGATTTAAGCAGTGTAACCAAATCGAAAAAAAAAAGTTTGAACCTATAGGTACTCGAGAACGACATTTCACCGGCCAGTGTCTCTAAATTCTTCTGTACCCTTTCACATTTTAGAATTCCAATTGGTTTTTCGAATAACTTTATGAACAGCAGTTATTTAATGCTGGCAACTATTAGTGGCATTGTTGATGACTGTTAATCACAGGTTGGGAACGGCCGCTAGCCGAGTCCCATGTGTACGTACATCTAAGTAGGTATAGTAGCGTGTAGGTATAACGATTGTTTGTAGCGTGCGAACGATTTTCTAGCGTAATGCGTACAGTAATAAATACTAAGTACCATTTTATTTACTACTGATGAAAATAATTACGTGCTCGGCTTGGTTTCTAGTGCCGACTTCCGCCATGTCATCCATATAAATGTCTGCTTGTGCTGTTAAACCGACGTTAACATATTGATCTTTGGAAACTGTTTGAACACGTTCATTAGAATCACAGTTTAGTTCAAAGTTAATGATGATTCCTAATGATGTCCTTTAGTTCAGAATAAAGTGTGTAAGGTACCGTTCCTTTCGCTCTCGTATTAAATAGTATAAGTGTCAGAGGGAACGCACGACACGAACTTCGAGTTTTGAGCTTCGTAGTAGACCTGCTGATATCTATTAGTTCCCGTTTTCTATTTTTATTTCTAAATTGACGGCTTAGAGTATGATACCATAATGAAATACCATAATGGCAGGCATGTTTTAATTGCTATAAATGCGTTGTTTCGGTCAATTTTCAAAACAGATGTCTTGAGAAATACCTAAGTGTAGAAAAGAAACTAAGCAGTCTTTATGAATAAGTTGGTACTTTTTTTAACAGCTCCTTTAAAACTTGCGTTGTTTGTTTGATTATATCATGAACAGGGATAATATTTGGAAATAATTCCGATCCGCATTAGCGATCCCTTCTAATAGCGAAACTACTGTGTTAAAAATAAGTATAGATATCATTTAATAATATTGTATATCTGTTTAAAAAAACATATACTTCGTTGAGTTTCCTGCCGGATTCTTCTCAACAGAGGTTTTTCCGAGCCGGTGGTAGATTTTTTTTGACATTCATAAGTGCTTGTTATAGCCTAAATTGAATAAAGATATTTTGACTTTGACTTTGAAAGTTTGTTTCAAGCGAAATTTCTCTTAGTTTTAGAGATTGAATATTTTTAAAAATTTGGTACGGATTGATATTTTGGATGAATTGTCATCCAAAATATCTAGTACAATCAGCAAAAATGTTTGTTTTAAAAATCATTTAAAACAACCTGTAATCCCTTGATACCTATACTCATATCAGCGACTTTGATTAATATCTTATGTTACTCGATAAACCAATTTAATAATTATCAAAAGACAGTCCCAATCCGAATTTAATATTCACTGTAATAAATTATTTATTCAGAACTGTACAGTGCCATGGCAACAGTATACAGTGTGTTTACAGATAAGGCCTGTCGGATAAAACGCACCGCCTGTAGTGTCTGGTGACGAAGTAGGTAGTTACTTTATCAAGTTAAACTAAAATAACTTTAGCAAATAGTGATGAGTTAAAGGTGAACGATAGCGGGAGGTAATGAGATTACAAATGTTTCTTTTTTGTTTTATATTTTATATTTGGTTACTTATAGTTGTAAGAAGACGTCATTTCAAATGGATTATTATTTATTGTTAATATTAATTTGGATGAAGTGCTCCAAAAAGTAGAAAACGTTTATAAAGTTTTCGTGGCAAATTAGCTTATTCTTGTTAGGTGTGTTTCTAAATGAAAAGTATTTAAAGTTAAAAAAAAACAAAGTTAGACAAACAAACTCCTCAAATTCATAGAATTAGGGAAATTTTAGATTTTAAGTACCTACCTAACACAATTGTTATTTTACCTTAACATAGGTCTCTTAAATCGGTTCCTATATTTTAAACCTGGTTCTTAAAACTACTAACCACTTGGTGGAACGTAGTAAAGAAAAGAAGTAGGAAATATGCACATTTGTAAACTATTTTTTTTTAAATAGTGTTATATAGGTATTTTATTTGACCGCTAGCGATAAGGGCTCGGAGATAGCCGCTACAAGATAAATCGTTGTTACTTGGCTGTTGCTAAGCGGCTATAACCTATTCAGGACTTAAAATAGGTACTTTAAAAACTTGTAAAAAATATGCAGGTACGGATTAATGGAACTGCATTTTGATGAAAATATTGTACGGAAAAGATATTGCAGTTTTATTAAAGTTAGTATATGTTAGGTTACAGACCATTAAAATACCAAATTATAGTTCTGTTTTTTAAGTATAAAAAATAGAAATAGGTAGGTATAATGAAAAATGCGTTTTATTTACCACGAAACCTTTTTATTTGAATTTTAATTGATGCCATGTTTTTTTTTGGAAGATGATAAAAACCATTAAAGTATCAAAATATTTTCATCTCACGTCTAACTGTTCGACGGAATGTCATACTTTAATTAACCGTTTCGAATCGAGCACTATGAATGAACCGCTAAATAAACGTTTTTGTACGTAAACATTTTGTACAAAAAAACAACGTTTTTTTGCTAACGTTTAAAGTTTTTCGACAAAAAGCCGATGCGTGCGGCACCGATTAAAGCGAGCCTTTTTTATTGTTCTTTTTTTTAGACCGTGACGCGCCTTTTATAGACTGGTTTTCTATTTATTGTTTTTTCTCCTAAGCATTATACGATGATTATGGATATTTATTTACAGTTAAAATGCTAGTGAGATTAGTGGTTAGTACTGCTACCGACGGAACTATCTATTATCAAAATTGAAAATAAGTTAGCAATAACACTCACCATAATTCTTTGGTAATGATGAATGATGGTGATGAACTTAAAAAATTTTTTTTTTACTCCTGGCACTATTAAGTCGCGCCGTTCCATGACATTCCGACACTGTAGCACTGGTCCTCACATTCAAGAAAAAAAAAACTTCAACACATCTTTAACCTAACCCCCAAAAGGCACTAATCTAGCACTAGCTTTCCAATACCTAAGTCGGTGTCTTATAAGTTGTGATCGCGTGTTTCAAAAAACAATTGACGATACGCGATCACGCGTCGTCGCGGGCCCAGCGACGCGTCGCGCGCCTCCGAAGGCGCTGGATCGTATAAGCGCGGGACAGCGTTCTCTCCTCGCGCGGGCGTGGGGGGGGGCACGCACACACACGCCTGAAATATACCTCGCATCCATTACTAACGTCCCTATTTTGAATACGCGACGCGCCAATCTAGCTCCTATGCGACCGGTTTACGTGACGAACGGACCGCGACCGACAACACGTCGTACATTAGAGCGAGCACGCACCGCGCGCGCGAGCGGGACGCAGCACCATCGGTAGTCGCGCCGCGTAACGCATGTGTGTCCTCTTGAATCGCTCGCGAGATAGTGCCGTAGTGTTGGCTACTAGTACTCCGAATTGCCGCGTCTTGAAATTTTAATAAAGAACGTTTTGTACTTTTTTTAGTTTCGGTTTCGGACGGCACGACATGTGGCGGATAGCTAACCGATTCCTTTTTTTTGCTTCGAAATTATTAATTGATAGGTACGCGTTCACGGACCAATGGACATTACCGGGCTTAATTTACTCGGCGAGGAAGTCTCCGAGTCAATAAATATATAAAAGTGCCCTTTGACGAGTACGTTCTTTTTACGTTTGATCGGACAACGGGCGTACCTACATTAGTTTAGCTCTCAACGAAAATGGGCAGCTTTAACACATTGCGAACGTAAATTTATGATACCATAAAAATATCACACCCATTATTTTAATGACTGCCAGTTGAACAGACGCGAGAATATCTTAAACACACAGTGACTCAACAGAGACGTTATTAATTGTTAAACCAAGAACGGCCTTCGCAACAACTCTACTTCGCGACCCGGCCATGATGCTAAAGGCTAGAGTCAAAAATTTAACACCGATACGAACTTGAAACGTTTAAAATCGCGATCGATAAAACAGTTTACACAGTTGGTACGGAGCTGTGAAATACGAACAGCCACTAGCGTTTTGCAATTCGAAATTCGAAGTCGGACGGTTCATTAAAGGGCATTTCTATGACTGGCCAGTTTTATGTGCGACCAGTTTTTATCTCTTACCAATTTTTATTTAGAGTCGCGTTCACGACGTTAATAATTAATTCTAAATGCGGAGACTAGTTCGTGGTTAATTTGTAGAGTTTTGATTTATTTGTACGAGCCATCGTAAAGTTAATTAGTAGACGTCGTAAACGGCTTTTTTGGGAAAGTAACGGTAGAAAAGAGTATGTTTACATTGGAAACTATTGACACGTTTGAAGCCCTCGGGCTAAGAACTCGTTTAAGAAACATCTTTGATTTATTTTGGGTTTTCAATACGATTTTATGAATTATTGTTTTTTTTTTGTATAGGTACGGACAGTTGTTAAATTAAATGCACACGACAGTTCTTCCAGTGGGTGTTTTAATGCATTCTTTCACAATCACAACTTTCGATTTTGATAATAACGTATAAAAGTTCGCTTTTACAAAATTCATCGAAAAAATAACAATTAAGTATTACTTATTTAAGACTACTTCTATCCCACGGTTTCGCTCGCGTGGAACAATAAAATTTAAGTAAGTAAATGTTCATCCAATAGCATTTCGAAAAATACATTTTAAGTGCACCTCTACGATTTTCAAGGAATCCGTCAAATTACTGTTATTGGCTGTGTATTGTATGTCAGTCACTGCATCAGTTAGTTTGTCTTTATATACATATTTTCATACTGAGAATCAAAGTATCATGACTCTATAAATCTAAAGTCCAACCAAAAATGTAGGATCGAAATTTAATAATTTCGACTAAAAAATAATCACAACAAAGAAAAGGTGAAGGTTAATTATACGAAACAAATGATATTAATCAACGCCTTTTACCAGATAAGACGTACCTAATTTATCTACAAGATAGCTAATCCCAGGAAACAGCAATCTAAATTCGTGTTATGAATCCAATTGATTTTGTGTCTAGTGGACCTAATTGGTTATTTTCGAATGAAATACTAATTGGTGAATTCTCATGGCCTTTTTATATTTTTTGATATTTTAATTGTTTAAGTATCTTTACAAGATTTTTTTACTACATTTACCAGTATTCAGTAGACATAAAACATGTATTTTTATGTTTGTTCATACAATATTTCGCGTGAATACGAACTATTGATAGTAGTTGAACTGTATGTTAACTCTATAGTTTCAGTATGAGAGGCAAGTACCTGTGTCTAAAACATTGTTTTATTCCTATATTTACGAATCTTGAAAAGGACAAAATTTTAATAATGATACCCACAAATAACGGTTCTCTACCGTTTTGGAAAAATATTTTTTGCAAATGTTTAATTTCCCAAGTATCGGATTTCTCCGAAACCATATTATTTTCGGAACTTTCATAAAACAAATCTAACCTACTGTGCTCTATGAAACCGTAAGAAAATATCATGAGATAAAAAAATTGATTTCGGAGAAATTTGATACAAACTTGGAAAATAAAGGATTTGCCAAATGAAACATTTGGGAAAAAAATTGTGCGAAACGGCAGTACACGTTTTTTTTTAGCTACATATGGTTTTAAAAACTTTAAAAATAATAAATTATCTCCAACCAACAATGCTATAACTGAAGCCTACAGAAAGATTATGTATGTATGAAAATTCTTTATTGTGCAAAAGAAAAGAAACAAAATACAATTGACAAACTTTATTATTATCAAATGCTTAGAATTTATTTTTTCGAATTAAACGTAATCTTACTTTTTTAATATCTTTAGCTTAAGGTAGGGAAAATGGAAGATATGTGATGAATGACCTTTATCCAACAGTGGGAAACTTCTATAGGCTAATAATAAGAATATCTAACAACTAAATACTACCTGCAGAAATGCAAAAAATAAATAAAAAATCCGATTATAGTGGAATAGCAAGATTTTAGATCATGTACAGTTCATTGAATGATATTAACGTACTTACCTACTCGTAACAGATAGGAAACAACACTTGTACCTAAACATGTTTTTGCTAAAAAGTGTTTCTCGTGTTTATACTCAAGATACCATTTGACAATAGGTAATATACATTTAACTATCTTTTTTTATTAAATTACTTTTGAAGCTTCAAGATCACGACCTGTATAACTGTTTACGAAACATAATATAGGTGCTGTATCACGTACTTTCCATGATTCATTTCGCTACGATTTCTTTGAGCAGATCTATTAGATGACATTAGTAGCACAAAGAATCCACCCTGGCACATGATTCAGTTTCATTGACTGTACTTACCGTTTCATATAAACACCACCATAACATAACATACCAAATTTCAAAACAATCGGAAAAAATCGATGAAATTCGACATATTAAAAGATTGTAAAACAAGTACTGATTCATTTGAAAAAAAAATAAAAAAATATTTATTACCAAAAACCAGAAACAATTTTAAACATTAATTCGGCGACACCCACACTAGGCAGAACCTGTATCGTGGGAGTCAAAACATACAGGGTTACCGTTAAAAGATTTAAGATTTAGTCATCAACTTCCCAGTCCAATAAAACCCTTAAACATTTATCTAAAAGATGCCCTTTAGGGTGGATTTTGTGAAATTTGCTCTAGAATCTAGATAGAGGGCTTCGCAACGAGGGTGGACTCACGGACGTAAGAATAAGAACCCAAGTTAGTTTCTAATAAGAAAGTTTATGTACTATTAATTTCGTTAATAACGTTAAAATGTGACACAAAACGATAGTAACTAATAATAATAATCATGTGTTTGTCAAATCTAATTCTGTCCTACTATTATCATAAGTGAGAAAACTTGTGAATATGTTTATTGCTCAATCATGCATAATTCTATCTGAGCCGATGTGGATGAAATTCGGTATGGAGGTAATTTAAGTGCTAGGGTACATTGGATAGTTTTTTATCCAGAAAATTCGCATAAATTAGGCGTAAAAAAACCATCGCAGACTAAGTTACGGGCAGCAGTTATTTATATATATTTAATAGTTTTTTCAATTGGACTACGAGCTAATTTAGGATTTTTTCCGTGTAAACTGTCAGTTTATGACTTTCAAATGTATAAAAAATATTGTTCACATTTTTCATTACGTTTATGGAGTACGTAAAGAAACTACAATATAAGTGTAGATTTTAGGGGCATTATCTGTTTTACTTTATTTATTATTTTCCAATATACAAAGTCATTATAAAGAAAGTAAACTTAGTGCTGAATCCATTTTAGTTTACTAATTACTAACAACAAACCGCCTTATACTCTTAAGTTTACTTATAACAAAATATGATCTAGCTTATTTTTATATTCACTCTACGATAGTAATCTTTATAATGTATCATCACGAATAAAATTATTAATAACTATTAAAGGTTTTTTTGTTTAAGTTAAGTATTTGAATTTTTTCAAACTTACAGAACTACTAAAACTTCCGATCTCGTTTTAACCCTTAAATTGGCAGTGTGCTCCAAAATGCAATGATTCAAGACTAACTTTTTTTAATGTAGAATTTTTTGGACAACGGTACTGCCACCGAAAATTGAATCATGAACTTTATTTTATATTTATTTTATTTTTATTTTAAGGGATAAAATGACATCTATGTTTTTTAAATATGCGGAAACGTACTTACATGACAGTTTTGAGTTTTAAAAGGGTTACATGCGATATCGCATACTATCGCGTCACCTGACAACGTTATCTGGCTGATATTGACACTGACATTTGAGATTGTATTATTTTACTTTTACGTAACACATCCTTGGAATTATTTGTTTGTAGGGGCACGTGCTTCACACAAATTCACTGTTTTTTGATGACATTTCTGTACAAACTTATACAAATGATACCTACAAAATGTTAGTCATGTATACAATACATACAATAGTAATCACTGTTCACGTTTTTTTATTATTATGATTTATTTTCATATTGGGAAATTGTAATGATTTTGTAAGCTTATAAGTAGATAAGTGATACAATTAGATATTACTTAAATTTTTAAGGTTATTTCAAGAATTTTGCCGTAATGCCGTATCCTCGACTCGATCATTACTTAAAAACTACCTCATTATTTACTAAATCGTGTTCAGATATTTCAGTAATGTCCCAGCGGAATCGTAAACCGGTTGAAATGGCCCACAGTCTCGTTAAGATACGTATCGCGGTACCGGAAATTCAGCCATTATCAATTTTACCGCGAAAACTTATCGCCACAGCAATATCGAACCAACACTGGCACGAAAAAAGAAATAAAACGTAATTATGAGAAATAGAAATAAAAAATAAAAGGGCGCGTCATTTGTTTTTGGCAACACTCTCACACACTTACACACACACACGAAACATTCTATTTTCAAAGCCGTCACTTGTTTCGCACTCGGTTTTCGAGAGCAGTAATTAGTACTGGCCGCAGTGGCGACCGCTCGCGGCGTCCCGCGACACTGCAACTCGATCCAACGTCTCTTTCCCCCTTTACTTGTGCTCGCTAAGGGCGCATGCTCCCGACAATTTTTTAAACCGCGCCCATGTTTCTAGCACGCGCACCTTTAGTGAAAATAACTTTTTTCGGGCATTTTTTCGCTACATCCCTCTCTAACGGTCACGTATTTTAACTCGCCATCCCCCTTCGTCTAACGGTCATTTTTTACGCTGCTCTAACGTGGCGATTCCGCGTGATACTCACTCTTTCTAGTGCCGCCGCGACGCCGGTGACGCCAATTATTTTGCCATGCTCTACCGTTAAAACCCAACTTAAAACCCCAACTTTCTATTAACCACTCTATCCCAACAACATAGAGTCGAAATAGTAAAACTTCTAACGCAGTTGCGACTTTATGTTCTAACACGAAACGTGTAAAGTTCCGGCCATTTTTGCGATAAAAAAAGCGTTCGCATGCACGTAACCACGCCTTTGTATACACATATTGCTGTCTATTTTACTCCTTTTTTCTTTTCCATTTGCGGTCTCGCTCGGTCACGCACACATGCACATGTGTGACCGAATGCTTCGGGACACGTTGTGTGCGCGCCATCTAACGGGGAGTAGCGGAACTTTGTCGGGGTGTAGAGAAAGGGGTTTGTTTTTTAGAGCTTTCACTTTGCGCGGCAGCACCGTGAAAGGGCTTCGTAAAAGTTCATCGTGTCGCCGCTAGATGTCCTGGCCTCAGATAAAAACTGCTTGTTTATGGGCTTAAATTGTTAGGCAATAATAAATTTAATGGTCTATTAATACGGTAGAGATTCAATTACAAACCGGCTCACGCTGTCTTGGGATAAATATTTCATGTCAATTTACAATTTAATTAAAATAGATTTTGCTGTGAATTAGCATTTTATTTGCGCTTGTTGCCGTGGTGCCCAGCAGGGGGCGCGGATTAAGGTTGCCAGCAAAGAAAAATGGCGACAGGACATTATTTAATGAGGCGAGTCAATAAAAACGTTTGTTTTAGTAACAAGCAGTAGGTAGAAGGTTAGTTAATGCATTACAGCCGCAAAGTATGTGTCCAGTTACGACAATAATTTATTTGACAGGCTGTGGATTTGAAAAGTTTTTCTTATTTAGGGTTGTTCAAGAATTTATTAATGGTTCTTAAACACCTGGTTAACCCTTAACAAGGCAGAGACGATTTAGCGACTACATGCATTGATTTGGAAAGTCAACCTTATTGTTTTAGTAATAAGTTACAATATTCGATAGCTGCTTTTGATTCTTTGGTAGTATGTTCCAATAAATGGGGCCTTATAAAGGGTTAAATTATATGATTATTTTCTATACTTAAATTTGAAAAAATAAAATACAAGGAAGTTTACATTCCACAGTAGAGACCGTAAGACAGTAAGTAGAGTCTAAATAGTAGTTTTTATAATATTAAACATGCCCTGGCCAAATTTATTAAATCTATTATTTATTCTCCTGTTTTTTAGTTATTAGTACTTAAATCTGAACACACCGTAAGATACTGTTGACCTCTATTTCTATATTTAATTATAATCATCATCAGCAGTTGCCTCTACCGTTGAACAAAGCTCCCCCTTAAAACACCACAGTAAACGACACTTTCCACCTGAATTGACCGGTTGCCCGCAACTCTCCCGATATCATGATTTATACTAAAGTGTGTACAGGATAAAATCTGGCCATGCATGATGTGGTGTTAATTTGCAATGAATGCTAATTTTCAAGCAGCGCTTTTTTTAAGTAATTAGTGGTTATGAAACTACATAATAAAAATACGATCATTATAAAATATTAGAGCGTCTGTGAGTTTTAGCTTTATAATATTTCACAGTGCCTTGGCTCGCAGTTGCCATTGGCGTGTTATCGTAACAACTCAATCCATACCTAAATAGGACTCGGTCATATTCGTAAGTACAGTCACTAGCACCAATACCTGACACAGAGAAGCGTGCATAAATATCTGATACGACTCTATTTCTAGGGTCGGTAGCACCTGTCAGATATTTTTGCACGTCCCTTTGGCAGATATTAATGCCGATTGTACCTTCTACTTGGCCCGAAGTGTACTTAGACAATGCAACACTGCATTTCAATGCACTCTTTGCATATTTTCACTTCCGCGTACGTTAACAACTGTGCAAATGGCAAGGTAAGACGCCTTTTTTGGGTAGCTAAGCTATAAACAGTACGTGCTGAGATTATGGCATTACAGCTAAGGTAATAACTACTAACAATTATCGCTATCTACACAATCTGCCAACTAAGTAACAGACAAGTGCATAAAGTACTAATTATTAATTATTATTATAATTATTTTTAATTTATGACGGTGGAAGCATTCTACACTTCCACTGAACGTAGATATAGTTAGTGCTTAGTTTTGTAACTAAGGGACCCCATACATCCCTATATTAAAATTATTTTGTATTTTTTCTTTAATTGTATACTGTTATTTTTTAAGTATTTTATTTGTAATTATTTTATTTAAAAAAAACTTTCTGCCAAGTTTCTTGCGGCGCATTCTTCTTGGCAATGATAATCTTTCCGAAAGCGCTGGTAGTTTAAAAAATGACGTGTAAACGTGCCCATTGCGGCCTATTTACTGAATAAATCATTTGAATTTAAATATAAGTTACTTTGCTTCGTCCTGAATCTGGTAATTTACAAGGTGTTCATTAAATAAATAACGCGAAAAATATTTTTTCATTTTGAGTTGTAGATTACATTTATTTTAGAATAGCTTCGTTATTTCTAAAAATATTCGTGTGTTTTGCTTCGTTAATAATTCTATTTAATTTGATTAGAACTCTACATGCTTAAATTGTAATTTTCAGTTACGCTTTGTCATTTTTAGAAGAAAATCAAACTGACATCAAAACGGCCAGTATTAAATTATTTAAATAGCACTACAACCTCACTTAAAACAATGAATCGGAGTATACATTCATATAACATTTAGACTGGGCACAATAAAAAAGGATTTAAAAACAAAGACATAGTTAAAACTTAGTGTAATTGATTTTACTCTGGATTCTGAACAAACTACTTTCTGATTTTCAGCTATTTAACTATCACTTTGTATATGTACCTATATGTAAAAATAAATCTCTGTTTCACTAGGTCTAGTCTAGTCGGTCTTGGTCTAGTCCACTTTTGGAGGGTAAATTAGAAACTATAACTCGTGATATACTAAAATTATGGTTTGACATTTAGTCACTAATAAATAAAATACCCAATTTATTCATACAAACATATAATAATTCACAGACACTTTTCAACTCTCCACATTTTCACGATGGGAACAAATTATTCGATATGTACAGTCGAATGCTAAAATATGCATTCCTTTATACAGCCATAGCATCAAAATATGTACACATCGACCTTATGTTTAGTGGCATAAAGGTGTGGCATTTCACGTCTGGGCAACGTAAACAAAGTGTTAATTAATTAACTAAAAACCTCATATACCCCAAAAATATTTTTTTATTTTAAGTTAGTTGATTGCATTTATTTTTGAATACCTTCATTAGCCTCCAGTAATTCTGCTTCATTTCTAACTCTACAGACGTTTTTAGAAGAAAATCACACAGTGACAGCAAAACGGCCAGTATTAAATTTTAATTATCGATATAGTATGCAACCTCGCTAAAATATTAAATTGGCGCATGTTGCAGTCGTAACTTTTAGACTGGGCTCAATAAAAAGGGATTTAAGAACACAAACACAACCTAATTTAAAACATAGTGTAATCGATTCTACTCTCGATTCTGAGCAGACTACTTTCTGGTTTTCAGTTATTTAATTAACACCTGGTATATATTTACCGTACCTGATTACCATAATAATGCATTTATATTTATTCAAATGTTTTGCTGTATTTGTGGAACCTTATTTTGATTGCTCTTCTCTACCACTCAAAGGTTGAATGGCAAAGATCCCTTCAAAAATAAGTCCGCCTTTGTACTTAACTTTTTTTTGTAATCTTTTTGTACCATAAAGTTTATAAAAAAACACACAAGCTACCTGTGTACGAGTATAACACAGATTGGAATACAAAACGCCAGAAAATTAATTAATAATTTAATTTATTACTTAGGTACCTACACATTAATTGAAACGTTTCAAACATTGCCCACTATAGTAATAATTGTAATAATGTAATAGTCGGAAAAAAATTATGACAAACGAAAATGATGATTCGGACAAAAATTACGGTGTGACTAGCGAAGAGTATGAGAACTTTGGTGCTCCCATAAAAAAATAGTCAAATATACCATATTCAGTTATCGAAGAGTCTAAATGGTGCTTGAATCATTTAATTTGTAGGCGTCATTATACCAAAGTGTTCATAAGCCTGAATATTTGTTCGCGTATTAAAATTGCACAAAATAAGCTATTTTTCTTTAATGTTGTTTTTGTTAAAAGGGTTTTCAATCCTAATTTACTTAACAGATAAGGAGTCAAGCGGTTCCTTAAAATCACGCCACTAAAATATCTGATCCTTCAATGCACGTCGGCACTCGAGCGAAACCATTTTTAACCCCCGATGCAAAAAGAGGGGTGTTATAAGTTTGACCGCTATGTGTGTCTATCTGTCTGTCTGTGTTTCTGTTTGTGGCATCGTAGTTCTTAAACGGGTGGACCGATTTGAATGCAGTTTTTTTAAGGTTTTTAGCGATGGTTCTTAGACATGTTTCATCAAAATCGGTTCAGCCGTTTTTGAGATATTGAATTTTAAATTTTAGGTTAGGGATTTTTATCAAGTTTGAAGAATGTTTTTATTGAACCAGGCGTTAAAACCCGGCATTGACAAAGTTTAATATCTTAAAAACTGCTGAATAGAATTTAATAAAACATAACTAAGAACCACCAAGAGCAAAGTCGCTTTCACATAAAAAACCGCATCGTAATCGTCCTATCCGTTTAAAAGTTACGATGCTACAGACAGACATTTGTGTAAAATTAGTAACACCCCTCTTTTTGGGCTGGGAGTTAAAAACTAACACTGTTAACAAAAAGCTTTTAAAACACCATCCTTCGTTCGTTAGTATGTAACGTCACTCAACAAGCTAAACTCTAATGCAGTGGTTATTTTCGTCAATTACAATGACCCCAATTATAACGCCGTGTTAATTACGCACTGTTGTGTTAGAAGCCCTGGAGACTGACAGACACACATTACTCCTAGACGTTGATAATGCAAACAGCCGTTGACCTTTTGAGTTTTTTATTACTAGCTTTTTCACGCAGCTTTATTCGAGTGACACTTTAAATATAAGAGTTGTATCCTATTTTATATTGTTTTTAAAGCCGTATTAATAAATAGGTAGCGACTTCTAGCGCCACCTAGTGAGGAAATATCGAAACTCTGATCGAATCCCACATTGCGCTATCGAAGTTTCTCAACTCGGGCGCATATACAAGGTATGATAATTAAATAACTGAAAACCACAAAGTAGTTTGCTCAGAATCGAGAGTAGAATCGATTACACTATGTTTTAAATTAGATTGAGTTTGTGTTTTAAAATTCATTTTTTATTGAGCCCAGTCTAAAAGTTACAACTGCAACATGCGCCTATTAAATAGTTTAGCGAGGTTGCACACTATTTCGATAGGTAATTTAATACTGTCCGTTTTGCTGCAATGTGTGGTTTTCTTCTAAAAACGTCGAACCGCAACTGACAGATACAAATTATAAGTGTAGAGTTAGGAATAAAGTAGAATTACTGACTCAGCAAAACACACGAATATCTTATAAAATAATAATGGTATTCAAAAATAAATGCAATCAACTCACATAAAATGAAAAAATATTTTTGGTATGTCTGAGGTTTTCAGTTATTTAATTAACACCTTGTATACTTAGCTTCTCGAAGGTTCTCGAATGGCGTCCGCAGACCGGGAGACGAGCTGTCGGTAGGCCTCCAACAAGATGGAGCGACTACTTGGTTAAGATCGCGGGGTCGCGTTGGATGCGGAAAGCACAAGACCGGTCTGAGTGGAGAGCCTTGGGGGAGGCCTATGTCCAGCAGTAGACGTCTTTCGGCTGACATGATGATGATACTTCGCTTAGCTTCCTACGCTCTTCCTTCGCATAGGCATAACACCTGCCTGGAAAGACCTCTCCATTGGAGCTTCTCCTCAAATAGATCCTCAGTTGCTTCACTAAGAAGCGGCCTGCACCGTGACCGCGGCGTTAACTGGAGGGCTACGAAATTCGAAAATCGAAGTTCGTATCGTACCGTCTCTCTCACTCTCGTATTAAATAATATAAGCTTCAGCGGGACGGCAAGATTCGAAGTTCGAATTATGCACTTCGTAGTACAAGGCCGGAACATCCGTCCATCTTGTTGGTGGACGTTTTAAAAAAAACGTGTAGCTTTTTTTAAAAAATGTATTTAATTTTTTCATATAAAGTTTGAGTCTGTTTTGTGACGCCCATACCGACAGTACGAAAAAAACTCCACAAAACTGTCATTTTTGAGTGGGACATTTTTTAAACCATCGGAATCGATTGTGCTTTTGATTCTGAGTAGGAAAAACCATATTATTTCTAAAATTGAAACAAAAGAATGGGTACACTTTTTTTTTTTCATTGCTAATAGTGACTCCGAAGCCGTAACGCTTCGTGTGCTCTGCCTACCTCATTTGGGAATACAGGCGTGATGTTCGCGTGTGCGTGTGTGTGTGGTACATTTTTTTGTGAAAATGCCGGTCGTGCGTTTGACAGTCTAAAGGATACAGAACTGAATGAACTCCTAATGCACTTGCATGACGCTTAATCGTGACAACGCGAAACTCGAATTAAGGACAAAGTGACTTGCACACGCTGGAAACGACACGGTTCTATGTTCAGCCTCAGTACAAACAATTGGGACCTTGTGTCTTTAACGTAAGTTAAAGTTTTTTAATTGATTTGGCATGTATGACTGTGTGAGTAAAGAACCGTGAATAATAGGTTAATTAAACACTGGCATGATTTCTTAGTAGTCAAACGTGGCAATTTTACCTTAATTATCATCATTATCATCATCATCATCATCATCAGCCTTTCGTTAAATCCCGCCACAAAGTATTACACGAAGTATTTTATGTTATTAAGATTAGTTTTTTGGAGTCTTTTTTTATTTCAACTCCAATTTTTTTACTTTTACGGTCAGCCCGTGAAATCCAACAAAAATACAAAACATAAATGTCGTTAAAACATAGATGACTGTCACTAGTGTCGCTGCTTAAGTGACTAAGAAAAAAGCAGGCTGAAATTTGTGGTGCATGGGAGAAATTTGCGTCTGGACTCCTGTCCAATGGTGGTGTAGGGGTATGGCACGCAGCACGGAATTCTGAGGACCTGGGCTCGATTCCCAGCGCTGGTCTCTTTTTCTGGGTTGTTTTCTGTGCATGTCCATGGTTCAGTTTGTATTTTCGTTATTATATGTTACCTATGTAAGCTCTTTATTAAAGAAAAGAAACAAAATACAATTGACAAACTTTGAGATACATATACAAAGGCGGAGTTATCCCTTTAAGGGATCTCTACCAGTCAACCTTTGAGTGGAAGGGAGGAGCAATCACCTGACCGACAAAGAGTGGTTTTAATGAGTAAGTAGAGTATTGTGAATAACTCTTTGACATTAAGAAGGATTGTACGAATTTGGATTATAACTATTTTGCAAAATTTACGTAATAAAATAACCTAGGTACAGTATAAAACTTTAAACTTGTTTTCTAGCGTGAGCTGTTATATGGGTTGCTAAACTGGACTTAGTCTCAAAAACTCTGTCCGCCATAGTACAAGGTCAATGAACACCACGATGTAATTTTTGGAAATACCCCCTAGAATTTAATAAAATCCCGAAATTATAGATCGACTTCCTATAGACGAATAATAACTGAACATAGTTGGACGAAACGGAACATAGATGGTTTTTATCGGAACTGCCTATAACTATAAAGTCATTGAACCTCTTGAAAAACATTTTGTATTAGATTAACAGCTCATAAAACCAACGCTACTGTATGTGTGTCTGTAACATGATACGCGCATTAGCGTCTAAAGTGGCTGCTCAAAGAACCACTGTTGTGGAGTTAATTCCGTTCAGTGTAAGACTATAGTTAATTTAATTATAATACTTAACGACTCGTGCATAAACAAAACGATAAGTTTTATTGACTCTTTTTTTAAGTTTTTTGGTAAATGAAAACATCGCGAGGATAAATAATACAATACCCAGCAGTGGGACATACAGTCGCCATGACATATATCGGAGCGGCCAAAGCGGAGCGGAGCGGTGGGGAGCGGAGGGGTGTCCAAATATTTCTGAGCAAGACCAAATTTCAATAAATTTTGCACACTATAAATACCGTTTATATCGTTATTTACTACTCATCATCATCATCATCATGTCAGCCGAAAGACGTCCACTGCTGGACATATGCCTCCCCCAAGGCTCTCCACTCAGACCGGTCTTGTGCTTTCCGCATCCACCGCGATCCCGCGATCTTAACCAAGTCGTCGCTCCATCTTGTTGGAGGCCTACCGACAGCTCGTCTCCCGGTCCACGGACGCCATTCGAGAACCTTCTGACCTCACCGGCCATCAGTCCTGCGAGCAATGTGCCCCGCCCACTGCCACTTTAGTTTCGCAATTCCTCGGGCTATGTCGGTAGCCTTAGTTCTACTGCGGATATATTAATACTGCAATGCCATAAACATCTGTCATCTATTTTTATACGGAACTATCAGAGCGCAAGTCAGATTTGTCGGTTATTTTCAAGTTAGGCTTCCATTCCTGATTCGATTACAAACATTCTTATGTAGAACACAGCATCCCATGAAGTCATAAAAATAACCCTATTCTAGTTTGTACGAGCAAAAAGCACCAAAATGGGAGATCTTTTTATGGCTAAGCAACAATTGATGTAGTTCGAGCTTTAGGACGTGGTTAGAGTCGCAGCGAAGCGGACACGGTTTTAAGACATGAAACAAAATTTATTCCAGAAACAAGTCCAAAAGTACGCAAAGTAGAAGTAGGTATGTAGTAATCAAATAAAAATAAATTAAACAAATTAAAGGCTGTCAGAGGTATACAGCTATTTATAGGAATATGTTTACCGCATTATTTTACTTCTAAATTATAAATTAGCTTTACGTTCGTTAGATTAGAATTATGAACGCAACAGAAAGGAACTATTTAATACCTACTGCCAGGAAAGTAGGTTAGGTTTAAACTGTGATCCCATTAGAAATGAACTGCTGCAATGATGCCAAGAAAGTACATAGCCTAGAATAATAATTGTGACTCTAACAGAAATAAAAAAAGATAAGATTAACACTGTACCTCCCATAATTTGCCAAAAAAGGGCCTGCCAACAGTACTAGTGCTAAAAGTGGTTCTGCTTAATGATTGTTAGCTCAAAAGGATAACTGAAAAAAATGAGATTAACAGCTTGGGATATGATACTTTGGGGTCAGCTTTTTTCCAATTTATTAAACCTGTCACAAAATCATCATCATCTTCATCATCTCAGCCTATAAATATCCCATTGCAGGATACGATCTCTTATCATTATAAGATCGTAAGATCTTTTACCCAAATGGCCGTCTGGGAGAGATCGCTTTTAAGCAATAAAATCACCAATTGTCTACCCTAAACTTATGTGTCTACTCTATGTAATTTTTTGTACTGATTTCTGGTGTGCAATAAACAATATTTGTATTTGTATAGATCTTCTTTCGGAATAAGGGGGCTGTCACAAAATAAGTCCAGCTTATGGCAGGCGACAGGCGACGCGTCGCATTTTCTCTCGTATTAAACGTTCCAGTTACGTTAAAACGCTCCGCTTGTTATGTGGCGTCTCCTTATGGCCAAGATATTTTGTTACCGGTAACAAAGTTTCCGAGTCTTGCTTTGCGATAGAACCCGGAAAGGCAAGCGGCCCATTACAGCTACTGGAGCACTGTCGCCAAAATAATCATATAAATTAAATACGATAAATCCTACTAATATTATAAATGTGAAAGTTTGTATGTGTGTGTGTGTGTGTGCTTGTGTGTGTATGTTTGTTACTCCTACACGCTAAAACAGCTAGACGGATTTGGATGAAATTTGGTATGTAGGTAGCTGGACATCTGGAATAACGCATAGGCTACTTTTTATCCCGATATTCTAACGGGATAGGGATAAAATCTCGAAATAACAACCACTGGGTTTAGAGTCATGAAATTTGGTATGTAGGTAGCTGGGCGTCTGGAATAAAACATATGAAAGAAAGAAAGAAAGAAAATAATTTCTTTATAACAGCAGTGACACATTACACAGGTTAGAAAATGATAATAATAAGAAGTGTTGCCGCTATATGTTACTTTTTATTCCGATATTCCCACGGGATAGGAATAAAATCTTGAAATTTCAAACGCTGGGCTTAAAGTCATGAAATTTTGTACAGTTATCTGAACACAACCTTAATGAAGATCACGATATAAATTTTGGGATTTCCTGGGGGAATTTTGTAAAATCCTGGAATTTCAATTATAACTACCAGATCGAATAGTGTACGCGTTTGAAGCTGCGGGTAAACTCTAGTACAGAATAACATGTTCATGCACCATGCCGCAGATGAATGCGATGTCAGGTCTCTGTACTACAAAGTGCAAAACTCCCTGTATTTTGCCGTCCCGCTGACGCTTATGTCATTTTATACACGAGTGAAAGAGACGGTGCGATACGAACTCCGATTTTCGAGTTTCGTAGTAGCCCCTCTGGATCCACAGGACCGGCACGGTATTGCCATTCGACGATAAAACGCAGTCCATATTTTAAACACCACGATGCCGTCCGTCCATCGGGTGGGTATAAATAAATAAATAAAATCACAAAAACCATCATATTGCCACCAAAAAAAGCTCGCACCATTAACTCACAGAAACGTATTTCATATAATTAGCCAAAGCTACTTTAAATTAAGGATAATTTAATTAAAAATCATCTTCATTCCACTGTCATGCTATCCCTCCCACTCACGGCAATCAAGATGGCCACTACGACAGCAACGCGTGCCGATAACATCCGATCTAGCTAGAAGCAAAATGTTAGTGGGCGGGGTGCGCACGCGATTCAATTTTGAAATTTGAAAAAAGAACTCGTCAAGTGCTAGGTTGTACACATTTACTAATTTAAGGATAATTTAACAATGGAGATAGGTCGACAGGATTTTGATAAAATTTAATGGGAAGTCTACCTACCGGAACACACATAAATATAAACATACATATATAGGGCGCTAAAATAATAACCCTTTGTTTTGGGCTTCGAGTTGTCGATTAAAAAGAGAAATATGGCTGAATGATTAACATACAACGTACCTACAGCTCCAACCACGAGAACTTGAGATTTGAAATTTGGCTCACATTCCACGACGGTCATGCAGGTGCAATAGGAAGAGATTTTTCCAAATTTCCAAAAATATTTTTTTACATATGCCCATTTCTTCAAAAGCTACAAAAGCAACAAAAATTCAGATACAGTCACCAGCACCAATATCTGACACAACAAGCGTGCATAAATATCTGATGCCTCTCTATTTCTAGGGCCGGAAGGACGTGTCAGATAATTTTGCACGCTTCGCTGTGGCATATATTAATGCTGGTGACTGTACCTATTAATTTTTTAACAACAATTTATCATTCTGCCACGAGAGTGAAACTGCGAGGTTAAACTAGTTAGGTAGTCTAACATCTGGTAGTATGACGAACTATTGTTTTGCTCTGTGGATAAACTCTGGTTAAGTTCGAAACGCGTCGCGCATGAACAAATTTGTTGCAGACGTAGCTATCGTAAACTCGACCAAAGTAATTGTTATAGTTCAGTAAACTAGCTTAATCGTAAATTGTTTTGCTATCACTTCGGAAACAATCAAAATCAGTGCTGGAATCCAACGCTTGCGCAAATCCGATCTAGAAACAGATCTATCTGAAATTGCATCGGTTGGGCGCAGGAGAGATATAAGCACATTGCTGACCCGAAATTGATATTATTTTAGAAATAATTACTAGGCTTTACCCGGAGCTTCAGAAGCGATAACAATTAAATTTACTTAGCAGTTGGACTGAGATTTGAGGATTTCGAACAGTTCCCGTAGGAATTGCCAAAGATATATCAAAGTCTTCATTAACATTAACAAATTTCATGCCTAACCTATGCCATTTTTTTTCGAATTTAATTACATATAATAAAATACAAAATATCCACAAGACTAAAACTACTATTAAATTAAAATAACTAGAACTGAAACTTTAATTAAAAAAGAGAGGTGGGCCTCTTGGCATGGTGCCCATCACGCAGGCAGCATTCCCGCGTTGAACTGCGATTGAGATTCTTTGCACGAGAAAGCTGCCGGCGCGAGGGTTGCCTGTTGCCTCCCTTAAGTGAAATGGCGGGATTTAAAAGAAAGAAAGAAGTAAATCATTTATTGCCACAAAAAAAAATAGTAAAAAAGAAAATAAGTATACGCCTACCAGTAAAACAATTTTGTGAGGCAAAAGAAGCGGACTCAGTATTGCTGAGAGTGCAAACATAAGCTCCAATTCCGATTCCGTGGGAACATGGGGATA
The DNA here is from genome assembly GCF_025370935.1 of Choristoneura fumiferana. Lineage (NCBI taxonomy): Eukaryota > Metazoa > Arthropoda > Insecta > Lepidoptera > Tortricidae > Choristoneura > Choristoneura fumiferana. The sequence goes on along the minus strand of NC_133479.1, from coordinate 4,648,638 downwards.
AAAAGTAGCCTAGGTGTTGGTACCAAACGTCCAGCTATCTACGAGTAGGTACCAAATTAAATCCAAATCATCCAGCCGTTTTAGAATGAAGGAGCAGCAAATACACATCGTCCTCCCACGAGGATAAATAAAGTTTCAGTTCCATAACAAACTTTAGTTTTAAGAATTTTTGTTTTCCTTATTTTTTACCGTCTCAACCGTACATTTTTCAGAAATTTTCAAATGGTTACCCGCATAACTCTATAAGGTTAGGTTTTGAACATGAAACTACCGTGAGACTCACTCATATTAAATGATATTGTAACGGATAATTTACGTCTCTCACTCGGTTTAAGACGTGAGTTATCCGTTACAATATCATTTAATATAGGTTAGGTTTGTTTAATAACAATCCTGAACAATTAATGAATTCAGATAAAAGTGTTATAAAAAATAACACATTACGACAATACGATGACTTTCAACAATAATTATGCGAGCCGATTTGGACCCATTTAATTCTCTTTTCCGAATTTGCCCCTGATCCCTTAGATACGAGTACTAGGTACGCAGTTAATGATGTTTGAAAAATACGTCCATTTAAATGTATTATTTAGTTTTAGTTAACATAAATAGTACTAAAATTACAATAGTTTATTTCAATAGTCAAATACTAAGAACGTTTGCATGCCAACGCTGACTACTTAAATTATTTATTATACCCATACCTTATCCCATTAAAAATTTCTCAACTGACCTTTATTTTAGGGCTGCCAGCATCAAAATAACTAAATTAACTTTATCTTTTTTATAATAAAATGCCATACATCATCGTCTCGGCTGCATCTTTTATTTGAAAGTTAGTTTAATCGAGATATTACACAACTTTAAGATATTGAATTTAAAAATGACAATGTCATGGGTTTTTTTAACCTCCTTAAGTTTGTTGAGTTATTTTCCAATGACATATTATAAAACCCCTCTAAAGCCGGTGTAACAAGTACATCACAAATCAAAAAGCCGTAAACAAAACAAACTTACCAAAACTTGAAGACATACTGAATAGATAGACACAAAATCGAGTTGAAAATCCTGAAATTTACAATTCTCCGATTACCGGGTAGATCGGACAGAAATGAAGAATAATTTAGTCTATCAACCCTACCCGTATTTGGAAGGACAACCGATCAATTAGGACAGTAATTAGTAGTTGTGCTAGAATATTAACTGTTAATGTAAATGGACCGCCGCCTGCGCAAGCCAAGGCTGTTAAAGGACATACTTTTCTTTTAGAGAGTGCAATAGTTAGAAAACATTTTTCACACCTCTCCTTCAGAAAAGTAACTTTTCCTCCCTGACGAGAGGGAGCAAAGTGCAACTTTTCTGTTAAAGGCTTTTCTAAGTGTTTTACTGCAAATGCTATTTTTTGAAGTTGATAATTGTAAAGCTACGCCATTTTCTATGCTGGTTGTTCTTTAATAATATTTATATATATTTTTTCAAGTTTCTTAATGCTCGGTGTGAAAAGTTGTAGTGAAAAATTTTAACACTTGAATCCCTCATAACGCTCAGGATTCTACTTTAGAATCCCTCGCTACGCTCAGGATTCTATTGTAGAATCCTTCGCTACATTCTGGATTCAATGTACGCCCTCGCCGTAAATACACCATTTTGCTCCCTTGTGACACAAATAACTATTAAAGCCTAATTAAAAGCGTTATAAGTTTTTTTATTATGAGTGAGAGGAAAACGAGCAAGCGGGTCATCTTTATCTGATGGTAAATGATCACCATTGACCATGAGTACCAACTACTCAAGGAGAGTCATTGGTCTGTTGCCGGCCTTTTGAGAAAGTAATAAGCCCCCAGTAAGCCCTTTTTTTGAAAGCCCCGATGTCATAGTCCCGAAACACTGCTGACGGAAGTTGAAGTAATGAAACTAGGTGACGTGATAATGTGAGTATTATAACATAATGATTTTAAATATTATTATATCAAATTCTAGTTTCTCGATTGACCTTCCAATGGGCTATTCAATAAGAGTGCAGCAAACGCCGTAGCCGCTTGACAATTTTTGTGAACATTTTTTGTAAGACATTTTTACTCACTCGATCCATATTCAAGGGATTTTTATAACAAAAGAAACACGATACAAATACAGCATGCTTAATTTCTCTCCTTATTTTTTTTTAAGAGCACAGAGATTTAAAATTTAAGACGACTCTCTGTCTAATTTTAAGTCTAATTGTTTAGGATTGTAACTTTATTTTTTTCTTAATACTTTCGCCTGGCAACATTATCGTTTAGATTTGAATTAAAAAACGTAAAATCACTTGTCACTTCCTTTTCGAACTTTGGAAAGTCTTCGTGTCGTGTGTCGGCGCGTTGCCGCGCAAATTATATCGTACCTAGTTTCGTGTCGTTGTCGTTTAAATATATTGAATTTTGTGTAAACTACGTGTGGACGCTCGAAGAAGGCTGATCCGTTGGAAGAAGTACTGTCCTTGCTGTATCTTAGCAGTTCTGCTGGTTAACGGTAACCTTGTCGGAGGTAAGTTCGAATGAGCCGAAGATCGAGGGAGCCTGCGCCAGCTACTACAGCTAAGATCTGCACCATCATCAGCAGACGTCTCGGTGAGTACTTCAACCACAGGTCTCAGCCTTTATCCAGTTATTTGCCACACTGTAGTTTGTATTTCTCGTCCTACAGTCCACTTAATTAAACCCCAAACACTAATAATCGTAAATATCAATCATTTTGTATGTATATAGTCCTCTGCAGCGTTTCTAATCTATATCAGTTATAAACAAATTTCTAGAACCGGTAGCACGCAAAATCATGTAGCAGCAAAACGAAAATGTCTGACCCTATTAAGGGCTAGGTTGTGTTGTGTAACAACGCAGGCGCACTCAGACTTGCAGTTTCTAATTATAATAATATTTTTATTCGACTGGATGGCAAACGAGCAAGTGGGTCTCCTGATGTTAAGAGATCGCCACCGTCCATAAACATCTGCAACACCAGGGGTATTGCAGATGCGTTGCCAACCTAGAGGCCTAAGATGATATACTCAAGTGCTTAGTAATTTCACCGGCTGTCTTATTATGCTCTACGCCGAACACAACAGTGCAAGCTCTGCTGCTTCACGGCAGGATTAGCGCGCAAGATTGTGGTAGCAACCCGGGAGGACCTTGCACAAGGTCCTACCACCTGCAATTTTAGCATCATCATCATCTTCCCAGCATATATACGTCCCACGGCTGGGCACAGGCCAAGGTAATTCCCACCCAAGCCTAAATAGTGGGCAGACTATTAAATTATCATAGGTTTGTATAGATATATTTCTTTGCAGACCATTATACAAATGATTGATTTCTTTCTAAAGTGTAGTAGTATTTTTTACGGAATCTTCCAAGTTTAGGTATATTTTATACCTTAGGCTGCTATTTACTCATAAACTACTAATAATTCTCAAGCAAAATTAGCCTTATAGTTTCCTTGTAAGTTTGATAGATTTACTACCATCCTGATTTTTTCAAATTTTTCACACCACCCGTTTAGATTTTAGAGGGAGGGGCGACGCTCGATTTTATTGAAAATTTGCACTTTAAAGTTAAATATTTTGCAAACAGATCACTAAATCGAAAAATCGTTTAACCGCACGTCGAAGGGAAGTGGGGGCCACACGGAACTTGAAGATGATTTCCATATTTTGTTGTTTGATTCACAAATAAAAAATACGTATTACTTATTTTATGATAAAACTAAATGACTACGGGTTTATATTTTTTTCAGAAATCTAGCCTAACAGTACTTATTTAATAAAGGAAGAAACAAATTTGCCAGCCACTTAAATAATGATCATAAATAAAATATTCCTATTTTCGGTTACTTTTGCTGCCAGCTCTCAGAATGTTCCTAAGGACCAAGTGTAGTTGGTCTGTTTAGATTGATTGTCATTCTTAAACAAGTTATTTATGTCACTTAAATCATTGCGTATTCATTGGTTCGAATTGTTCAAGTTAAATCGGAATGCATTTAAAACATTGAGATAAATCTATTTGTTGGAATTCAAAGATATGCAGCCTTTGGTTTCTATTCTATAATTAACTTGACGCCGGTAGAACCAAAGGTTTCTTAGATGGTAGAAGAACTATCATGCAAAAGTAGAATACCTATGTTAATTGGTTAATGTCCTTAAAAATTCATATTAACAGAAAATATTCGACACGATTTTTTTTCCAAAGTCAATTAAACAAAATATGATGAAGAAACCTTAGATTTTTATAAGCATACTTTTTGCTAATCTATCTATCTACGAGTATCTATCTCTATATCTATATCTATATCTATACCTATCACCGAAATGTATGTACGCCCATAACTTCCGAACGACGGCATCAAAATGGATATTTTTTTTGTGTTCGTTATTGTCAGGACATTTTTTTTTCTAAATTGAATAGTTTGCACGAGAGACACTTCCAAAGTGGTAAAATGTGTGTCCCCTCTGTAACTTCCACGAGTAAAACAAGAAAAAAATAAAACTAAAAAAGAAAAAATTATGTACATTACCATGCAAGCTTCCACCTAAAGTTGGTTTCAACAAGATCTAGTAAGTAGTTTTTTTTTCATCATCATCCATCCCAGCCTATATACTTCCCACTGCTGGGCACAGGCCTCCTCTCAGAACAAGAGGGCTTGGGCCATAGTTCCCACGCGGGCCCAGTGCAGATTGGGAACTTCACACGCACTATTAAATTGCTTTGCAGGTTTGTGCAGGTTTCCTCACGATGTTTTCCTTCACCGCAAAGCTCGTGGTAAATATCAAATGTAATTCCGCACATGAATTTCAAAAAACTCAGAGGTGCGAGCCGGGGTTTGAACCCACGACCCTCTGCTTGAGAGGCGATAGGTCAAACCCAAAGCCAAAGCCAAGGCCAAAGGCCACCACGGCTTCAATACGTCCTCTTTTTTTAATACGTCCTAAATCGTAAAGGAAACTTTTATATTATGTTACTTGCTGCTACGGAACCCTTCATGGGCGAGTCCGCCTCGCACTTGGCCGCTTTTTAACGTGATCGTAGCCGCGGTTAATGGCTAGTATATGCATATTTTAAACTTTGGATATCGTGCATAAAAGATATAACTATGACAAGTAATATGTAAATGGGTATATTAATTTTTGATTGATTGCAAAGTATAATGTTTTTGTGGTTTTAATATAGGAAAATATATACAAAACTATGCAAAATGCAAACAAACCCATTTAGTTTCTCAATATGGTTTTTATATACAGTTAGCTTAAGTTACGGAAACAAGATGGCACCTAATACAGGTGTTAGAAAAATACCCGTAAAGCTGAAAGGGGGTCAAATGGTCCTTAAGAAGAGTCCGTTTACAATAATTGATAACCGTAGTATCACTATATGACTTACCGCCAAAAAAAATCGTTTTTGGTTTGAACTGTTATTATCCTGAGATATTTATTTATTACTTATACTATAGTGATTCTATCTGCCATCTTGTAATTAGTTTTATCATAGTTTATTTATAGGTACCTGTATTAACTGTTTATCCCACTTCTTATATTTGTTTATAAGACGCGTATTAGGTATATATTATGTAAGGTACTTATGTAAATGTATTTTTGTTGTTTTTTTATTTTTCTTTTTATTTTTCTAATTTGCTGTTGC
>NC_133479.1:4613501-4642866 GCF_025370935.1 Choristoneura fumiferana | reverse complement strand
GACCGTACTCGATAGCGACGGCGTAAATTATTTGTAGATTCGCTGTTACAATTCCCCATACAAATAATTACGTCGTCGCTATCGAGTACGGTCACTGTAAACTCATGGTAGTGGTACTGAAGGGATCTCTGCCAGTCAACCTTTATATACATATACCTATAGTATCCATAATACATACAAGCTTTCCAAGCTTGGTGTCAATTGTCCCATGATATTTATTTATTTAATCACAACTTTCGTGCGTATCTGTACTGACAACCTGAACCATTGGATTACTTGCAATTCTCTGACCGCTGCACCGCATGAATTGAATCTCCCATCATGCGCCTGCGCCAGTTAACTGCACATTCTGCACATTGGTGTTGCCAGATTATATTTTCGTAATAACTTAAGCTATAGTTCTTCATAGGGCTTATATACTCGTATAATATAGGCTCAGAGTTGCTCAGCGAGTTATGAATTATGGAAAGAGCTATGCTCGGGGATTCTCTACGGAATCGAGGAAATGAGGATAAACGTAGAAGAGCGAGGGTCACCGACTAAACCAATCGACGAGACAAGTTCACAATCATAATATTTAAGTAAAATCACCACACTTTTAATTCAGAGTGACCATGCACTTAGTAATTAATTGAATAAATAGGTAATTAAAAACAATTAATCTCATCCTACTATCCTACTAATATTAAAATGCGTAAGTTTGTAAGTCTATTTGTTTGTTTGTTACTTCATCACGTCTAAAACACTGACCCGATTTAGATGAAATTCGGTAAACAGATAGTTTAGGTCCTGGAGAAGGACACAGGATAGTTTTTATCCCAAAAATTGCATAGTTCCCGCGGGATAGCGATAGCGGTTAACGGCTAATTGGTACGATAAATTAACAATACAATACAATGACTCATTATTATACACCAGGTAAGCGATACAGAGAACAGGTACACAGAGTGATTACAAGGTAAGCAAAAGGCGGCCTTATCGCTTAAGAGCTAACTTAATCCTAGTCAAAATACCACGAACGGGACTTATCACGCTAACACACACGAGTAATATTTACCTCGACGTTTCGGCAACATTACAGTGGCCGAGGTCACGAGTAGACTGGTGTTGGTGGTATTTTGACTATGAGTGAAAATCACGAAAGTTTAAAACGTTATAACTTAATCCTCTCGATTTTGCTATTTGTAATCAAACTGAGACTGGCTATAAAGCTGAATCTGTTCTTGAATATCATAGTAGTCACTCATTGTTGCTTCCTTAAATAATCCTAAGGTATTTTTCCTCCTTAAAAAGAAAAATAAAAATAAATTTAAAAATAACCCGACTGCCTTCCCTGGGACCAATTAGGAACTAAGATTTTTTTAACCGGTCACGATTTAAATAGGTCCCGACTGTTGAACTTTAAGTTAGCTACTTAATAGAGTTCTAGCCCACTAAACTTGTTTTCTTCTTCTTAATATTTTTGATCCTTCAAAAATACTAAAAAGACCCCGACTACTAGACTTCCTAGTCAGGGTTTGATTTTTTACATTTATTGTTTTTTTTCACACTTTTTTAATATTTCTGCTAATGATATATTAAAACTAATCATCATCATCATCATCATCCCAGCCTATATACGTCCCACTGCTGGGCACAGGCCTCCTCTCAGAACAAGAGGGCTTGGGCCATAGTTCCCACGCGGGCCCAGTGCGGATTGGGAACTTCACACGCACCATTGAATTGCTTCGCAGGTTTGTGCAGGTTTCCTCACGATGTTTTCCTTCACCGCAAAGCTCGTGGTAAATTTTAAATGTAATTCCGCACATGAATTTCGAAAAACTCAGAGGTGCGAGCCGGGGTTTGAACCCACGACCCTCTGTTTGAGAGGCGATAGGTCAAACCACTAGGCCACCACGGCTTTATTAAAACTAATATAACCCACAATTATTTAAAATGAGCTAATTATTAGCTTTTATTTGATACCCTACTCGATAGGTTTGTTTTTTTTTGAAAACTCACATTTCGCCGCCAAAAATCCGTCAATTGTATTTAAAAAAAAAAATGTACCTACCCAGTGTCACTTGCGTCATCAAGAAAAATCCAATGACGTATTATTTATCAAAATCGGTTCAGCCGTTGAGTAGTTACGAGAGGACCTAGGAATAGACATAAGTACATACATACATACGGGTCAAACACATAACCCTCTTTTTTCGCAGTACCGAGGGTAAATATTAGTCTGCGAATTATTTTAAGTCTGGCAACATCACAAATTAATTTAAATTGCGTGGTTAGCATATTTTACTGCGATTCAATTTACCACATTTGTCTCTTTCTAACCAGGTAATTTAAAAAAGAGACACCTATACTACAATTTGCATAAAATCATGCTAAGTAGTATCGGAGAGCAAGTTGTTTTCTATTACTTTGTCTGGACAGAGTGTTCATTTTAAATAGCTATCAGTAAATTGTTAGACAGAAAGGTCTTATTAGATTCCACCTTTATAGGGTTCCGTAGTCAACTAGGAGCCCTTATAATTTCGCCATGTCTGTCCGTCTGTCTGTCGGTCTGTCCGTCTGTCGGCGGCTTATCTCAGAGATCGTTAGTACTAGAAAGCTGTAATTTGGCATGAATATACATACATTTTTACGGTACCTCCCATAGACGTAAAGTGGGGGTGATTTTTTTCCTCGACTAACCCTATAGTGTGGGGTATCGTTGGATAGGTTCTTCTCAGTAATGATGATTTTTCTGTCATTCGTTTTATTGTCCAGTTTCCTATTCAGTTTAAATTACCCGTATAAGATAAAAATTTGTGTTCCATGCATATTCCTTTTGTAAAATATTGTTGTTGGAGGGACGATCGGACGTTGTTAGTGTTGTGTGTCGGTGTGATAGGGTGACTAATAAAAGTGACCAAGTGCGGGTAGTTCGTGATACGAGTGCCGGCACTATTAGTGATCAAGTGCGGGTAGTTCGAAGAACTCGCGCTGCTAGGCAGACTTGACACCCCACACTTCAGTCTACTCGTGACCACGGCAACTGTAACGTTGCCGAAACGTCGAGGTAAATATTACTTGTGTAATAATAGCGTGATAAGTCCCGTTTGTGGTATTTTGACTATGAGTGAGAATCACGAAAGTTTAAAACGTTATAAAATATTGTTTATAAATAATCTCTACTTTAGGCACTAAAAAAAGGTTGGACGCATTTGATTCGAGTTCTAGGCAGACACCGAACAAACAGATAAAGTCGCGGGGAACTCTTGTAGTAGGTACTTTAATAGGCAAAAGCTATTTTAATTTAATATATCTATCATTATGAATCATTGCCATTGACGGAATCGGTCAACAAGGTAATACCCACTTATCTGCGGTTTAGCAGTATGGTAGCATGCGCAGGCAAACATACAAACAACGATTATATTATTTATAAAGGTATCTACGACGCAGGAATACAGAATAAAGTGACACGTGGATAATAATATTTTACAGAAAAGGTACCTACGAATCACGAAATGAACGTACAAATTTATTCTTACCTTTTACCTTGTTGCCATAATCTGGCAAATAAAGACATTTTGAATTTGATTTTTGAGTGGTAATTGGCAGGCTAAATCACTCGAAGAACAGATAATCATTGAGGTGGAAAAGTTGCGGGCAACCGGTGGATGCAAGTGGCGAGTTGTTCTTCATTGTGGCGTTTTCAAGTGAAAGAACTTTGTTTAGCAGTGGACGTCTTCCGTCTGTTGATGATAATGATGATGATGATAATGAATTTGAATTTGCTATACGGCGAGAAAATGATGCTTACAATTTTTCTCTAGTTACGAGTATAGTTTAGTAGCTACTTAGTACTCATACAAGTTTTTAGTAATAAAGGTTTAAAAACTTGGTCATATTGTCATTTCATCATAATTATCTTGTTATAATGTGTTAATTTCATCTGTTTTTGTATACAATAAAGAGTTTACAATATTTGAATTTTAAATGAATTCGAAATATTTCAGCTACTTGTTAGGTTAATTCAATTAGATGCTTAATTGACAAATTTTATCTAGAATATTTAATTGTTTTGCTCGCTATTTATAGGTAAAGATGCTTTACATAGAGTATGTAACCATCTCATATTGTGTGATCGCTGTGATGCTCGATCGCTGCGCATGCGTTCAACCCAATGCATTACATTTTTAATGATTTTCTGCATGTCATCGCTGCAAGCATAATGAGTATGAGATTCAATATTCTCGAATGATCGACATTTAGGTATGCTTACTTTGTATGGTTGAATAATAATCATGTATTTAAACGGATCAAGTAAGTAATCACGCCGCAGGGTCGGTAGCGGAAAGCGGGGTGGGTAGCGGAGCGGCGAGCGGTTCTTTGTTCATTTGACATAAAACTTTTTGACATAATTTCGTATCGCATAGTATCTTTTGGCATAATTATCGTTCGGAGGAAATTTCAATCGCATAGTCTGGTTTGGCCTAACACCTTATTTGGTGTGAGTAAGGGTTACTTTACTGGTACCACGTCGTTTCATTGTCAGGTCATAGTTCTAACCTAACTTACTCTTTCATTACTTAGCAATCGTTTCTGTGTGGGGTTTTTAAATAAGCCTTATGCGATTATAATATTATAAACGATAGTTTGTAAGTCTCTTTGTTTGCTTATTGCCTCATCACGTCTAAACCGCTAAACGGATTTAGATGAAAATGAAAAAAAACTGTTTATTATAACACCAGGATAATTACAGTCAATAATTAAATACGACGACGTGTATAATATTATGTACGATATAATTATGTATGTATTTGTACATGTATTTTTGTTGCGTTTTAATTTTCTGATCTACTTTTGATGCATCACATGTCTAGTCCTTCCTTCTTTCTGTAAAAAAGGTTGCCTGGAAGAGATCGTTCTTAAGCGATAAGGCCGCCTGCTTACCTTGTAATTTTCTCTCAGTGTATCTGTTTTCTGTATCGCTTACTATTTCTGGTGTATAATAAAGAGTCTTTGTATTGTATTTGTAAATACAGTGGATCCCAAACTAGGCTGAGCCTGTATCTTGGGACCCGGCGCCTTCTCCGGGATTCAAACTATCTGTACACCTAATTTCATCTATCCTTTTTTTTTTTTTTTTTTTTTTGACTGGATGGCAAACGAGCAAATGGGTCTCCTGATGGTAAGAGATCACCACCGCCCATAAACATCTGCAACACCAGGGGTATTGCAGACGCGTTGCCAACCTAGAGGCCTAAGATGGGATACCTCACGTGCCAGTAATTTCACCGGCTGTCTTACTCTCCACGCCGAAACACAACAGTGCAAGCACTGCTGCTTCACGGCAGGATCCTATGGATAAAATCTATCCTATGTCCTTACGTAGAATAGTTTTTACCCCGGGAAATTGAATAGTTTTTACAGGATAGCGAAACCCGAATTCTACGCGGAAGAAGTCTTCTCGTACCACTGGTGGAACAAGTTGGTGGTGGTGGTTGGTACTTCGAGGAATATGGGGAGTCGCGGGCATCAGCTAGTTCATAATATAAGTAGAAAGTAGAACCAGCTCATTTTAGCTTTGAGAATGAACTCTTAAAGGGACCATGGTTTTATTTAAGATACAACCAGCCATTGTTTTTAATTATAAAGCAATATCGTAAACATTAGTTGATCATAGATATTAAAATGCGGAATAACTAGTTCACCTTGTTTCTTAGTGCCTCGTGGCACTATAGGTATAGTCAGCCTCATAAAATAGAAAAAACCATATCAAAAATCACAATACAATACAATAGATATACAGAGGTATACCTACAGAGAAAAAAATAACAAGGTAAGCAATAACGCTTTAGAGCGATCTCTTCCATGCAACCTTTTTTAATAGAGAGAAGTAAGAAATGGCAGACGGTGCAATTTGCAACAGCAAATTAGAAAAATAAAAATAACAACAAAAATACATTTACATAAGTACCTTACATAATATATACCTAATACGCGTCTTAAACAAATATAAGAAGTGGGATAAACAGTTAATACAGGTACCTATAAATAAACTATGATAAAACTAATTACAAGATGGCAGATAGAATCACTATAGTATAAGTAATAAATAAATATCTCAGGATAATAACAGTTCAAACCAAAGGTTTCCATAGAAACCAAAAACGTTTTTTTTTTGGCGGTAAGTCATATAGTGTTACTACAATTATCAAATATTGTAAACGGACTCTTCTTAAGGGACCATTTGACCCCCTTTCAGCTTTACTGGTATTTTTCTAACACCTGTATTAGGTGCCATCTTGTTTCCGTAACTTAAGCTAACTGTATATAAAAAACATATTGAGAAACTAAATGGGTTTGTTTGCATTTTGCATAGTTTTGTATATATTTTCCTATATTAAAACCACAAAAACATTATACTTTGCAATCAATCAAAAATTAATATACCCATTTACATATTACTTGTCATAGTTATATCTTTTATGCACGCTATCCAAAGTTTAAAATATGCATATACTAGCCATTAACCACGGCTACACTCACGTTAAAAAGCGGCCAAGTGCGAGTCGGACTCGCCCATGAAGGGTTCCGTAGCAGCAAGTAACATAATATAAAAGTTTCCTTTACGATTTAGGACGTATTAAAAAAAGAGGACGTATTGAAGCCGTGGTGGCCTAGTGGTTTGACCTATCGCCTCTCAAGCAGAGGGTCGTGGGTTCAAACCCCGGCTCGCACCTCTGAGTTTTTTGAAATTCATGTGCGGAATTACATTTGATATTTACCACGAGCTTTGCGGTGAAGGAAAACATCGTGAGGAAACCTGCACAAACCTGCAAAGCAATTTAATGGTGCGTGTGAAGTTCCCAATCCGCACTGGGCCCGCGTGGGAACTATGGCCCAAGCCCTCTTGTTCTGAGAGGAGGCCTGTGCCCAGCAGTGGGAAGTATATAGGCTGGGATGGATGATGATGAAAAAAAAACTACTTACTAGATCTCGTTCAAACCAATTTTCGGTGGAAGCTTGCATGGTAATGTACATAATATTTTTTTTTTTAGTTTTATCATTTTCTTGTTTTACTCTTAGAAGTTACAGAGGGGACACACATTTTACCACTTTGGAAGTGTCTCTCGTGCAAACTATTGAGTTTAGAAAAAAATGTCCTGACAATAACGAACACAAAAAAAAGAATTATACATTTTGATGCCGTCGTTCGGAAGTTATGGGCGTACATACATTTCGGTGATAGGTATAGATATAGATATAGATATAGATGTAGATATAGATATAGATCGTAGATAGATAGATTAGCAAAAAGTTTGCTTATAAAAATCTAAGGTTTCTTCATCATATTTTGTTTAATTGACTTTGGAAAAAAATCGTGTCGAATATTTTCTGTTAATAAGAATTTTTAAGGACATTAACCAATTAACATAGGTATTCTACTTTTGCATGATAGTTCTTCTACCATCTAAGAAACCTTTGGTTCTACCGGCGTCAAGTTAATTATAGAATAGAAACCAAAGGCTACATATCTTTGAATTCCAACAAATAGATTTATCTCAATGTTTTAAAAGCATTCCGATTTAACTTGAACAATTCGAACCCGTTATACGCAATGGTTTAAGTGACATAAATAACTTGTTTAAGAATGACAATCAATCTAAGCAGACCAACTACACTTGGTCCCTAGGAACATTCTGAGAGCTGGCAGCAAAAGTAACCGAAAATAGGAATATTTTATTTACGATCACTATTTAAGTGGCTGGCAAATTTGTTTCTTCCTTTATTAAATACTGTTAGGCTAGATTTCTGAAAAAAATATAAACCCGTAGTCATTTAGTTTTATCATAAAATAAGTAATACGTATTTTTTATTTGTGAATCAAACAACAAAATATGGAAATCATCTTCAAGTTCCGTGTGGCCCCCACTTCCCTTCGACGTGCGGTTAAACGATTTTTCGATTTAGTGATCTGTTTGCAAAATATTTAACTTTAAAGTGCAAATTTTCAATAAAATCGAGCGTCGCCCCTCCCTCTAAAATCTAAACGGGTGGATGGAAAAATTTGAAAAAATTCAGGAAGGTAGTAAATGTATCAAACTTACAAGGAAAACTATAACGGCTAATTTTGCTTGAGAATTATTAGTAGTTTATGAGTAAATAGCAGCCTAAGGTATAAAATATACCTAAACTTGGAAGATTCCGTAAAAAATACTACTACACTTTAGAAGGAAATCAATCATTTGTATAATGGTCTGCAAAGAAATATATCTGTACAAACCTATGATAATTAATAGGATTATACGAGGTTAGAGGTTAGGTTAGGGAGCCGTGGTGGCCTAGTGGTTTGACCTATCGCCTCTCAAGCAGAGGGTCGTGGGTTCAAACCCCGGCTCGCACCTCTGAGTTTTTCGAAATTCATGTGCGGAATTACATTTGAAATTTATCACGAGCTTTGCGGTGAAGGAAAACATCGTGAGGAAACCTGCACAAATCTGCGAAGCAATTCAATGGTGTGTGTGAAGTTCCCAATCCGCACTGGGCCCGCGTGGGAACTATGGCCCAAGCCCTCTTGTTCTGAGAGGAGGCCTGTGCCCAGCAGTGGGACGTATATAGGCTGGGATGATGATACGAGGTTTATGCCATTATTGTTTCTTCCTATTCGCGATTCTGCACAAAATAAATTCCACACAGCTGAATTTGATCACATGCGTAATGCTTCACAGTCATTATTTCTACGCAGTCTTGTTTCTTCCTATTCGCGATTCTGGACAATATGAATTCCACACAACTGAATTTAATCACATACGTAATGATTCGCAGTCATTATTTCTACGCAATCTTGTTTCTTCCTATTCGCGATTCTGCACAATATGGATTCCACACAACTTAATTTACTCACATGCGTTATACTTCACGATACTATCTTTATCTTTTATTCTATCTATTTTCTATAATATCTTGTTTCTTCCTAGTCGCGTTTATAAATTAAAAAAAAAACAGACTGCGTGAGTCGCTTTTCCCGCGGTAAAAATTATCATGGTCGCGAGCTTTAAGTTATGTGAACGGAACACCTTGAGACGAAGCTTCCCGAAGGCAGCAGCAGCCTAAATAAAATAATAATAATAAACAGGGACGAATGAAATTAAAAAAAAAAATTTTTTTCTCCGCCCCAATTTTGTCCGGGTTCGATTCCCGGTTATGTATGAGATTTTTAAAAAAATAATTACAGAATCGTGAAGTATAACGCCTGTGATTAAATTCAGTTGTGTGGAATTCATATTGTGCAGAATCGCGAATAGGAAGAAACAAGATTGCGTAGAAATAATGACTGAATATCATTACGTATGTGATTAAATTCAGTTGTGTGGAATTCATATTGTGCAGAATCGCGAATAGGAAGAAACAAGATTGCGTAGAAATAATGACTGAATATCATTACGTATGTGATCAAATTCAGCTGTGTGGAATTTATTTTGTGCAGAATCGCGAATAGGAAGAAACAATAATGGCATAAACCTCGTATAATCCATTTAATAGTCTGCCCACTATTTAGGCTTGGGTGGGAATTACCTTGGCCTGTGCCTAGCCGTGGGACGTATATATGCTGGGATGATGATGATGATGTTAAAATTGCAGGTGGTAGGACCTTGTGCAAGGTCCGCCCGGGTTGCTACCACAATCTTGCGCGCTAATCCTGCCGTGAAGCAGCAGAGCTTGCACTGTTGTGTTTCGGCGTAGAGCATAAGACAGCCGGTGAAATTACTAGCACTTGAGATATCCCATCTTAGGCCTCTAGGTTGGCAACGCATCTGCAATACCCCTGGTGTTGCAGATGTTTATGGACGGTGGCGATCTCTTAACATCAGGAGACCCACTTGCTCGTTTGCCATCCAGTCGAATAAAAAATATATATATCAGAAACTGCAAGTCTGAGTGCGCCTGCGTTGTTACACAACACAACCTAGCCCTTAATAGGGTCAGACATTTTCGTTTTGCTGCTACCTACATGATTTTGCGTGCTACCGGTTCTAGAAATTTGTTTATAACTGATATAGATTAGAAACGCTGCAGAGATATACATACAAAATGATTGATATTTACGATTATTAGAGTTAAAATTAGACAGAGAGTTGTCTTAAATTTTAAATCTCTGTGCTCAAAAAAAATAAGGAGAGAAATTAAGCATGCTGTATTTGTATCGTGTTTCTTTTGTTATAAAAATCCCTTGAATATGGATCGAGTGAGTAAAAATGTCTTACAATTTTTTTTACAAAAATTGTCAAGCGGCTACGGCGTTTGCTGCACTTTTATTGAATAAGCCCATTGGAAGGTCAATCGAGAAACTAGAATTTGATATAATAATATTTAAAATAATTATGTTATAATAATTTATTGAATCAGGCGTTACTTTGCGGAGGTCCATATCAATGAACTAAAATAATTTCCTTGCTCACCCGCGACCTTACGATAGCTAAGCTTATGCAAAATATGCGTGTTCATGCAGTTCCTCCACCTCCACACTGTAAGAACACACACAAATCACACAAACCCATCTATCACCACCACCACACTACACTGACGCGTTTCGAACTCAAACAGAGCTCATCCTCAGAGTGACACAACCGTACACCATGCTACCAGTTGTTAGACTAACGAACCACAACCACCGTTTTAACTTGTCACTGTAACTCCCCAAGTACCCACATACGTTTTATGAAACAAAACAAAACTACCCACAAATTATTAATAAAAAAATTTAACCGTCCTTCAAAACTACCTTGATTTTTTATTTATTTACTGTCAAGGCATGTTTTATTAACTACCATTGCTAAAATTAGATCCAAGCCGTAGCAAGGGAGATGAAACTAAATTTACCTGCTCATTAATAATAGACCCCATACTGTTGTATCTAATTATCTCCATGCATTCTAAAACATCGAGACGAAACCCCTTGCCACAATAATGTAACACTTCATACGAATCGGAGTCCGATAAAGAATGATTTAGTTCCAACAAATGTTTGGCAAAATTCGACTTATCAGGATGCTCATTCCTATATGCCGAAACATGCTCTTTAAATCTAGCATTAAAACTGCGTCCTGTCTGACCAACATATACTTTACTGCAGTCATTACAAGTGAGCTTGTATACACCCGATCTAGTTCCTTTATCTACCTTCTCTTTGTGGTTACAAAGTTTAGAGTACAAAGAGTTGTTAGTCTTAAAGGCTACCTTAACATTGTTTGATTTTAAAATACCACAAATTCTATCAGACAAACGACCAACGTATGAAATGCTACACCTATATTTGTTAGAAGACTGCGATGGTAACACGGCGTAAAGCATGCTATTCACTATCCGTGCCTGCTTCTTCTGAACCAAACTATTGACCATTGATTTAGTATAACCATTCGACAACGCTATCTGATAAATAGTATTTAACTCTAAATCAAAATCTTCCCTAGAAAGAGGTACAGTTAACAATCTATGTACAAAACAATGAAAAGCTGCTAATTTATGCTGCCACGGGTGATTAGAAGATGCTGGTATCACGGCATCTGTGTACGTGGGTTTTCGGTAAATTTTGAACTGGTGTCTATTATTAAATCTAATAATTGTCAAATCCAAAAAGTTTAACGAAAAATTTTCTTCTAATTCTTTTTTAAATTTTATTTTAACATGTTTGTTATTTAAACCATTCACAAACAAGTCGAGCTGTCTCATACTTCCCCTCCAGCACAGAATTAAATCATCAACGTACCTATAATAATACACAATATTATTATTACCCACTATGTACCTATTTTCAAAGTAATCCATAAAAATATCTGCCATTAATGGACTCAGAGGTGATCCCATTGCTAAACCATCACTCTGTAAATAATACTGTCCATTAAACCGGAAATAATTTTGCTTCATGCATAAAGTTACCAAATCAATTAATTCACAAACCTCCCCAGGATGTAAACGCTTCCTTTCCAAATGGTTTTTAAGAATAACTATTGTCTCACTATATGGTACATTAGTAAATAAACTATCTACATCTAAAGAAAGCAATGTTGCGTTAGGCGGAATGCTGTAATCTTTAATTTTGCTAACTAAATCCGAACTATTCTTCAAACTGTATGATGGGTTAAAAGAAGATTTTACACGAATAACACTATTTAATTTCCTTGCCAATTTATATGCTGGAGCACTCACATATGAGACAACTGGACGAACTGGCACATTATCCTTATGAATTTTAGGCAATCCATACAGAATTGGTGCCTGCGGATTCATAGGTATAACAAAACTCTTTTGTTGTTCGGTTTCAAAGGTAAATTGAGATTTTTTAACAAGCTTCTTTAATTCATTATGAAACGTTATTGTAGGGTCCTTTTGTAAAACTGTGAAACCATCTCCCTGAATTACATCTAAAACTTTTTGATTATATTGGCTTCTTTCTAAAAAAACAATACAATTACCCTTATCAGCCTTGGAAACAACCAAATCATTGTCATGCACTTTGCGTTGAACGGATCGCAAAGAATGTAATTCCGTTACATTGGCAACACACTCTGTAATATTTGTATTTTTAAGTGTATTCGCCACCAAAACCTTTGTCTCTAAATCACCGCTGTTACTCACAATTGCAACTTCTGAATCTACCGCCAAACCTTCCACTATTTTCTGATTTAATTTAGAGGGTAGATTATACTTCAAACCTTTTTCCAATAATTTATTTTCACCGTCCGAAAATTCTACATTAGTAAGATTTTTAACACGAGGGTAGAAAGTATGACCGTTATTAGATTCCCGGTTATTATTGTTGAAAGAATAAAAAGAATGTGATCTACGTCCCGTAAGCCAACGCAACTTTTTACATTGAGTTAAATACTTTTTATGAGCGTCCACTGAAGCAAATATTCGGGCTTTTTCATCCAAACAATCGAACTCAATTTTATGTAATTTATAAGTAAGCTCAGACTGCAAAATTTTAAGATGTAACTTTAAATTATCTCTAACACGAAACCAACTACGCGACTCTTCATTTAACCAAATTTTCTTAGCCCTCTCCATTGCAATTTTTGCAGCTATACTGGTATTATAACAACGGAATTGAATATAATTAGGTACAACATTCAAACGTTTACATTGTTGATTAAACCAAATATTTTGAACAGCTAGACGATGTTGCTTAGTTAATTTAAGATATAAACGTGCCTGCACGGCTACGCATGCCGATTTTAAATAATTTATTGAATCAGGCGTTACTTTGCGGAGGTCCATATCAATGAACTAAAATAATTTCCTTGCTCACCCGCGACCTTACGATAGCTAAGCTTATGCAAAATATGCGTGTTCATGCAGTTCCTCCACCTCCACACTGTAAGAACACACACAAATCACACAAACCCATCTATCACCACCACCACACTACACTGACGCGTTTCGAACTCAAACAGAGCTCATCTTCAGAGTGACACAACCGTACACCATGCTACCAGTTGTTAGACTAACGAACCACAACCACCGTTTTAACTTGTCACTGTAACTCCCCAAGTACCCACATACGTTTTATGAAACAAAACAAAACTACCCACAAATTATTAATAAAAATTTTTAACCGTCCTTCAAAACTACCTTGATTTTTTATTTATTTACTGTCAAGGCATGTTTTATTAACTACCATTGCTGAAATTAGATCCAAGCCGTAGCAAGGGAGATGAAACTAAATTTACCTGCTCATTAATAATAGACCCCATACTGTTGTATCTAATTATCTCCATGCATTCTAAAACATCGAGACGAAACCCCTTGCCACAATAATGTAACACTTCATACGAATCGGAGTCCGATAAAGAATGATTTAGTTCCAACAAATGTTTGGCAAAATTCGACTTATCAGGATGCTCATTCCTATATGCCGAAACATGCTCTTTAAATCTAGCATTAAAACTGCGTCCTGTCTGACCAACATATACTTTACTGCAGTCATTACAAGTGAGCTTGTATACACCCGATCTAGTTCCTTTATCTACCTTCTCTTTGTGGTTACAAAGTTTAGAGTACAAAGAGTTGTTAGTCTTAAAGGCTACCTTAACATTGTTTGATTTTAAAATACCACAAATTCTATCAGACAAACGACCAACGTATGAAATGCTACACCTATATTTGTTAGAAGACTGCGATGGTAACACGGCGTAAAGCATGCTATTCACTATCCGTGCCTGCTTCTTCTGAACCAAACTATTGACCATTGATTTAGTATAACCATTCGACAACGCTATCTGATAAATAGTATTTAACTCTAAATCAAAATCTTCCCTAGAAAGAGGTACAGTTAACAATCTATGTACATAACAATGAAAAGCTGCTAATTTATGCTGCCACGGGTGATTAGACGATGCTGGTATCACGGCATCTGTGTACGTGGGTTTTCGGTAAATTTTGAACTGGTGTTTATTATTAAATCTAATAATTGTCAAATCCAAAAAGTTTAACGAAAAATTTTCTTCTAATTCTTTTTTAAATTTTATTTTAACATGTTTGTTATTTAAACCATTCACAAACAAGTCGAGCTGTCTCATACTTCCCCTCCAGCACAGAATTAAATCATCAACGTACCTATAATAATACACAATATTATTATTACCCACTATGTACCTATTTTCAAAGTAATCCATAAAAATATCTGCCATTAATGGACTCAGAGGTGATCCCATTGCTAAACCATCACTCTGTAAATAATACTGTCCATTAAACCGGAAATAATTTTGCTTCATGCATAAAGTTACCAAATCAATTAATTCACAAACCTCCCCAGGATGTAAACGCTTCCTTTCCAAATGGTTTTTAAGAATAACTATTGTCTCACTATATGGTACATTAGTAAATAAACTATCTACATCTAAAGAAAGCAATGTTGCGTTAGGCGGAATGCTGTAATCTTTAATTTTGCTAACTAAATCCGAACTATTCTTCAAACTGTATGATGGGTTAAAAGAAGATTTTACACGAATAACACTATTTAATTTCCTTGCCAATTTATATGCTGGAGCACTCACATATGAGACAACTGGACGAACTGGCACATTATCCTTATGAATTTTAGGCAATCCATACAGAATTGGTGCCTGCGGATTCATAGGTATAACAAAACTCTTTTGTTGTTCGGTTTCAAAGGTAAATTGAGATTTTTTAACAAGCTTCTTTAATTCATTATGAAACGTTATTGTAGGGTCCTTTTGTAAAACTGTGAAACCATCTCCCTGAATTACATCTAAAACTTTTTGATTATATTGGCTTCTTTCTAAAAAAACAATACAATTACCCTTATCAGCCTTGGAAACAACCAAATCATTGTCATGCACTTTGCGTTGAACGGATCGCAAAGAATGTAATTCCGTTACATTGGCAACACACTCTGTAATATTTGTATTTTTAAGTGTATTCGCCACCAAAACCTTTGTCTCTAAATCACCGCTGTTACTCACAATTGCAACTTCTGAATCTACCGCCAAACCTTCCACTATTTTCTGATTTAATTTAGAGGGTAGATTATACTTCAAACCTTTTTCCAATAATTTATTTTCACCGTCCGAAAATTCTACATTAGTAAGATTTTTAACACGAGGGTAGAAAGTATGACCGTTATTAGATTCCCGGTTATTATTGTTGAAAGAATAAAAAGAATGTGATCTACGTCCCGTAAGCCAACGCAACTTTTTACATTGAGTTAAATACTTTTTATGAGCGTCCACTGAAGCAAATATTCGGGCTTTTTCATCCAAATAATCGAACTCAATTTTATGTAATTTATAAGTAAGCTCAGACTGCAAAATTTTAAGATGTAACTTTAAATTATCTCTAACACGAAACCAACTACGCGACTCTTCATTTAACCAAATTTTCTTAGCCCTCTCCATTGCAATTTTTGCAGCTATACTGGTATTATAACAACGGAATTGAATATAATTAGGTACAACATTCAAACGTTTACATTGTTGATTAAACCAAATATTTTGAACAGCTAGACGATGTTGCTTAGTTAATTTAAGATATAAACGTGCCTGCACGGCTACGCATGCCGATTTTAAATAATTTATTGAATCAGGCGTTACTTTGCGGAGGTCCATATCAATGAACTAAAATAATTTCCTTGCTCACCCGCGACCTTACGATAGCTAAGCTTATGCAAAATATGCGTGTTCATGCAGTTCCTCCACCTCCACACTGTAAGAACACACACAAATCACACAAACCCATCTATCACCACCACCACACTACACTGACGCGTTTCGAACTCAAACAGAGCTCATCCTCAGAGTGACACAACCGTACACCATGCTACCAGTTGTTAGACTAACGAACCACAACCACCGTTTTAACTTGTCACTGTAACTCCCCAAGTACCCACATACGTTTTATGAAACAAAACAAAACTACCCACAAATTATTAATAAAAAAATTTAACCGTCCTTCAAAACTACCTTGATTTTTTATTTATTTACTGTCAAGGCATGTTTTATTAACTACCATTGCTAAAATTAGATCCAAGCCGTAGCAAGGGAGATGAAACTAAATTTACCTGCTCATTAATAATAGACCCCATACTGTTGTATCTAATTATCTCCATGCATTCTAAAACATCGAGACGAAACCCCTTGCCACAATAATGTAACACTTCATACGAATCGGAGTCCGATAAAGAATGATTTAGTTCCAACAAATGTTTGGCAAAATTCGACTTATCAGGATGCTCATTCCTATATGCCGAAACATGCTCTTTAAATCTAGCATTAAAACTGCGTCCTGTCTGACCAACATATACTTTACTGCAGTCATTACAAGTGAGCTTGTATACACCCGATCTAGTTCCTTTATCTACCTTCTCTTTGTGGTTACAAAGTTTAGAGTACAAAGAATTGTTAGTCTTAAAGGCTACCTTAACATTGTTTGATTTTAAAATACCACAAATTCTATCAGACAAACGACCAACGTATGAAATGCTACACCTATATTTGTTAGAAGACTGCGATGGTAACACGGCGTAAAGCATAAAAATAATGTTATAATACTCACAATATCGCGTCACCTTCATTAGTTCAACTTCCGTCAGCAGTGTTTCGGGACTATGACATCGGGGCTTTCAAAAAAAAGGGCTTACTGGGGGCTTATTACTTTCTCAAAAGGCCGGCAACAGACCAATGACTCTCCTTGAGTAGTTGGTACTCATGGTCAATGGTGATCATTTACCATCAGATAAAGATGACCCGCTTGCTCGTTTTCCTCTCACTCATAATAAAAAAACTTATAACGCTTTTAATTAGGCTTTAATAGTTATTTGTGTCACAAGGGAGCAAAATGGTGTATTTACGGCGAGGGCGTACATTGAATCCAGAATGTAGCGAAGGATTCTACAATAGAATCCTGAGCGTAGCGAGGGATTCTAAAGTAGAATCCTGAGCGTTATGAGGGATTCAAGTGTTAACGCCCAAGATGAAAATAATTTTGCTCCCGAGTGGCTCATACAACTTTTCACACCGAGCATTAAGAAACTTGAAAAAATATATATAAATATTATTAAAGAACAACCAGCATAGAAAATGGCGTAGCTTTACAATTATCAACTTAAAAAAATAGCATTTGCAATAAAACACTTAGAAAAGCCTTTAACAGAAAAGTTGCACTTTGCTCCCTCTCGTCAGGGAGGAAAAGTTACTTTTCTGAAGGAGAGGTGTGAAAAATGTTTTCTAAGTATTGCACTCTCTAAAGGAAAAGTTTGTTGGAAATTAATTACTATTTTACGTCTGCAAGTATTGAGCAAGTTCAAATGTCCTTTAACAGCCTTGGCTTGCGCAGGCGGCGGTCCATTTACATTAACAGTTAATATTCTAGCACAACTACTAATTACTGTCCTAATTGATCGGTTGTCCTTCCAAATACGGGTAGGGTTGATAGACTAAATTATTCTTAATTTCTGTCCGATCTACCCGGTAATCGGAGAATTGTAAATTTCAGGTTTTTTTTGTGTCTATCTATTCAGTATGTCTTCAAGTTTTGGTAAGTTTGTTTTGTTTACGGCTTTTTGATTTGTGATGTACTTGTTACACCGGCTTTACAGGGGTTTTATAATATGTCATAGGAAAATAACTCAACAAACTTAAGAAGGTTAAAAAACCCATGACATTGACATTTTTAAATTCAATATCTTAAAGTTGTGTAATATCTCGATTAAACTAACTTTCAAATAAATGATTCCGCCGAGACGATGATGTATGGCATTTTATTTATAAAAAAGATAAAGTTAATTTAGTTATTTTGATGCTGGCAGCCCTAAAATAAAGGTCAGTTGAGAAATTTTGAATGGGATAAGGTATGGGTATAATAAATAATTTAAGTAGTCAGCGTTGGCATGCAAACGTTAACTTAGCATTTGACTATTGAAATAAACTATTGTAATTTTAGTACCATTTATGTTAACTAAAACTAAATAATACATTTAAATGGACGTATTTTTCAAACATCATTAACTGCGTACCTAGTACTCGTATCTAAGGGATCAGGGGCAAATTCGGAAAAGAGAATTAAATGGGTCCAAATCGGCTCGCATAATTTATTGTTGAAAGTCATCGTATTGTCTGTCGTAATGTGTTATTTTTCATAACACTTTTATCTGAATTCATTAATTGTTCAGGATTGTTATTAAACAAACCTAACCTATATTAAATGATATTGTAACGGATAACTCACGTCTTAAACCGAGTGAGAGACGTAAATTATCCGTTACAATATCATTTAATATGAGTGAGTCTCACTGTAGTTTCATATTCAAAACCTAACATATAGAGTTATGCGGGTAACCATTTGAAAAATTCTGAAAAATGTACGGTTGAGACGGTAAAAAATTAGGAAAACAAAAATTCTTAAAACTAAAGTTTGTTATGGAACTGAAACTTTATTTATCCTTGTGGGAGGACGATGTGTATTTGCTGCTCCTTCATTCTAAAACGGCTGGATGATTTGGATTTAATTTGGTACCTACTCGTAGATAGCTGGACGTTTGGTACCAACACCTAGGCTACTTTTTATCCCCATGTTCCCACGGAATCGGAATCGGAGCTTATGTTTGCACTGTCAGCAATACTGAGTCCGCTTCTTTTGCCACACAAAATTGTTTTACTGGTAGGCGTATACTTATTTTCTTTTTTACTATTTATTTTTTTATTTTTGTGGCAATAAATGATTTTCTTCTTTCTTTCTTTTAAATCCCGCCATTTCACTTAAGGGAGGCAACAGGCAACCCTCGCGCCGGCAGCTTTCTCGCGCAAAGAATCTCAATCGCAGTTCAACGCGGGAATGCTGCCTGCGTGATGGGCACCATGCCAAGAGGCCCACCTCTCTTTTTTAATTAAAGTTTCAGTTCTAGTTATTTTAATTTAATAGTAGTTTTAGTCCTATGGATATTTTGTATTTTATTATATGTAATTAAATTCGAAAAAAAAATGGCATAGGCTAGGCATGAATTTTTTTAATGTTAATGAAGACTTTGATATATCTTTGGCAATTCCTACGGGAACTGTTCGAAAACCCCAAATCTCAGTCCAACTGCTAAGTAAATTTAATTGTTATCGCTTCTGAAGCTCCGGGTAAAGCCTAGTAATTATTTTTAAAATAATATCAATTTCGGGTCAGCAATGTGCTTATATCTCTCCTGCGCCCAACCGATGCAATTTCAGATAGATCAGTTTCTAGATCGGATTTGCGCAAGCGTTGGATTCCAGCACTGATTTTGATTGTTTCCGAAGTGATAGCAAAACAATTTACGATTAAGCTAGTTTACTGAACTATAACAATTACTTTGGTCGAGTTTACGATAGCTACGTCTGCAACAAATTTGTTCATGCGCGACACGTTTCGAACATAACCAGAGTTTATCCACAGAGCAAAACAATAGTTCGTCATACTACCAAATGTTAGACTACCTAACAAGTTTAACCTCGCAGTTTCACTCTCGTCGCAGAATGATAAATTGTTGTTAAAAAAATCATAGGTACAGTCACCAGCATTAATATATGCCACAGCGAAGCGTGCAAAATTATCTGACACGTCCTTCCGGCCCTAGAAATATAGTGGCATCAGATATTTATGCACGCTTGTTGTGTCAGATATTGGTGACTGTATCTGAATTTTTGTTGCTTTTGTAGCTTTTGAAGAAATGGGCTTATGTAAAAAAATATTTTTGATAAGTATGGAAATTTGGAAAAATCTCTTCCTATTGCACCTGCATGACCGTCGTGGAATGTGAGCCAAATTTCAAATCTCAAGTTCTAGTGGTTGGAGCTGTAGGTACGTTGTATGTTAATCATTCAGCCATATTTCTCTTTTTAATCGACAACTCGAAGCCCAAAACAAAGGGTTATTATTTTAGCGCCCTATATATGTATGTTTATATTTATGTGTTCTCCGGTAGGTAGACTTCCCATTAAATTTTATCAAAATCCTGTCGACCTATCTCCATTGTTAAATTATCCTTAAATTAGTAAATGTGTACAACCTAGCACTTGACGAGTACTTTTTTCAAATTTCAAAATTGAATCGCGTGCGCACCCCGCCCACTAACATTTTGCTTCTCGCTAGATCGGATGTTATCGGCACGCGTTGCTTTCGTAGCTCACTTGTGGCCATCTTGATTGCCGTGAGTGGGAGGGATAGCATGACAGTGGAATGAAGATGATTTTTAATTAAATTATCCTTAATTTAAAGTAGCTTTGGCTAATTATATGAAATACGTTTCTGTAAGATAGATAGATAGATAAAAAAGTTTATTTCTGCTAAGAGTTACATTTTAAATTTACATTTGTTGTGCCAAACTACAGAGCAGTTTGTCGGCACTTTAGCTCTTGGTTTATAAAGTTACAAAAACACAAGTAACGCTTAACATAGGATAGTTAGTATTAAGACTTGCTATGGTTAGTGTTATATTATGACTTAAGACTATAAAAAGTTTTTATACTATTAGAAAAACCAGACACTTTGAATTACAAGCATGCCATTATACCACGACTTATTATTAAAAAAATAATATTTTAATTATCTATAAAGATTTTTTTCAATTTCAACTTAAATATATGTTTGTAAGTTAATGGTGCGAGCTTTTTTTGGTGGCAATATGATGGTTTTTGTGATTTTATTTATTTATTTATTTGTTTATTCCCACCCGATGGACGGACGGCATCGTGGTGTTTAAAATATGGACTGCGTTTTATCGTCGAATGGCAATACCGTGCCGGTCCTGTGGATCCAGAGGGGCTACAACGAAACTCGAAAATCAAAGTTCGTATCGCACCGTCTCTTTCACTCGTGTATTAATTGACATAAGCGTCAGCGGGACGGCAACATACATGGAGTTTTGCACCACGTAGTACAGAGACCTGACATCGCATTCGTCTGCGGCATGGTGCACGAACATGTTATTCTGTACTAGAGTTTACCCGCAGCTTCAAACGCGTACACTATTCGATCTGGTAGTTACAGTTGAAATTCCAGGATTTTACAAAATTCCCCTAGGAAATCCCAAAATTTATATCGTGATCTTCATTGAGGTTGTGTTAAGATAACTGTACAAACCCAGCGTTTGAAATTTCAAGATTTTATCCCTATCCCGTGGGAATATCGGAATAAAAAGTAGCATATAGCGGCAACACTTCTTATTATTATCATTTTCTAACCTGTGTAATGTGTCACTGCTGTTATAAAGAAATTATTTTCTTTCTTTCTTTCTTTCATATGTTTTATTCCAGACGCCCAGCTACCTACATACCAAATTTCATGACTCTAAACCCAGTGGTTGTTATTTCGAGATTTTATCCCTATCCCGTGGGAATATCGGGATAAAAAGTAGCCTATGCGTTATGCCAGATGTCCAGCTACCTACATACCAAATTTCATCCAAATCCGTCTAGCTGTTTTAGCGTGTAGGAGTAACAAACATACACACACAAATACACACACACACACACACACACACACAAACTTTCTCATTTATAATATTAGTAGGATTTATCGTATTTAATTTATATGATTATTTTGGCGACAGTGCTCCAGTAGCTGTAATGGGCCGCTTGCCTTTCCGGGTTCTATCGCAAAGCAAGACTCGGAAACTTTGTTACCGGGAACAAAATATCTTGGCCATAAGGAGACGCCACATAACAAGCGGAGCGTTTTAACGTAACTGGAACGTTTAATATGAGAGAAAATGCGACGCGTCGCCTCTCGCCTGCCATAAGCTGGGCTTATTTTGTGACAGCCCCCTTATTCCGAAAGAAGATCTATACAAATACAAATATTGTTTATTGCACACCAGAAATCAGTACAAAAAATTACATAGACACATAAGTTTAGGGTAGACAATTGGTGATTTTATTGCTTAAAAGCGATCTCTCCCAGACGACCATTTGGGTAAAAGATCTTACGATCTTATAATGATAAGAGATCGTATCCTGCAATGGGATATTTATAGGCTGAGATGATGATGATTTTGTGACAGGTTTAATAAATTGGCAAAAAGCTGACCCCAAAGTATCATATCCCAAGCTGTTAATCTCATTTTTTTCAGTTATCATTTTGAGCTAACAATCATTAAGCATAACCACTTTTACTGTTGTACTGTTGGCAGGCCCTTTTTTGGCAAATTATGGGAGGTACAGTGTTAATCTTATCTTTTTTTATTTCTGTTAGACTCTAACAGTTAGAGTCACAATTATTATTCTAAGCTATGTACTTTCTTGGCAGCATTGCAGCAGTTCATTTCTAATGGGATCACAGTTTAAACCTAACCTACTTTCCTGGCAGTAGGTATTAAATAGTTCCTTTCTGTTGCGTTCATAATTCTAATCTTACGAACGTAAAGCTAATTTATAATTTAGAAGTCAAATTATGCGTTAAACATATTCCTATAAATGGTTGTATATACCTCTGACAGCCTTTAATTTGTTTAATTTATTTTTATTTGATTACTACACACCTACTTCTACTTTGCGTACTTTTGGACTTGTTTCTGGAATAAATTTTGTTTCATGTCTTAAAACCGTGTCCGCTTCGCTGCGACTCTAACCGTGTCCTAAAGCTCGAGCTACATCAATTGTGCTTAGCACATAAAAATATCTCCCATTTTGGTGCTTTTTGCTCGTACAAACTAGAATAGAGTTATTTTTATGACTTCATGGGATGCTGGATTCTACATAAGAATGTTTGTAATCGAATCAGGAATGGAAGCCTGACTTGATTAAAATAACCGACAAATCTGACTTGCGCTCTGATAGTTCCGTATAAAAATAGATGACAGATGTTTATGGCATTGCAGTATTAATATATCCGCAGTAGAACTAAGGTTACCGACATAGCCCGAAGAATTGCGAAACTAAAGTGGCAGTGGGCGGGGCACATTGCTCGCAGGACTGATGGCCGGTGAGGTCAGAAGGTTCTCGAATGGCGTCCGCGGACCGGGAGACGAGCTGTCGGTAGGCCTCCAACAAGATGGAGCGACGACTTGGTTAAGATCGCGGGATCGCGGTGGATGCGGAAAGCACAAGACCGGTCTGAGTGGGTCTTGGGGGAGGCATATGTCCAGCAGTGGACGTCTTTCGGCTGACATGATGATGATGATGATGAGTAGTAAATAGCGATATAAATGGTATTTATAGTGTGCAAAATTTATTGAAATTTGGTCTTGCTCAGAAATATTTGGACACCTTGGCCGCTCCGATATATGTCATGGCGACTGTATGTCCCACTGCTGGGTATTGTATTATTTATCCTCGCGTGTTTTCATTTACCAAAAAACTTAAAAAAAGTCAATAAAACTTATCGTTTTGTTTATGCACGAGTCGTTAAGTATTATAATTAAATTAACTATAGTCTTACACTGAACGGAATTAACTCCACAACAGTGGTTCTTTGAGCAGCCACTTTAGACGCTAATGCGCGTATCATGTTACAGACACACATACAGTAGCGTTGGTTTTATGAGTTGTTAATCTAATACAAAATGTTTTTCAAGAGGTTCAATGACCTTATAGTTATAGGCAGTTCCCATAAAAAACATTTATGTTCCCTTCCGTCCAACTATGTTCAGTTATTATTCGGCTATAGGAAGTCGATCTATAATTTCGGGATTTTATTAAATTCTAGGGGGTATTTCCAAAAATTACATCGTGGTGTTCATTGACCTTGTACTATGGCGGACAGAGTTTTTGAGACTAAGTCCAGTTTAGCAACCCAAATTACAGATCACGCTAGAAAACAAGTTTAAAGTTTTATACTGTACCTAGGTTATTTTATTACGTAAATTTTGCAAAATAAATCCAAATAATCCAAATCCGTACAATCCGTCTTAATGTCAAAAAGTTATTCACAATCCTCTACTTACTCATTAAAACCACTCTTTGTCGGTCAGGTGATTGCTCCTCCCATCCACTCAAAGGTTGACTGGTAGAGATCCCTTAAAGGGATAACTCCGCCTTTGTATATGTATCTCAAAGTTTGTCAATTGTATTTTGTTTCTTTTCTTTAATAAAGAAGCTTACATAGGTAACATATAATAACGAAAATACAAACTGAAACATGGACATGCACAGAAAACAACCCAGAAAAAGAGACCAGCGCTGGGAATCGAGCCCAGGTCCTCAGAATTCCGTGCTGCGTGCCATACCCCTACACCACCATTGGACAGGAGTCCAGACGCAAATTTCTCCCATGCACCACAAATTTCAGCCTGCTTTTTTCTTAGTCACTTAAGCAGCGACACTAGCGACATCTATGTTTTAGCGACATTTATTTTTTGTATTTTTGTTGGATTTCACGGGCTGACCGTAAAAGTAAAAAAATTGGAGTTGAAATACAAAAAACTAATCTTAATAACATAAAATACTTCGTGTAATACTTTGTGGCGGGATTTAACGAAAGGCTGATGATGATGATGATGATGATGATGATAATGATGATAATTAAGGTAAAATTGCCACGTTTGACTACTAAGAAATCATGCCAGTGTTTAATTAACCTATTATTCACGGTTCTTTACTCACACAGTCATACATGCCAAATCAATTAAAAAACTTTAACTTACGTTAAAGATACAAGGTCCCAATTGTTTGTACTGAGGCTGAACATAGAACCGTGTCGTTTCCAGCGTGTGCAAGTCACTTTGTCCTTAATTCGAGTTTCGCGTTGTCACGATTAAGCGTCATGCAAGTGCATTAGGAGTTCATTCAGTTCTGTATCCTTTAGACTGTCAAACGCACGACCGGCATTTTCACAAAAAAATGTACCACACACACACGCACACACGAACATCACGCCTGTATTCCCAAATGAGGTAGGCAGAGCACACGAAGCGTTACGACTTCGGAGCCACTTTTAGCAATGAAAAATAAAAAAAGTGTACCCATTCTTTTTTTTCAATTTTAGAAATAATATGGTTTTTCCTACTCAGAATCAAAAGCACAATCGATTCCGATGGTTTAAAAAATGTCCCACTCAAAAATGACAGTTTTGTGGAGTTTTTTTCGTACTGTCGGTATGGGCGTCACAAAACAGACTCACTTTATATGAAAAAAATTAAATACATTTTTAAAGAAAAGCTACACGTTTTTTTTGAAAACGCCCACCAACGAGATGGATGTACTTGTACTAAGTACGAAGTGCATAATTCGAACTTCGAATCTTGCCGTCCCGCTGAAGCTTATATTATTTAATACGAGAGTGAGAGAGACGGTACGATACGAACTTCGATTTTCGAATTTCGTAGCCCTCCAGTTAACGCCGCGGTCACGGTGCAGGCCGCTTCTTAGTGAAGCAACTGAGGATCTATTTGAGGAGAAGCTCCAATGGAGAGGTCTTTCCAGGCAGGTGTTATGCCTGGGGACCGAAGTCCGAAGGAAGAGCGTAGGAAGCTAAGCTAAGTATCATCATCATGTCAGCCGAAAGACGTCTACTGCTGGACATAGGCCTCCCCCAAGGCTCTCCACTCAGACCGATGCTTTCCGCATCCAACGCGATCCCGCGATCTTAACCAAGTCGTCGCTCCATCTTGTTGGAGGCTTACCGACAGCTCGTCTCCCGGTCCGCGGACGACATTCGAGAACCTTCGAGAAGCTAAGTATACAAGGTGTTAATTAAATAACTGAAAACCTCAGACATACCAAAAATATTTTTTCATTTTATGTGAGTTGATTGCATTTATTTTTGAATACCATTATTATTTTATAAGATATTCGTGTGTTTTGCTGAGTCAGTAATTCTACTTCATTCCTAACTCTACACTTATAATTTGTATTTGTCAGTTGCGGTTCGACGTT
Source organism: Choristoneura fumiferana (assembly GCF_025370935.1). Taxonomy (NCBI): domain Eukaryota; kingdom Metazoa; phylum Arthropoda; class Insecta; order Lepidoptera; family Tortricidae; genus Choristoneura; species Choristoneura fumiferana. The sequence continues at coordinate 4,616,533 of NC_133479.1, read as the reverse complement.
TTTAGAAGAAAACCACACATTGACAGCAAAACGGACAGTATTAAATTACCTATCGAAATAGTGTGCAACCTCGCTAAAATATTTAATTGGCGCATGTTGCAGTTGTAACTTTTAGACTGGGCTCAATAAAAAATGAATTTTAAAACACAAACTCAATCTAATTTAAAACATAGTGTAATCGATTCTACTCTCGATTCTGAGCAAACTACTTTGTGGTTTTCAGTTATTTAATTATCATACCTTGTATATGCGCCCGAGTTGAGAAACTTCGATAGCGCAATGTGGGATTCGATCAGAGTTTCGATATTTCCTCACTAGGTGGCGCTAGAAGTCGCTACCTATTTATTACTACGGCTTTAAAAACAATATAAAATAGGATACAACTCTTATATTTAAAGTATCACTCGAATAAAGCTGCGTGAAAAAGCTAGTAATAAAAAAATCAAAAGGTCAACGGCTGTTTGCATTATCAACGTCTAGGAGTAATGTGTGTCTGTCAGTCTCCAGGGCTTCTAACACAACAGTGCGTAATTAACACGGCGTTATAATTGGGGTCATTGTAATTGACGAAAATAACCGCTGCATTAGAGTTTAGCTTGTTGAGTGACGTTACATACTAAAGAACGAAGGATGGTGTTTTAAAAGCTTTTTGTTAACAGAGTTAGTTTTTAACTCCCAGCCCAAAAAGAGGGGTGTTACTAATTTTACACAAATGTGTCTGTAGCATCGTAACTTTTAAACGGATAGGACGATTACGATGCGGTTTTTTTATGTGAAAGCGACTTTCCTCTTGGTGGTTCTTAGTTATGTTTTATTAAATTCTATTCAGCAGTTTTTAAGAATAAATAGATGAGATGTTTGTTTGAATAAATTGGGTATTTTATTTATTAGTGACAAATGTCAAACCAGAATTTTAGTATATCACTAGTTATAGTTTCTAATTTACCCCCCAAAAGTGGACTAGACCAAGACCGACTATATAGACTAGACCTAGTGAAACAGAGATTTAATTTTACTTATACATATACAAAGTGATAGTTAAATAACTGAAAATCAGAAAAGTAGTTTGTTCAGAATCGAGAGTAAAATCGATTACACTATGTTTTAACTATGTCTTTGTTTTTAAATCCTTTTTTATTGTGCCCAGTCTAAATGTTATATGAATGTATACTCCGATTCATTGTTTTAAGTGAGGTTGTAGTGCTATTTAAATAAGTTAATACTGGCCGTTTTGATGTCAGTTTGATTTTCTTCTAAAAATGACAAAGCGTAACTGAAAATTACAATTTAAGCATGTAGAGTTCTAATCAAATTAAATAGAATTATTAACGAAGCAAAACACACGAATATTTTTAGAAATAACAAAGCTATTCTAAAATAAATGTAATCTACAACTCAAAATGAAAAAATATTTATCGCGTTATTTATGTAATGAACACCTTGTAAATTACCAGATTCAGGACGAAGCAAAGTAACTTATATTCAAATTAAAATCATTTATTCAGTAAATAGGCCGCAATGGGCACTTTTACACGTCATTTTTTAAACTACCAGCGCTTTCGGAAAGATTATCATTGCCAAGAAAAATGCGCCGCAAGAAACTTGGCAGAAAGTTTTTTTTTAATAAAATACTTAAAAACTACAGTATACAATTAAAGAAAAAATACAAAATAATAATAATACAGGGATGTATGGGGTCCCTTAATTACAAAACTAAGCACTAACTATATCTACGTTCAGTCATAAATTAAAAATAATAATAATAATTAATAATTAGTACTTTATGCACTTGTCTGTTACTTAGTTGGCAGATTGTGTAGATAGCGATAATTGTTAGTAGTTATTACCTTAGCTGTAATGCCATAATCTCAGCACGTACTGTTTATAGCTTAGCTACCCAAAAAAGGCGTCTTACCTTGCCATTTGCATAGTTGTTAACGTATGCGGAAATGCAAATATGCAAAGAGTGCATTGAAATGCAGTGTTGCATTGTCTAAGTACACTTCGGGCCAAGTAGAAGGTACAATCAGCATAATATCTGCCACAGGGACGTGCAAAAATATCTGACAGGTGCTACCGACCCTAGAAATAGAGTCGTATCAGATATTTATGCACGCTTCGTTGTGTCAGGTATTGGTGCTAGTGACTGTACTTACGAATATGACCGAGTCCTATTTAGGTATGGATTGAGTTGTTACGATAGCACGCCAATGGCAACTGCGAGCCAAGGCACTGTGAAATATTATAAAGTAAAACTCACAGACGCTCTAATATGTTTTATTATGTAGTTTCATAACCACTAATTACTTAAAAAAGCGCTGCTTGAAAATTAGCATTCATTGCAAATTAACACCACATCATGCATGGCCAGATTTTATCCTGTACACACTTTAGTATAAATCATGATATCGGTAGAGTTGCGGGCAACCGGTCAATTCAGGTGGAAAGTGTCGTTTACTGTGGTGTTTTAAGGGGGAGCTTTGTTCAACGGTAGAGGCATCTGCTGATGATGATTATAATTAAATGTAGAAATAGAGGTCAACAGTATCTTACGGTGTCTTCAGATTTAAGTACTAATAACTAAAAAACAGCAGAATAAATAATAGATTTCATAAATTTGGCCAGGGCATGTTTAATATTATAAAAACTACTATTTAGACTCTACTTACTGTCTTACGGTCTCTACTGTAGAACGTAAACTACCTTGTAATTGATTTTTTCAAATTTAAGTATAGAAAATAATCATATAATTTAACCCTTTATAAGGCCCCATTTATTGGAACATACTACCAAAGAATCAAAAGCAGCTATCGAATATTGTAACTTATTACTAAAACAATAAGGTTGACTTTCCAAATCAATGCATGTAGTCGCTAAATCGTCTCTGCCTTGTTAAGGGTTAACCAGGTGTTTAAGAACCATTAATAAATTCTTGAACAACCCTAAATAAGAAAAACTTTTCAAATCCACAGCCTGTCAAATAAATTATTGTCGTAACTGGACACATACTTTGCGGCTGTAATGCATTAACT